>NC_091272.1:306621-613242 GCF_042100115.1 Alternaria dauci
TGAAGGCACGGCATTGCTGCCTCACTGCGCATCGTGCGACTTGTCTGGAGGCCACGGAGAACATGTTGCGTGTATGCTCGAGAGGCTGCAAGCAAATTGTGAGAGTTGCACGCTGCACGCACAACATGTGACAAGGAACTTCCTTCCCCAGGCCGATGAGAGCCGCTGCGGGCTAGCCGAGGCATGACGTTGACTGGCGGCGGGAAGGCGCAAGGATCAGCCCTGGCTTGGCGGATTTGCGCGGTTTGTCCCGCATGTGCCACTTTACGCGTCGACGCGTCTTTTGGATTATCGCGACACGGAGCGGGCAGTCGGAGCATCAACCACAACAATGCCTCAGACAACCCTGGACGATTGGGCGCAGGATACTGTGAACCCAGAAGTGCGCGCTCACGTCTCCAGTCTAATTTCCGCTGTACGTATTCTGCCTCTCCAACGCAATCGTCACTGACATATGCGCAAAGCTCGGTGGAATTGGCGACGATGGCACGTATGCACTTGGACATGACGCCCTGCTGTGTCTCAAGGACCTGCGGAAATGGCTAAAGTTCGCCGACGGGCAGTACAATCGACGTGATGTTGCACGATGCATGGCCGAGGCAAACCTCGTAAAGGGCGACTTACTAGAGATACTTGCCAAGATATCACCAACGGTAACGGAAAGCGCCTGGAAACACAAGATTGCAGTTGCGACATGTATGGAAATATGGTTGAAATACTTGTATTGTACTGATCAGCATAGTGGAACTCCTCGTCCCTTTGACATGGCCCAACGAAATCGATCCAACCGAAGCGACCGTAAACCACCACCGTCATGGCCCCTACATTGGGCTCGCCCAGATTGGATACAAGCGTGCTATCCTGCAATTCGACCGAGACAGAATACTCCAGACTGCCGTCAAGACTGCGCTTCCGTCAATGGCAGTGCCCCTCCGCGAACGAACACCACGAGACGAAGGCATCATCCGGATCGCGCTGTACTTTATACGCAATATTGCCATGCTTGCACCACCCAGCGATGCACACATGGACACTGACGAAGCCGAAGTCTCTCGATCTGCGACGATTGATACTTTCCATGAACAGGACATATTCCAGGTCATTCTGAGCATTGCGTCAAGCATAGGGGAGGACTTTGTCACGCAAGATGTCGTCATCCTCGAAATCTTGTTCTTCCTCCTCAAGGGTATCGATGCTGAGAAACTTTTCATGGAAGACAAGAAGCTCAACGCCAAAAACACAGACGAGCTCAAGGAGTTGATGCAAAAAGAAAAGGCCATGCTCGCAGGCTACGCTCGACATGCACCAACCCGGCACAACCGATTCGGAACAATGATATGGATGAAGCGGGATGACGAAAAGGTCACGACTATATCTGGGCAGGATGTGCTAGGAAAGGCGCAGGCTAGCATGGACAAGATGGATGCTACAAAAAAGTGGAACAAGCCCCGGCAAGGGAGGCGGAAGCAGGACGGTAGCGAGGAGAGGGAGGAATTCGACTTGCCGGTATCGCTGACGTCCTCTGCACGGAAACATATCAAGGCCTTTGTTGAAGAGTTCCTCGACTCGTCATTCAACCCTCTATTCCTGCATTTACGGAAAGCGATCGAACGCGAGACGGAACGTGTGGAAACACGGCATTCTAGACAGTACTTCTACCTCGTATCGTGGTTCCTGAGAGCAGAGTGTGCACGGCGACGAACAATGAAGGAGAGGGCCGCGGACCCTAAGAGCCCAGAAGTTCTGTCCGCCGAGGATGAGAGCTACGGACTAGTAGCCGAGGTCATGAACCAGGAGACGTTCATTCTACTCAACCGCTTCATGCAAAAGAGTCAGGACGAAAAGGCATGGCGAGACCTGAATGCCGGACTGAAGTGCTTTACCCAGATCCTGCTCACCGTGCACGAAATGTCCGAGTCGGCACTTGAAGAGGACCAAGAGATTGCTGAGAACATCCAGAACCGTATCTTCTACGAAGAGTCAACACATGATAGGATAGTCATGATTCTGAGGTCATACAAGGACCAAGGCTTTGGCTATCTCGATGCAGTCACTGAGCTTTCCCATGTCTTTTTGCGCATGCTCGAGCGCTATTCGAAGCAGAATGTTGACATGCAGATCCGCTCGAAGCGACGAGCTCGAAAGATTAAGAAAAAGAAGGCTGAAAAGCAGGGCGAAGATGGAGTGGAAGAAGGCAACGCTTCCGAGACTGAAGACCTTCAACAAGCACAAAAGACGGTTTCGGAACGCAAGTTCGATTTCACAAGATTCGCTGCGAAGTTTGTCAACCAAGCCAGTGTCAACACTTTCGTGGCATTTACCAAGTACTACAGCGATCTTGATACCGAACAGCTGAAGCGCGCGCATCGCTTCTTCCACCGCGTCGCTTTCAAGATGGAGCTTGGTGTT
Source organism: Alternaria dauci (assembly GCF_042100115.1). Taxonomy (NCBI): domain Eukaryota; kingdom Fungi; phylum Ascomycota; class Dothideomycetes; order Pleosporales; family Pleosporaceae; genus Alternaria; species Alternaria dauci. Next base: position 309,031 of record NC_091272.1, read on the forward strand.
CTACTGTGCCGGGTGGACATCCTGCAGCTGTTCAACAAGATGATGAAGGGGCCAGGCGGCCTGGACCCGGAGTCTCCTGTATACAGGGAATGGGATGACTTTGTCAAACACTTCTTTCGACAGGTCGTAAAGAGAGTACAGGAAAGACCAGAGCTGGTCGTAGAGATGCTGTTCAGCAAGATCCCTGCAACCATCTTCTTCCTTGAACATGGGTTTGACAAGGAGATACACACCCGAGCGCCGCGAGCGCCAGCAGAGCTGGAAGTCAAACCTGGCATGGAGCTGCCAGATCAGATTGGTGTTGCTGTTGGTGTTCTTGTTAACCAGTCAAAGTCGGACCACCTCCGTTGGGTACGAGACGTACTCACATCAGCAGCTGAAGAGCGCAAGGCGTGGGAAGAGGCAGCCGAAGCACAAAAGGCTTTAGTGGCGGACGTAGAAGAGCGTCCAGAGGGTGAAGCAGCAGCCGATACCGATGCCGAAGCATCGAAGCCGCCATCAATTTGTAAATCCTACTCTGTTGGTACAAGGAAGTCTGCTAACAGAGCCTAGTCATCAAGCACGACACCGAAGAGCGCCGCATAGCCATGTTCAAAGATAACAAACTACGACTATTTATGAACTTGGTCGGCTTCGAGAGACTAGGAGAACATCATGACCCAGACGCTGCATGGATCATTCCTTCATCTCTCACGTCAACACAACTACAAGAAGCCATCGATCTCATCCGCAAGTTCGAGTTCGACCCGCCAACATACGAGGACGGTAAAGCACCAGAAGACTTGCTTCGCAGCAAAGCAGCAGCAGCTCGTCGGTCTACCCGCCGCGCTGAATTCGACGACGACTCCGATGGCATAGATCGGGATCTGGAAGAAGGAGAAGAAGATCACGGAGAATACGCCAAAGGCGGACCCACTACACGCGACGCAGACACAGACATCCCTCGCAAAACCCTAAAGCGACGACGCCGGCAAAAGACTCCCGTCGAGCTCGACGAAGAAGAACAAGACCGCCGAGCCGCGGCGCGCCGCAAAAAGGAAATTGAGAAACGGGCTAAAGCATTGAGTAAAATGTATGTCCATGACTCTGACGACGAGGACTGGGATGCTGAAAAGGACGCGGCGTTCTTTGCAAAAGAGGAAGCGATACGCGAGGAGAATATGAAAATGTTTAAAAAGTCTTTGGTGCTGGGGACTGTGGAGCCAGCTGCTGTTGGTGGAGGGGGCAAGAAGAGGAAGGCTGATGTGGCGGTGAAGAAGAGTAAGAGGAGTAAGAAGAAGAAGGCGCTGTTTGAGCATAGTGATGGTGATGGTGATGATGGTGATGGTGATGAGGATATGGAGGATGCGGAGAGTAGTCGAGCTGTGTCTGTGACGGAGGATAATGATGATGACGCAGAGGAAACGACGGATACGCCGCTGTCGAGTCAGAATGCGAATGCTACGATGGCAGGGAGCGACGCGGATACGCCGAGGAAACTGGCGAGTAGCTCGACGAAGGTTGCGGATACGGTGATGGCGGAGGCAGATACGGATGAGGAGGAAGACGATGTACCTGTAGCGCGAAGAGCAGCGCCACGGAATACGAGGGCAGGGTTTGTTATTGATAGTGACTCGGAGTGATATGGTATACAGGAAAAGGGGGGGTTCATGGTATGATCTGGAATGTTGGGGTCGCATAGCGTGGTTGTTTCGTGTTTGCTTTACTGTAGAGTCTGAATACCCATTATCTTTGTTGGTGACAATGTCATCCCCGTCCTGCCCCATCTTGACTTTTCAAGTCCCTGCTGCAGGCAAGAAGCAGATGACTTTTGTTCAGAAGAATGTCCGCATTCCTGCCTCAACCTCGGTGTATGTCTTATATGTAGTCTGCAAAAGGACATTGCGCACCTATCCTTATCCGTCATCGTCATCATCCGCAGCAAACCCCACCAGAGCACTCCTCAACCGAACCTCTCTCACCACACCATCAGCCTCCCATGTAGCCTTACACTCATACCGTCCTTCGAGTCTAACCCAGATATCCCTCAGAAAGAACCTTGCTAGCGACCTACTCTGGTACAGCACAAATTTCTCATCCGTGGGGTCAATAGCATCCTCATCATCTCCCTCCCCCTCCTCCTCCTCCTCCTCCTCCTCCCCTTTCGATCCCTGCATCATCTGCCTAGGCAGAAACGGTGAATTAGCCAAGAGCAACTTCCGAGTCGAGTATTTCGACGGCACAACAGGTAGGGGCCCCACATGTGACGACATTGCCGGGAGTGACAGCGTGTTGAGAAGAGGAAAGGGCGTGTTGCTGGGAATAAAACTATCCCAGATTGGTACTCCGTGTTGAATAGGACTAAATCCTGCAACGGGTGACGCATAGGTTTCGTGCCAGAGGCCGGTGGCGCTGAAGGATGCGCGGACGTATAAGGTCCAGGATAGTGAGAAGCCTTGGTTACGATAGGAGCCGGCCTGGTTGTTCTCTCGTTAGTTTGCTCGGTACTTGTAGGAAGCGTGGAAGAGGGCTTACGATAATCTTATTCCCCATCCTTCTAATCACGAGAATGTTCCCAGCAGCGCTCCTTTCAACCTCCCTTCGATACACAAACTCCTCGACCCGCGGATCGAGAAAAGCTTCTAAACACTCTCGACTCGTGTGACTAAGTATCGTCGCAACTGCGCTACACAGACGTGGATACGCAGCTCCAACCAACGGATCCTCAGTGTTAAAATACCGCTCGAGATTAATGACATGCGGAACGCGGGCGGAACTCCCAGCCTGGTTATGGTGAAAGTATCGAGATCCAGACAGGAAATTGGAAGTCATGACAGTGTCGTGGAGATCCCCGGCGGGGTCTGAGTAGTACGTGTTGCCCAGTTCGTCCAGCTTGTCTCTCAGCTCTTCTTCGTCGCGTAGACGGGCTTCCGTGACGAGTTTTGTGGAGGAGGAGGGCAGGAAAGATGTAATAGTGCTGGTGAAGCGGGATAGTGTGCTAGCGTCTATTGTCTTCTGTGGAATATCTCGTCCCGGGTCTCTGAAAGAGGCTCTGTAGGTGCAAGAGACATGATTCGCATCCATGTCGGCCCATTCCTCGTCGTCAGGTTCCCAGAGGGGTTTTCCCTTGAAGGGGGAGAGGTCGTGGGAACTGACTGACATGGTGTCCTTGCTTTGTCCACCAGCGATTACGGTTTCAAGTGGGAGTGACGGTGTGACGAGGGAGAGGTCGGAGGAGAAAGGTGAGTTGAGAGAAATCGTTGAGCTGCTGGGGTCACTGTCAGAGTCTTCTCGCGCAAACAGTGGTGCGATTGCGGAGCCGTGCGTTGTTTGCGCTCCCCCGAAGTCGACTTCGGATGACGATGACTGTGCGGGTCGGATTGGAAGTTGATCCGCCCAACTAACTGTCCGATTTCGTTTGGCCCAAGGCCGTGGTGATGCACCCCTTTCAGCGGGCATTAACGCACGTCCATCGGCGATCACGGCAGGTAATCCGGAGTGAAAGACAGGTGCCAAACCCGAAAGTACCTTGGAAGAATGGCCCATTGTAAAGTATGGTGAACCTAAAGATGATCATGCCCGCCTTTGCTTTGGCGTACGGGAGGCGTCCTCCCCACCATCAACTCTATCTTTGCCGTTGCCCCATAGCCTCTGATTCCAAAGGGAACTGAACAAGCCTCCACCATGACTGTTGCTCTGCGAACGCGACGGTGTCATCCCTGGAGCTGATTTGGGGAAACCATAGAGGGTTGTGCCGAAGTGGACTTTGGCGACCGTGGGGGTATTCCTGGGAGTGTTGGCTGTGTTGAACTTCCAGGTACGTTGACGGATGGGTATTCCAATGCCAGTGGCGTAGGCCTGGTTTTACAAAGCACTGGAGATGCTGGCACTGATGCGGCAGGAGTGATGCTGCTTCCATGCTGTGCTGGCAAGGGTGTAGGAGACTTCGGAGAGGACTTTACCAATATCTCATATAGGCTCCGTGCAGCCTCGCTGTCGTCCATGGTGGTGGTTAGGGAAATCGATAGTAAAGTGAAAGCACAGGAGGTTGATAGTACGAAACATGGAGCGTTTGTTGCACGTATAAGCAAAGAGAGGAGAAAGCGCAAAAGCGAGGGTCGGGCTCAATTAGCCCTCTACGAGCAGCGACCATAGAGTCAGGGTTCACCATCGGCTGAGAAACGAGTCTTGGACTTCGCATGAAGGCTTCCAGAACAGACAGGCAAGCCAGGAGAACATCACAGCCTTTCAGTACCGAGTAAGGTCTGGCGACGACGGCAACTATCATCACGGCTGTAAGGAGTAAGGAGGTGACAATACGATGTACGACCGGTGTTAAGCTTGGGACGGTAAGTCGCTGAGTGCAAAGTGTGTCGAAGAAGTCGTGGAAAGCAAAACTGATGCATGGTTGTATGGGGTTACAACGTTCGATGATTCCCATATCGCTATTCGAGTATCCGAGAGTGCTTTCGAGGTCGCAGGAGAGGGCGTGTTCGATATCAGTGATGGTACGTAATCACCCTAACAAAGAGCATGGTAAAAAGGGCAGAAGCGGGTATCCCCAACTAAAGTTGCTTGTATGCGGGGGATACCATAGGCATCACGACTATGATTGGACAGGTTTGACCTAATAATTTATCAGCAGATGTTCGCAGAGCTGAGATATATTCTATTAGGCTCGTCCAGTAGTATTGCATTTCACTTGTTGAGGTTGTTAGCTGGTTCGCGAAGAAAGCACAGTATAGTAGTCGGCAGAACGGACGTCGCGAGTGTCTTCGAAACGCAAATCGATCAAAGGCTCACGAGGCGTGCCTAGAAGCAAGTCAGTCCACATCTAACAACGCCAGCACCCATATCGAGTCTGCCGGCAGCCGCCACATGTCACATCCACATGCACGCCTCTACTCAATAGGAGTTGGTAGATTTTCGATTCATACAGGGAGAACCCAGACTTCTTGATATATCGTCGTAATCGTATCTCCCACGATCAACTCATCACCATCCTCCGCTTCCGCAGCGCTAGCAAGAAACACTACGCCATCATTTTGTCCATCCTCGTGAAGTCCGTATAGATGCCCATAGCTTTCGCAAAGAACTCCGGTAACCGAATGTAGAAAATGCCGCTTTCCCTTTTGTCCCCCGGGGTGTTGTTTGCGGGCTTATCGCAGACGCCTGGCCTCACGCTCGGATTCGAGGAGGCAGAGAATGTCGTTCTCGCGGACTGTAGATGCATGGGTTAGTATGTCGGCAGGGTGCGCGGGGTGGGCGGAGAGTGCGTACCTGGGCCCTTGACGTTGCGGATGATGGAACGGGTCTGGTCGTTCATGAACTCGACGCGGCACTGGGTGACACCACCACGGGAGCCTGTATTGTATCCGTCAGCCAGCCATTCTCTCAAGTCACGATGCATCCTCCACGGTCTCTTGACGGCGCCCTTGTCCCTCTTCTCCTTCTTCTTCTTCTTCTTCTTCTTCTTCGTCTTGTGGGGGGATTCGGAAATTTCGCGTACCGGTTCGGCCAAGGACACGGGTGACCTTGACGAGGTTGACGGGGGCCTTAGCAGAGTCCATTTTGTGCGATTGTGAATTTCGACGGGAGTCGGTTCGTGCGGTGTGCGGAAGAGCTGGGTTGGGCGTTCGGGGATGGAGTCGAGCTGGGCGAAGGGCGAGCTTGAGCGGCTGCCCGTGGGCGATGGGCAAATTTCCAATGTGCGCTAGCTAGGCGAGCAGGGGTCCGGCGCGCTAGTGCGTCGACCATTCACGTCTGCGCAACGCCAACACAACATCAACATCAACATCAACATCAACGTTGCAGCTTTATTTTGTGTTTATAGCCGCGCTTCTTGTTACTACGAGCTACATATGATGCGCTTGGCGTCTGGTCATTCACATCAACGTCAGCGAAGCACACAGAGGCCATTGCAGTCATCCCGCGTACCGACCTCGGAGAGTACAACCGTCATCTAAAAGACAAGCTAAATGACTATTGCTACACAAATCAGGCTTCCTCTAGCAGACACAAGGCGATTCTACACACCCGAGAGCTTCTGAGAGTACAATGCCAACGATGCGCGCCCAAGCTGGAGCTGCCGTCTGAGCTTAAAGAGCCTACTCTCTTCACGGTCACGAATACACTTTCACTCGTCGCAGCTGCGCCGTAGTCACAAGAGGCAGTAGTTCCTAATGACAGTTTTGATTACGTCTATCTATACTACGAAGCGCCCAACACCTCCAATAACCTGAGCCTCGGATGCCTTGGTTGAGTATAGTATGGTTGCAGTTCGTCTTGTAGCCCTCTCGTTTTTGATATCCAGGCCTCAGATGCCTGGGTCGGGTATGGCATGGAGCAAGGCAGGATTCTACAGACCTGTTTTTCCATGCAACTTCGGGGATGACATACTCTTGAAAGTGCAGCTTCCCCGCACATGTTCACATACGCCACTGCGTTCCTTCTCAGATAATTTTGGACGATTCAATAGTTGACCTGCTTCACAACCTCTTGGTTACCTCGTGGGTAACTTTTGGACGATTCAATAGTTGACCTGCTTCACAACCTCTTGGTTACCTATTGGATAACTCCTCGGATAATTTGGTGGTGACCTCTCGGATGACTTCTGGACAACTTTCCAGGTGGCCTTGCCGAGAGAGGAAGGGAACTGATGACAGCGGTCGTAACCATCTCCGTCTCTTCCTCTGTCTCCTCCAGAAACTCCGTCGCCGAGCGGTATAGTCCGGGTAACAAAACTGTTATCGGTAACCGTAGCAACAATGGATACTTCAACAGGCTAGGGGTTCGCAAATTGAGGATGCGTCTCGTTTTCTCAGCCGCAGTATCCAAAGTCGGTTTGGCATCCCGAATAACAATATTCGGGGCTGCTACCACAGTATCCCCACTGGCTGCAGCAGGCGCCAAATTGAGAGCCGGCGCAAGTGTAACCGACGACAGGTCCGCCTGTTCGATTCTTGTTAGTGCCATGTTGAGGAGGCAGGGGAAGCGAGTTCAAATGAAGACGTACAGAGACCATTGGGCGAGATCTTGAGCTCTTGTTGGCTTGCAGCTGGCGGCGGTTGACCGAAAGGAACAGGAACGACTTGGGGGGCAGATTCTGGATCCTTTCCAAAAAAGGTCATCTCGCCAGCTTTCTCGACGCCTGTGCTTGTTCGTCAGTCTCTGTTCAAAAGCGTTATTTGAATCTGGCATTGTCGACTTACACGTCTCGAGGAAGAGGTCGGCGCCAGCCTTGCACATCCAGCTCGGTTCACCCAGATAACCGCCTTCCTTCTCATAAGCATCGGTACATCCGGTGCTGTTACAACTCGCTGTCGGACATTCGTCTTCGCGTGCGCCAGGAACGTAAAGCTTGATGCCACCTGAAATAAGCGCTACAAACACTGTCAGTCTATAGCCCACCATCGTTGTGGAAGACAAGACAACTTACGGCAATACATGGCATTCTCAGGCCCAGCATTCAAATCACAGTCCACAGCGCTGAGATCGTACCACATGGATCCCTTGCTCGGCTCCAGATGGTACTCAACCTGGATAATGCCCGCCGGTGCCACGGCATAGTGATCCAGGTCCCGTATCTTGAGGCTCAGCCCCCCGCCCAGCACCTCCGTGTTCAGCATCTCGTGGATGACCGAGCCGCCGCCGCCGGGAACCGGTTGCATGTAGGCGTTGCTGCCATCGATGCCGGAGGCGGGGGGACCGACTTGCCAGAAGAAAAAGGGGTAGGGGCAGTGGTTTATTAGTTTTACAATGTTGTAGCCGGAGACGACGGGGACGAAGACGAGGGAGACGAGGCTAAGGAGGGCGACGAGGAGGGGCGTGATGAGCTTCATGGTGCGTGGGTGGTAGTTGGTGTGTGGTAACCCAGTTCTGGAAGAGGTTGTGCTGGATGGAGATGGGAATCAGGTTGAGATGAGGAGTCAGGCAGGTACTTATAGTAGGCTTCAGTGTATGTTGGAGGAAAGCTTGATGAAGTTTGAACACAGCCTAGGAAGGCAAGAGACGATTTTATAGGAAGAACCATATACCACTTTCCCTGAATCGTCTTGATTTGCGAGTGTCTTGTGATTTGTTGGAAAGGACACTGTGTTACGGGAAGCAGTCTCGTCCATTGGCTTAAAACGACGAAGAAACTTCGACCATGGTTAGACTGTGGGGAGGTATCGTGTGTAAAGCTCCAGTAGCGATCATCAGAGCATCATATGGAGTATCTGGCAAGATATGCTCGTAATGCAGCACAGACGTATACTTTGGTGGACAGAGACTCCTTACCTTTGTGAACCTTGAAATGTAATATACGTGCAGGTCTGAAAGCGTTGATGACGAATGGACGAACAAGCATAGCCGTTAGACGACGGTAGGTAGTGGCCAGATTAAGATATGCTGCTGTAATCATATAGTGTACTTGTAATCCAAGGTCAGTCGGGTCTCTACCAGGGTCCTCCAACCAAACTTCAGGAGCCGGTTCTGGTGCCTCAAGTCCTGCAGTAGAGGCAAGTGTCATTCGTTGACTATCTGTATTTGTGGGTGAGTGGACAGTCAGTATACTGATCTTACGAGCACTTCTTTTCTTTGCGATACTGTTCATCCGAGAGCCACTTTTACGTATGGAGCATATGAGTTCCGAAGTAGTAAGTAGCTTATCTGTTATAGATCATCACCGTACCATAGTCGAATCGATGGCTACCACGGTACTACGTCGCGATTGCACGCACATGGCTCCTGCTCTGTATTCATCAAAAGGACAGAACATCGTTACGAGCATACAGCACAAAACCGTCGATTCATGACTAGCACCCACTCTCACTTGAACACAATGACGCACCTTCCAAACCAACTCCGTTTCAATTTTTTCGATAGCTGCCTATCTATTGGGTATCATGTGTTGTTGCCAAAGCAATTTGAGTGAGGCTGCGAGAATGCATAAAAAAAATGCACTAGACAATACCACAACCGTATTAAGAAAACCCCGAAAGCCGTAAACCATACCAAAAAGGAAGATCCGACCCCCTTAATTGTAAACACCGTGCAATGCACCGTCCTTGTAAATGCATAAACGAGTTTTCAAAAAACACCTCAAAATCCCCAACGCGATCCTTTGAACTTGAGAGAACAACTATGCTTGCGGGATCCTAGAGCGATCACCACCTTTTGCGATCCATTCCTCCTTGATGAGCTTGTCTTGTTCCATGTGCATGAGCTTGTACGCCGTGCGGATCGTTCCGTCGCTGACTTCGACCGCGAGACCAATCTCTTTCGGAGACTTGGGCTGGCCCATGAGATGGGAGACGAGGTAGAGACAGGCACCAGCGATAGACAGCGGCGAACGTCCAGCCGCGACTCCGTAGTGAGCGACCTGGTCCGCGCACTCCTCTGCAACCATCTGTACCTGTGTTCCGAGGGCGAGTTTGGCGCAGGCACGGGGCATGAGGCTGGCAGCGCTGGTGGCTGTGGTGCCGCCTTTCTGGTTGAGGAGGTTGACGGTGTCGATGACGGCACCGTTGCCTGCGACAGAGGGCCCGCTGTTCTGCGACTTTTGTATAAAGGCTTCGAGGACCTTGAACGTACGGCCGACTTCCTTCTTGCTGACGTTGGTCATCTTGAAGATTTCGCGGAAACTACGCTGCTGGTCGTGCTTCCTGCACGCGATGAAGATGCACCCGGCGATGATAGCGTCCTGTGATTTTCCCTTGAACAGTTTGGCGTCATCGGTCATCTTGAACAGCATCTTTGCTGTCTCAGCGGTCGGGCGACTGATGTTTTGTGAATCGCAGAGCGCCGAGATCTGTCCGTATGCGGCCTGCAGAGCCTTGTTGATCTTGTCGTGGTTGCTCTTGTTATGAGCGCGGCTCAAGTCGCGGACCCTCATACCACCGTCACCGAAACCGATCTCCGTCTGGAGTTGAGAGCCGTGGAGCAGCGGGTTCGCAGCGTCTCCGATACGCGAGGGATCATCGTTTCCTTGATCTAGATAGCAGGCGCAGCATTAGCACATGTCTCACTTGCCTTTTCTACACGCAGGCAAGTACTTGCCGTCGTTGGAGAATGTGCGCCACTCGGAGCGCGTGTCTATAGTCCTCTCTGCGAGTACGCGACCGCAGGACCCGCAGATGGTGTCGCCGGCGCTGAACTCTTCAACTAGATTTGGGGGATTCTCCTTGCAATCCGGGCAGATCATGGCAACGTTCAGGTCTTCCTGCCACTCGTCTTCCTTTACGGGCGCGGGCGCGGCTTCATAGACCTCGCCAGGCGACAGCAGGCGACCATCGGGAGCGTACGACATTGTTCCAGCAGGGGCGGATCAGCTACGGAGTTTGTATTGGGTTCTAGCTATTGCGCGCGGTCGACCGACGACACTTGCAGACTGCTGCTGGGGCGGAGCAGGTCGGGTGAGTGCGGTGGTATGAGACGGGCTGCAGAATGGAGAAAAGGACGTGAGGGAGCCAGGTTATAGTTGGAACCACGGGCGGCCGCTTGCTAACCTTGGCGCTGCGCCGCGCTAGGCTGTTTGCGTCGGCGGCTCAAGCTGCGGCGGTCCACGGTTTTTCCCCAACATCGACCTTCACTGTAGCTTCCATTGCCAGCTTCCCCACGTCACCACACCTACACAATGATCGCGCAATCCATCAGGGCCTCGGTACGGTTTTGCTGCTGCTGGAATCTCGACCCGTACTGACCCGCCACAGCGCCAGGCGCTCGTCCGCGTTGCCCGCCAGCAGCCCGCCTTTGTCGCTCGCCGCACTTTCATCACTCCCTCGGCCGTGCGATCAGGTGATTCATCCCAAGCGCTCCGTCACGGGACTGTACTGACCCAATTGGTACTCCAGCCGACCTGGTGCAGGACCTGTACCTCCGCGAGCTCAAGAACTACAAGGTCCCCGAAGTCAAAGCCAGCGACGCAGAGGGCCACGTCCAAAAGTTCACCGTCCCCAAGGCCCCCGCTTCCCCCGAGGAGACCGACATCGCGAACGAGCTCAAGGCATACGAGACACAGGCTGTTGACGTTGAGGGCGCCCAGGGCGAGGACGACGCTGTGCTGCCCCAGGAGGACTGGTTCGAGGAGGAGGACGAGAGCATTACCACCCCTGGAGCCACTCACTAGAGGGCTGTTGAGTGAGGGAAGCCATGTATTAAAATACTAGCGACTGTGCCAATACCATTGGGCGATGAACCCGACTGAACCTCAACCATGTCGGGAACATGTAAATCACGTGACGTGATATATGACCAACGTGGGGGTGCTGAGCAGCCTCAGCAGTGACTACTGGTTGGTTCTGTGGGATGTTGAGCAGTTCAAACCGTGACTATCGACGCAAGGTCCAGATGGGTGAGAGTGCTTTGATCTAAAATAGCCGTTCCTGGGCGCCTTTGTCCTGAGGCGCCCAACCCAAACTACTCATGGGCAGGCATTCTTTTTGACTCGATACAGGGCGCGATCTACTAGTACATGAGACGTGGAAGTTGTACAACTAGCCTGCTCAGGGTCTAACATCCGTGCTTTGTTGCGATAGACTGGGAACTGACACGGGTCTGCAGTTGTTGAAATGTATACTTTTTGTGCATGTGCATCTTGTTTTGAGAAGCAAGCATCCCACCTTGGCAGTTGATCTGGTGTAATCTTCAGGAGAGGGGGCAGCACATGTGAGGCATTTGCGGGGTGCCATGGCCGTGATGAGGTTCTGGCAGGAGGCTGGGTTACTTTTACGTGCCAGGCTCACACTCTCTCACTCACACGACGTGTCGCACTCTGGCCGACTGATGCACGTCGTTCCGAGACGCGCGCACATGGTACGTGGCTGGGAGTGATGATCGCTACACATTGCACACGCGCCTGCATCATCGACTGCAGCGACCGTGGCCCCTCAGATAAGCCGGGCTGCACAGCTGTCTCTCTGGCATGTCCCGTCCCGATAATGCTCTGATGCTCGGAACCTCGGACAAAGCACAGGATGGGCGTGGGGCTGAAGGGGCATCGCGGTTGGACTCTGCCGCAGTAGCTGCAAGCACGGTCGCCTATCTGCATCTACGGCTTTGCATACCGACGAGTTAGTGCGATGCGGACAAAGGACTTTTTCTTTTTGGTTGAGAGGTTTACCCTGACGCACTAGCACCTGTCCACCGGCCGTTCGAGTAGCGGACCAGCATTGCGTACCTCGTGCGTGTTGCCATATTATCAAGGAAAGACGTCAGGAAATGCAACAGAGGGCGGCAAGTAGCGGCGGGGGGGGGGGGGGGGGGAGGGGGTTGCAATATACCCAGGTCATGGGCAGGAGATTGCAGCCATGAGAGATTGCAGTGTTCGCAGTTCACGTCAGGGAAAAACAAGTTGGTTCGCCGGGGGGCCCACTGCGCAGTAGACGCAGCTGGACCCGACCATGTGTTATGCGATGCATAGCTGGCACCGCACCGGATCGCCGCAGGACTTTGTCTGGTGTGACGAAAGGCGTCATACTGGCCGTGGATGGCGGGCTCCCTAAAACTCGTATGCAGCGTTGAAAGGTAAAGAAACGGCGCGGCGCGGGTCAGTAGACGAAAGGCAAATCGATACCAAGAATACGCCCATTTTTAATATAGAATTATCGCTCCGACGCGATCTGCACAGGCGAAAGCAGCGCATAGGGACCCCTGCTAGGCCCAGTTCGTCCGCCTGCGAGGCGTCAAAGTAATAGCTCTAAGCTGCCCCCAGCGGCGTCAGCAAGTGGTGAATCTCCAACCCGGACGCCTGCTGCCAGTCGCTACTACCTCTTGTCCAACTACGCCCACTCGCTTTTGCACACAAACTTTTCAGTCCCCGCACTTGACGAGCGGCCTTCCGTTCGCTCCCGGCACCACAGCCTCGTTTGTGACGTCTTCGCGTCCTCTCTCCCCAACTCGACCGACTGCACCTCCGCCCGTTGACGGCCACTGCCTTGTCTGCACAACGGTCCGCCTGCCAGCACAACGCCGCACCCGTCCCAATTCCGCGCCATGAGCTCCTAAAAGTGAGAGTGTATTAAACAAGACATAATACCAGCCGGCCCTTTACAGCGACCGCACCCCGTCTGCTTACGTCCACCAAGTCCCGTCGCCATGCCCGTCGCCGTTGCACCGGCTCCGCGTGGCCACTACTCCCTGGCAAATGCCATTCGCGGCAGGAGTAGAGCCGCGTCAGAGGTCGGCCCGCAGCCCCCCCAGGAAACGCAGCGCGCCCAGCTGCCCAAGGCCGCCTCGTATACGTACTTCCCCCAGGTCAAGGACATCGATACCGATGTGCCGGGAGCACACCCCAGAGGCTCCGAAGACGATGTCGAGACCGGCAAGAGCGAGGAGCGAACTTCTGAGAGCAACTCTGGTGGATCGAGCCCGTCCTCAGAAGAGGCTCCGGACATGGCTGGCGTGGAAATGCCCCAACTCAGGCCCAGCAACATCTCGCGTCGCTCTTCGCGATTTCTCCCCTTTTCCAGCAGGAGCAGAGAGCCGTCCGCTGAACGCAAGACGGACAAGAAGGCTGAACGCGGCCGGACCGATGCTGTAAAGCAACAGGCAGAGCCCCCGGCTGGCTCCCCGTCGCGCTCCCTCACCAATCTGCGGAGGAAGTCGTGGGTCGTAAAGGAGCAACCAAGGGATTCTTCGTCGCCAGTCAAAGAAAAGAAACTCAAGAAGAAGAGTGCCGCCGACAAGGAGCAGCCCACTACTACAACCACCACCACCACCGCCGCCGCCGCCGCCACCACTACTGAGCCAAACAAGCGCAAGACACCAACGACCACAATCACGACCACAACCAGCATTCCAGAGGAGTCTGAAGCGAGAGACACCGTCAAGGAAGACATTCAATCCCCCGCGCCTCTCAACAAGAAGAACAAGCGCCTCAGTGGTCTCTTTGCCAATTCGAGCAGTGCCTCCAACTTGCCCTCTGTGCCCAAGTCCTTCTCGACAGAAAAGCTTCCCCACTACCCGCAAAACCACAATCCAGTCAGCCCGACCCACGTCGTTCCCCCACTTCCACGCAATGTCTCCACGGAAAAGCTCAAGGGTATCAAGGCGGAGCCTCGCAAGAAAGACGAGCTATGGACCGCGTTCAGGACCCTCGACGCGGATCTGCGCAAGCACGACTCCCCTTTCTTCATCATAAAGCAGGAACTAACAGTTGACAGATTCCAATCCAAGTCCAGTTCGCTCAAAGCAAACGTCGTCCGCACCGCCCTCCTCCCCTTTCTCCGCCAATACACCGCACACCCCTCGAACCAAAAGCTCCGGCCAGAAGACCTCGATCGACGCGTCAGCATCCTCAACGGATGGTGGACCGGCCTCTTAGAACTTGTCGCAGGCCGGAACAACCAATCGATTTCTGGCACAGATCGTCCAGTCATTCTGGAGGGAATTGCGGCCATAATGGAGAGACCTGAGTGGCGACTTTACCCGTCTCCTTTCTGTGCTCTTGCAGAGCGCGAAGAGTCGTTGTCCGCATCTACAACCGGCTCTGCTTCATCTAGCCAGTCCGACTTCCTCGCCGAATCCGTTTACCACAACGTTCGAAATATCTTTACACAGAACCTACAGTCTCAGATGGCTTTTGTTGTAGAGAAGATGTCGTTACGGAACGCTGCAGCTAGCTTGGTCACGTTTTGCGGAAAGACGTGCGCATACGCCTTTTGCTTTTGTCCAGGCATCGCCGATGTGTTGGTGCGCCTATGGAGTCCATCGCTCGACATGATGAAGCGGGTGATGGAGGAATCTGGTGTTTCCAAGCTCGACCGGCTGGATGCTGTCTCGGACCGAGTCGTGGCTGCGTTCCCTCCCATGCTCCAGTCCTTGAAATTGCTCTCGCTCAACCGGCTCTTGCGCCAGCTGCACAAGCCTGTGTTGCCCCCACTCGCCATGGCAAATCTTGACTGGTATGGACTCTGGACCAAGCGCTGGTCTGGTGCTGAAAGTGACCTTTTCTATGTATTTGTCAAGCATTTCCACATCCTGGTCAGCGATTTCCTACCTGCCGAACCCAGTCAAGCGGAACGCATCTGCGTGCCAGGACTCATCATGGTGCATGCCCAGATATTGGTGAACCTTGATGCGACAATCAACAGAAATACCACGCCACAACAGCCAGTGGAGGATCCATCGAGGGCAGCAGACATCACGTTTGACGATGTTTTGGAACCCGACGCGTCAGCCTCGAACATCGCCCTCCCCCCCGCAAACGCTACACGAATGATGCAGGAGAATCGACTTATTATGCTAATACGGGATTTCCTTTCTGAGCGGAACTCGCATCTTCACATTGCCAGGCGCATGTTTGCCGACAGTTTTGCTCGTCTCCTTCAGGCACAGGCGCGTAAAATCTCCATCTACGACAACAGTGCCTGTTACACTCTCTGTGACTTTCTCGAAGAAGCTCTCATCATCATGGTCCGCTACGAACAGCACGATAGCGACCAGCACACGGTGATGGATTGGCCATTCTGGCTTACCGTCTTCAGGGCAATGGCCGCCAGTCACAATACAGCTACAGAAATCAAACTGTACGCGTTTCTCTACAGCAGCTGGTGCACACTGTGCATGGACGAGCGGAGAAAGAGTGGATTGTGCCTTGACTTCCTTCTGGAACCAGCTTTCTTCGAGAGCCGGTTCAACCACTGGTGCCCTATGGTACGGTCTTACTTCATGCGGCTGATCTGCTGGCGGGTTGCGCGTTACGACGGAAATGAGACCGATGTTGAGATGTACGTATTACGGTTTGGCAACGATGACAGATACTAACATTGATATAGTGCCATAAAACGAGCTTTGAGTGACCGTCTCCGGTCCATCTGGTCTCACTACCTCTGGCTTCAAGAAGAAGCTGAGCGTAAGCAGATCGTCTACCCGTCGACCCAAGCATGCAATCCTGCACCAGGCCGACGTTTCCTCATCATACGTAATGATAATCCTATTGTGGCCAACGGCGGCCCGTTCCTTTCGTTTGACGGCGTCGTCCAAAACCCTCACCAACGAAAGCCAACTCCGACCAGCACCACCATCCCAGAAGCAGAAATCCGGCCAGCCTCCGCCGTATCTGCAGACTCAAGCGACTTTCCTGACGAAGATTCCGGAAAGGGCAAATGGAATATTTTGCGAAGTCTCATAGGAGGCAGCTCCAAGCAGACCGCAAAGGCAAAGAGTCCTGCACCATCCATCAAGGAAAAGGAGAACTCGAGCAAAACATCATCCCCAGCCAAGTCCACAACCGAAGCACTTGCCAACACCGCACTAGCTGCCGCCGAGGCCCCTGTGTCCATGCCCACACAGCCACCGCCCTCTACCCACCGCACCTACAATTTTCGTTTCTCTCTCGAATGGGTCGACAAGCGCTTCGGAACCTACCAGAACATGCGTCTCCAACCCCCCAAACTGCCCGCCCCCGCTCAATCCCTGCTTCAACAAAAGGGTATCAACACAGAGCCTGTGGTGGCTGCGCCTCCCGTGGGTGCGGCGGCTACGTCGAGTACGTATGCTGGAAGAGCGCTAGCGGAATGGACGTTTGTCAGTCACGAATGCCAGAACTTCTTTGATAGGAGGAAGAATGAAGGTGTGCCGACTAATAGGCAGGTCGAGACGCCTACGCTTAATGTTGAGGCGTTTAGGAGACCGGGTTAGGAGGGGTTTATGATGAGAACAGGCGAAAGCAACACACATTTCAGGAACGAGTATATACTTTCGGGCTGGCTCGATATCGACACTCACACACACACTCACTCACACACACACATGTTGACGATTTGCATACGGACTGCTCGAAAGCGAAGCATCCTCTGGCGGCGTTTTCCTTTGAAACATCATCGAGCACATTAAAGCACATTCTCCCTCTCTCTCTTGGTTTACATTCCCGGTCATCTGGCATGCATGGCAGTGCGCTTTTTGCATTGCCCCCTTTTCTTTCGTACCTTCTCTTTGGGATGCTTGTTGTTTTCTGCTACTTCTTCTTCTTCTTCCTTGGCGTGGGGCGTACGTAAAGAGCGAGTAATGGATATATTATACACTTTTTTGATGGCCCGAAGCAGGCACGCTGGCTGGTTATTAGATATATGGATTGTATTGTCGTTTTGTTTTCTTCACTGTTGGAATACATGCATCTGATCTTGCAATTACCTTGTTAAGACTTGATATACCGCTTTTGACTCTCGTCTATAGCTCACTTTATTGCGACACGAGAGTGTAAAGTCGCTTTAAGTCTCCTGGTGGAGCCATTGTGTCGCGATGATCATTGGGTTTTTACTTCGACAGTGATGATGGCGATATTAACTTAGAGGAAAGTGGAGGATGACCCTAGTAATGGAAGCGACCTCTTCAACACGGGCGGACCAAGTCTTCTCCTGAGAGGGTCGACGGTGGCGGAACGTTTGGCGTAGGTGGTTTGGAGTAGATGTTTGGTCGGGTACCTGTAGCGCATAGTGTACGGGTGTAATGTGTAGAGAAGCCATGATGTCTGTGTTGCAGAGAAGACTACTAGCCTTGAGCACATTAAGTACAGTAAACAGTCTAATAACTTTGTGTATATATACAGCTGTATACAGTGAAGCTAGGTGTTTAGGAAACACACCTTTACCGCGATTTATTATAGTGTCTTTTAACAGTGTTGTGCTTGCGTCTTTTTACTAGCACGTCTATCATTTAAATAACTTTGTGTATTGTTTTACTTTGTAAAACGCGTAGGTGTCCTCCTTTAAATGATGTTAAGCTCAAGCGCGATTGGCTCATTTCACTGCAGGCATTTGTGCCGCCGCGGCTGAGCGTCAGCAGCTGATGTATGCCTTAGCCTTCCTAGGTCTAGCTTGATGCATCTCGACATGACAGCCCCCATCGTTTATCATCGAACCCAGGCAACCATCTCTTTCATGTCAATTTCAATGTCATTTGAGCACTTCCACGATGGACGATATCACAAAGTCGCTGTCCGGCGCGTTGAGGAAAACGACAGCATTTTTGACGACATGCCCGAAGCTTTTTTCGCGATCGGCTAACTCCAATAAGTCCTTGGTAGGGATGACAGGCGGCTTTTGTCCCAGGTGTAGCAAGATGATCGAAGATTGTTTTCAGTCTTTTACCACTTTAACGTGTACAGACGTCCGTCCGACCACAATACGGTGCAGTCAGGGCTTCCTCGAAAGCGACATGAGCATGAGAGATCTCTTTTTTTCATACGACGGTTGCGGGTTCTGCGGTTTCCTCCTCTCCGTCCTCCGAAGCCCAGATGACGCGCTTCTTCGCCAGGTGAGAGTCAGCGGGTGGGGGTATAACCCGAACCGTGTGAAGCTGAAGATTGGTCTGAAACTCCAATATTCAACCCCATCTCAGCAGATTGACCAGCTGGAGATGCGGATGCATGTGAGCTATCGAACGCGAAGTAACAGCAAGCAAACACAGTCGTTGCCAAATTCCGTCCATAAATATCTGCCCGTCTTCTCAAATGCGGGTATGGAAGCCCCCCTCTTCTTATTCCTCTAATCGATTGACGTGTAACAGATAGACGCAGCTGCAATGATTCTATCAAGCTCACCGAACGCGATCCAAGATTGGACTCAAGCGAAAAGATTGAGATGACATTAGCGTGGCTAGCAAGGCACCCTGCAGACGCTACGATGGATATGGATGCTCTTCCGACCAGACTATTAGATATCAAAAATATCAGTCGCATCAGAATCGTTGAGTATATTTCTTTATCAAAAGTCTGCTCCATGGGCGAAGCTCCAACGTGCTCCCCAGTGCGTTACGCCGCACTAAGCCATCGATGGGGTACCTCGCGCCATCTGATTGCCACTTCTAAGAACTTCCAAACCCTCCAAGATGGCGTCGATCTGTGGGAACTGCCCCGAAATTTCGGCAACGCCACACTCTTCGCCCTTCAGCTTGGGATTCGTTACTTATGGATTGATGCTTTGTGTATTGTACAAGACGACCTTGGCGATTGGTATCGAGAGTCTCAAAAGATGGGTGACATATTTACCAATGCCGCGGTCACTTTCGCTGTACACAGTGCAAAAGATGACGCGGGAGGCTTCCTTACTGAGACATTGTCAAAACTTCCAACACTGGAACACCGCTGCAAAATTGGAAATATCAGGATGTGCCTACCGCCGCAGCCCGGAAATGACATAACAAATAGTGATCTTTCCAAACGAGGCTGGGTTTTTCAGGAGAGGTTCCTGTCTCAGCGAACTGTACATCTCACTCGCGGTCAGATATATCTGGAGTCACATGAAGGCCTACTTTGCGAAGATGGAACGCTGTTGAATGGACCAAAGGATTGGGAAAACGCGGCTGATGACAACAAGCCCAGGCTGTACTACCCCTATGCTTTACAAGACTTATGCAGCTGTCTGGGGCTTACGTTGGTTCAAGGGAAGCCTCATCAAGTTGCAGAGACGACTTTGCAATGGCTTTGCGTCATCGAAATGTACTCGCGCTGTGACCTTACGAGAGAAACCGACAAATTGATGGCAATCGCCGGAATGGCTCGCAAGATGCAAAAGATTACAAAGCAAATCTGGTGCGCTGGTCTCTGGGCTGATCGTATATGTCAAAGTCTCTTGTGGTGTCCTAACACCTCCGGGATCACTGCACCACAGAATTTTCGAGCGCCTTCCTGGTCTTGGGCATCCTGGGACGGTGCAATTCAATACCCGATCAACGTGTGGCACACTGATTTTCAACCAAGAGCCGTCTTTGAGCGTGTTTGTTCAGATGAAGAGGGATTTCCGGACACTGCGTGGCTCAATGGACCTGGACAGCTCGTCCTTCGCGGACGATTAATACCGTTACATGGACTTGACATGGAAGACGATCTCAAGTTCGGTCCTGGCCAGGTCCTCGAACATAGGCTTTTCCAGATGCCTCATGCCACGTGGAATGAGTATGTCAATGTTACCGGTGTATGCGAACCGGGATGTAATGTCCCCGACGGTTGGTTTGTCCTCGACCACCATCATTCGAATGACCTCAAATTCGACTTCGTGGGACAGGAAGCGTACTTCTTGATCCTCGGTACGCACTTGGCTGACCAAGGTTTGCTCTGCTTGGGTCTCTTCTTGCAAAGTGCGTCTAGCAGCAGTAATAGCCCGCTCTACAAGCGCATAGGCGTCGGACATCTGGAGTGGGACTATGTATATTACCACATCGATAATGCAGAGCATGGTAACAGCACACCAAGATTGATGAGGCCTGTTCACCGGACTAAAGGTAGATTGGCTCGTGATCTGGCTAACAATCCGACGACTCTCGATAATCTGTTCGCGAAGGACAAGCTCACAGAGGTCTTCATCAAGTAAAGGATTTGAGCAGTCAACTACATGCTAATTCCTACCTTGCTTATATGATATTTTGCTATTTCACCCTTATTACAACACTTCGCAGATGACCGCATAAGTCCATAATGCCTAGGTAGTCATCTGGCAACTCGCCCCTTCTCATACTCTGCCTCTTGACTTCCTGCATCCTTGTCTCCCTTTTCTCTGACTTTTATCAAAAAACATGCTAGAATCCTTCTGCTACACCTCCCATTCCCACATTCCGCTTTGTGCAACCTGCCCGCTGTCCTCCGCGGCGGATTCGGATTACTATTCGCTAAATCACGTGAAAATCCTGAAGGATTCACGATCGGGACGAGTGAGGCTAACAAGTTCCAAGGGTACATCTAGCTTCGTGAAGCTGCCTCTATCTGGCTGCATGCACCATGACAAGGGTAAAACCAGGGGCGGTGAAGGTAGCCGGGAGGAAGACCACGTAAGCAACCACTCCAATGCAGCATTGGTAGCCTTCCATAGTAGCAAGGTCATCCTAGCTTCAAAGCCACAATCAATGAATCAATCAAGATCAGTTCCGCGGCCTACGACAGCTGAGTTATGTTATTGGACGCTAAGCTCGGCCTTCTGGTCGTGGCGTATTATGCAGAAGCAATGTTGGTTTGGGAGCGATTGGGCTGAATGTTGCGCCCTTTGGACTGGGCTTACAGAGCTATGATGCAGTATTTGGTATTTGGCAGAGTGACAGTTCCCTTATGCAGTGATGTCGCCTAGAATTTGTTCGGTCCGAATCAACTCCTCTCTTTCATCATAATTCGAGGGCCTTCAAAATGTCTGGGAGGTACGTAATTATAGAGGAAGAAATTAATCTGCGGCAGTTGGAAAAGAGCTTGAGGTTAAGGGTCAAGACAGGATGCGAGACTTGCCGGTAAATGTCTCCACACCAATTACTGAACGGATATGCGCAAACTAATTACCTAATACTAGGAAGCGACACATAAAGTGTGACGAAACAAAACCATGTAATTGGCTCGATTGTACAAATCAGGTGAGATGAAAAGTAGAACTGACAACCATCAGCATGTAGCAAATGCACAAGAACCAATCGAAGATGCGGTGGCTACAGAGACGCATCGCGATCAAATTTCACCTCTCCCGTCGCCGCAGCCACATATCGCAACTCTGCTTTCCTCGTTATTCCCCAGCATCAACAACAACAACAACAACAACAACAACAACAACAAAAACAGCAATTGCACCGCCAGCCAACTATCTTCAGAAACCCTTCAACGAGTCTCAGCCCAGAACCTGTAGAGAATCGCTCATTCCACTTGTTTCAAACCCACACTCTACCACGTTGGACCGAATTCTTTGACTCCCGACTCTGGTGTCAGACCGTGCTTCAATTGAGCCATGAGGAACCGGCTGTGAGGTACGGCGTCCTGGCGTTGAGCTGTTTACACGAGAGGCTTGAGAGTAGTCAAATTACCGCCGCCAGTTCGCCAACTACCAACGCTGGTGTACTCAGTGATGCAGCGCTCGTACAGTACACACGCGCAGTGCGTTGTTCGAACAAACTCCTCACGGCGTTCCAAGAGAATGGAAGTGGTGGTAGCAAGACTGGGTTTGGCATCGAGAAGATTTTGATACTCTGTATCATCTTTACTTGTTTCGACAATCTCGCTGGGAATTATAGGGCTGCTAACATGCACTTCCGCAACGGTCTTCGCATTCTCAACCAATACTGTCTATCATCCCTCTCTCGTTTAGCGGACACATCAACAACAATTCAACCTTCCATCCAACACGCTATCGCCAATGCCCTTCTCCACTTCGACTTTCAAACCATGATCTTCTCTGACGACACGTCTCCTTATGAGTGGGGATTGAATACCACACAAGAAATCCCTGTCATGGTTTCATCAGAAGATGGTTACAAGAATATCGAGGCGGCAAGGGACGATCTGGTGAGGATGAGTCGGTGTCTGCTCTGGGCGTCAGGGAACCTATACAAGGAACTTCCGGATGTGGAGAAGAAGGATATTAGGGAAATGTATGGAACCATGATAAGAGGGTTGATAGTATGGCAGCGCAAATTTGGAATCTCTGAAAGGAAGAGCATGGACGGCATTGGAAGAGATACAGCGAGTAAAAAAGGGGACGAAGAGAAAGCGAGGAACGGCAAGACGTTACTCCGGATCTACGCTATCATGGTGCGGACACTCGTTACAGCAGGAGCAGGCCTTACGAGTGAGATGGCGTGGGATAGCTATATCGATGACTTTAGAGAGACCGTCGAGCTCGCGGAAACGTTGCCCATGCTGAAGCCTCAACCATCTGTATCGCCGACGCCGCCAACACCAGAATCACAACCACAACCACAAGCATCAACATCCTCACCCCACCTCACCGTAACCTTCAACTTTAACACCACCTATCCAGTCTCCAACCACACTTGCTACCCCCAATCCTTCACATCCCGCCTCGCACCCCAGACATTCTCCCCATCCTTCGAACTCTCCCTCATTGTCCCCCTCTTCCTTATCGCAACACGCTGTCGCGACCCGCTCGTCCGTCGTCGCGCCTTGGCTCTCCTGCTCAACTATCGACGGCGCGAGGGTGTTTGGGATTCGCTAGCTGCGGGTATGGTTGCTGCGCAGGTGCTTAAGCAAGAAGAAGGAATACTAGATGCAGAGCTGAGCGAGGGAAACTGGCTGAGTATGGGGCGGGTGGAGAGGGCAGAGGATGTCAAGGAGGAGAAGAGGCTGGGTGATCTTTTTGTGAGAGTGGAGATGAGGGAGGGTGGTGCTGGGGCTATCGAAGTAAGCTGACTTGTATTGCGACGACATTATGCAAGATGAAAGCTGATTTGGTTCTACAGATGAGGTACGACAGGAGTGATGGAGAGAAGTTGAAGGAGGAGACCATCCTTGGAAGAGATATTGGGTGTCAGTAAGCCTTGACTGAAGTTAAGAGAGGACGAAGTGTTTACTAACGAGTTATTGGTAGTTTATGTGAGTAGAGGAGGAACGGGGCCAATGAGCCACTGGATTTGATGATGAATCGGGAGCGAAAATACGAATTGAAGTAGGTGAGACGGAAGGACGAACGGCTTTCCTCTGCGATGACAAAAGAAAGCCTCACATGTGAAGACTTTACCAAAGACGAGTGAGATTTCACATTAGAACGAACAGGCAATGGAATGAAGCAATTATATAAAGAGGCAGAATACTTTTAGAATTCATCGTAATCTATCAAAGAGACCAAGAATCCGTAGACCCAAGTAGTTCGTAAATCTATAAAGTGGTGCTAGCTTCGCTATGCAAGGATATAAAACCGTAAACGCCAGAGAAATGCATATCTAAAAAAGAAGAACAGCTCTTGTCCATCAACACTTAAGCAATGGCAGAAGAGCCGCCCTCAGCGGTAACAGGGTTGATCTTCTCGTCAAAGTTGAACTTGAAGTCCTCACCCAGCTCCTTCTTCATAGCCGTAGTAACAGCCTCCAAGACATTCTTGAAGACACCAAAAGAAGCAGGGTTGTTCTCGTCGTTGTCACCACCCTGGAAGACACCAGTGCGGACAAGGCAAGTGTTCCAGCCATACATGTTACCACCAACGATATCGGAAGCAGGGTTGTCACCAATCATGTAGATGTTGGCGGGCAGCTTCTCGTCGTTGTGGATAGTCTCCATCCAGGAAGCAATGACCTCGTCGGCGTACTTGTAGGTAGCCAATTCGGGCTTGCCGTAGACGACACGCTCGAGTTCAACGCCGGTGAGCGACTTGTACATGGCCTCGAGACCAATCCGGAAGGCTCCCTGGGACATGCGGGGGAAGGGGTGCTCGGTAGGGCACAGCATGTCGCCCTGGGAGAAGTAGATGGGGATGCGCTGGGAGACGGGGTCCGCAGCACGGGTTCCGAAGCGGCCGTTCTCGGACTGGAGAAGGTCCATGATGATCTGGATGTCGGTGGCGTAGTCGCGGCTGTCAGAGAAGACCATGATGGCTTCAATGTTGGTCTTGCTGAAGTCACGAGGGCGGGATGTCTTGCGCTCCTCCTCGGTGAAGACACGGTAAGGGGCGATGGTAGGGTCCCAGGCGATGATGTCGTTGGGGACGACAATGTCTTGGAAGCCGTATAGCTCGGCGACCTCACGGCACTTGTAGCCCTCTCCACCGACAACGAGGACGGTCTTGTAGTACTCGGCCAAGGCACGCATGGGAGTGTGCGACTGGATGAATTGCTCGGTCGAGATGGGGTTCTGGAGGATCTTGGAGAGCTGCTCGACACGGGCTTGCTCGGGCTTACCAGATCCGTTGGTGAGGAAGATGTGGGGGATCTTGATGCCGAGCTCGTTGTCTCCGTTCAGGATCTCGAGGACACGCTTACCCTCGGGGATGAGACGGTCACCGTGGACAAGGACACCGTCAATGTCGAAGACGAAAGCCATGTCCTTGGCGGCGCGAACCTTCTCGCCGGCGAGATCCTGAAGCTGAGCAGCGATGATGTCGCGAGATGGCTGGACCGGGGGCATGCCAGGGCGAACGGCAGCACCGCGGCCATCGGGGTAGTGGACAGATGAGAGACGCGATTGCCTCTTGGAACGGGGGATGGGCAATGAGGTACCGAAAGAGTTGCGGGATCCTCTCCTCTCCTTCATGGAAGGCTGGAGAGAGAGGTTGTGCATGTAGGCAGAGGTGTCGGCCATGGCACTGCGGGTTGCTGGTACTTCGACAGCGTTCTCAGTGCCATCTTCGGTTTCCAAGGGGATTGGAAGCTCGGCCTTGGTGTTGGACTTGGTCTGGGAGAGGGGAACCTCGTTCTCTTGGGCGGAGGGAGACATGATAGCGATGGTAGTAGAAGTTTGATATAAGAATGGGGGTATCAGTCAAGAAGGTAGTAGTATCAAGCTTCACAGAAGCTATGAGTGACAAGCGATGTGGAGTTGTGTGATGATGAATGAGCAGACTCAGGGTCCTGGGGGAGGGTCTATATATGATATCACCCGTCACAGGAAGTCGCTGCCATATATCCCCAGATGCCATCATCATTCGCCAATCTCTTCTGGAAACTTTCGCAGGAGCTTTTCGCTATCCCGATTCAGGCCGGCCACACCAACCACGTTCTGGCACCGTGAGCGTTCAACAAGTACCTCTGTACCCACAGTGCGACATCATTACCATGCGGAAGTGGCCGTGCATGGCAGCACTAGTGGAGAAGTTTGCAGAACCAGAGAATGTGTAGGATACCGTCACCGCCGTATTGTCGCCGAAAACTGGGGGCCGATAGCAGCATAGTGCTGTGAGTCGCCACAACACCTAAAAACAGCGATGTATACACCTGGCCGATGCCGTCAAAGCTTAGCGCAGAGCCTCATTTGACCGGAAGCAGAGCGCGGCCGGAAGATAAGGCTGGGTACACCGCCTGTCAAAAGAGGTTGGCGTGCATATGCGACATGTGGGAATGGTTGATACGAGTGTAGCAGGATGTGTAGAGGACACGGCGCTACTTCCAGCAGCATGTGGTAGTGACGAGCAGTGGGTGGGGCAAGGCAACCGCGCGTCGCCGAATTAGGGCGAAGGCAGCTAGTGATCTGCCTAGACGAGTGGCTGGCAACGGCAGAGCCGCACGACTACAGCGACTACATCGTTCCACTTTTTCCTTGCAGACGAAGATGAAGTCGGCAAAACTTCCGCGCCAGAAATTAATTTGGCTTCGCTCGGCCCGTGCTGTGGACCCTGAATCCACAACCGACGTCATTGTTGATGACGAAGGCCAACACCAGAGGGCCAATTTGAAACTGTTGGATGGGACTATTATGGAGTTTTTTCGCAATGGGACCGATGCATGTGAGACGGCTCTGCCATCGGAATCTCTCGGTGTTAGGTCACGGCCGGGCGAGCTTCATGGCTAGGGATGGTCCATGATGAATCCTGGAAGAAAGAAATTTCACATGGACCAAGGTTGCACTGGATATATGTAGCATAATAGTCCCAGCACGCGCTGTTGCCGCTGATTATACCCTCTCCAAACACCACTGGACACGTCTTCATCATTTTGAACCTCCATCCCATCTTCTCATCTCAATAATCACAACACCGCAATCATGGCTCCCCTTGCGAACCAAAAGACCTTCAAGCTGTCCAATGGCGTCACCGTTCCAGCCGTCGGATTCGGCACCTTTGCCAGCGAAGGCTCGTCTGGCGAAACCTACGCTGCCGTAACCACCGCACTCAAGGCGGGCTACCGCCATCTCGACTGCGCATGGTACTACCAAAACGAAGGCGAAGTCGGCGATGCACTTCGCGACTTCCTCAAGGAGAACCCCAACGTCAAGCGCGAGGACATTTTCATCTGCACAAAAGTATGGAACCACCTGCACGAGCCCGAGGAGGTCAAGTGGAGTTTTGAAAACAGTCTCAAGGCCATGGGCGTCGACTACATTGACGCGTTCCTCGTCCACTGGCCCATTGCCGCTGAATCCGATGCCAACCACCAACCCAAGCTGGGTGCGGATGGCAAGTACATCATCAAGAAGGAGCTCACAGAGAACCCGGAGCCGACATGGCGCGCCATGGAGGAGATCTACAACTCCGGCAAGGCCAAGGCGATCGGAGTGTCCAACTGGACCATCCCCGGCCTGAAGAAGCTGCTCGAGATAGCCAAGGTGAAGCCCATGATGAACCAGATCGAAGTCCACCCCTTCCTGCCCAACACGGACCTCGTCAACTTTTGCCAGGAAAACGACATTCTCGTCGCCGCCTACTCGCCCCTCGGCTCCCAAAACCAAGTCCCCAGCACGGGCGAAAAGGTCCGCACCAACCCCAAACTCAACGAAGTTGCCGAGCGAAGCGGCCACGACCTCGCGCAGGTCCTGCTCGCATGGGGCCTGCAGCGTGGCTACGTTGTCCTGCCCAAGAGCTCTACGCCCAAGCGCATCGAGAGCAACTTCCTCATCCCCGAGCTCAGCAAGGCCGACTTTGACGCCGTTGAGGAGGTCGCCAAGGGACGGCACACGCGTTTCGTCAACATGAAGGATACTTTCGGTTACGACGTCTGGCCAGAGGAGACTGACGGTGGTGAGCTCAAGGCATAGAGCGGGGCAATGAGATCACGATTACACGACATGTTCGGTTTTCGATTTTTTGTTTCCTTTTTAGCGATACCAAAAAGTCAATCGGAGGGCTTTATTAGACTAGCTCGCAGAGCAATGGCATCGATCATGAGAGATCGTGACATTTATTATTTCATGTTTGCATACATTTTGCATATCGTGTTCGCCGATCCCGTGTTCGCGTGATATGACGCCTGCCCAGCAACGGCGTCGCCCCGCACGCCCAGGCCACCGGTGCGCTACCATCAGGCCTATTCACACGAGGATTCGTATATACGGCACACCCTCCCAACAACAACTGCGATCCTGTCGCAGTCACGTAGAATTCGTACAATAGTGCATAAAGAGCCGTTCAAGTCAGGACCAGACGATCCAGTAGTTCCAGATTTCTCCTCTCCCTGCTCACTCTTTGCTGTTCTGCCGTTTGCTGCTGCACGATTGCTTGCTTTGGTAACACTATTTCGGGAAAGTGCTCTTTTGTAAACTCCATAACGCTCTGCGCTTCCGCAAAGTTTTCTTGCTCCATCAGCTGCCGGGCGACCCCTAGGCACAGTTGAACCAGGAAATTGCGTCGACCCCGAGATGCGT
Organism: Alternaria dauci; assembly: GCF_042100115.1. Taxonomy (NCBI): domain Eukaryota; kingdom Fungi; phylum Ascomycota; class Dothideomycetes; order Pleosporales; family Pleosporaceae; genus Alternaria; species Alternaria dauci. The sequence continues at coordinate 336,980 of NC_091272.1, forward strand.
TTACGTGTTTGATAGCGCCAGCAGGGTCCTGGATGAATTCGAGGCCAGGATTTGCGCTAGGTTGTGTAGGGTGGTGCAGCGAGAGCATGGACTGGACGGCTCGACTCCAATCTCCAAACCAGTAGGTGGATGACAGCAGGAATTCCTGGTATAATGGCGGCGGTATTGAATGGTCGGGATTGTAGATGATCAGGTTTACAAGGTGACCACCTGCAGGTCTCAGCATATCTAAAGCTTCTTGGTATCCTGCGTTCTCGAGTAGGCGGAACGCTTGCATGAAAACATTCATACTGCTAACAACGTCTTTGTTGTCCGCCGAGAATACAACCATCTTGGCCAGTAGTTGTTGTCTGAAATTTGCTATCCGTGCCATGTCCAGTCCAGTATCTTTTGCGCGTCGTTCGTTTGATCGAATGAACCAGCGCCAGAGTGCTGTAGTCTCACCTTCGGCTAGCAGCAGAGCCACCAGTCTGTTTAGAAATACAGTGCCGCGCCGAGATTTGACTGACATGTCGAGGAACTGCTTTGTGTTTTCGAGATTACTAGTCTGGAGCCATTCAACGAGCACCGCTGCAGGCGACCTTCCGTTCTCAAGTCTCGAGGGCCTTTGGTTCTTGGTTTTCTCGAGCACCTCGAGACACACGGCGGCTTTTGGCAGAGTGGCGGTTCCTGCAGCTATCTCATCGACGAACCAGTTCATGGGTTCTCTCATGACGTCGATAGCAGCCGAGCCTGCTCCTCTCCGCCGGGGCTTCACAGCGAGAAGAGGGTTGTTCAAGATGGAGTCGATGTGCTGCGATGCTGAGTCATATGACGACGTCTGGCGGATGGAAGAGGAATTGCGCCGGCCATTGCTGAGGGCCAGCTCTCGAGTCGGTTTCTTCTGGTGGCTTTCGGAGGGGGCGAGGGGGTGGGCGTGGTCGAGATGGGTGCGGAAGGAGTTGGTCAGCAAGTTGAGCAGTTGCTGCGACTCTCGCGGCGAAAGGGGCAGCTGGGGATGGATCTTGGAGGCGAGGGTGCTGAGTACGCGCTTGCCCGCAGAGGACTGCATGGCGCCGTGCTGGTAGTGGTGTGTGTTGGTGTTGGTGTGGCCGTCAGACGTCGTCGTCGGCGGTGTCTGGGCGGGTGGAGTGAGGCGGATGACGAGGGTGGACCAGGCCGTTCGGGAAGGTGCCGCCTTATGCGCACGTGACGGGTTTAACGCGCGCATCATGGCAGGCTGAGACAGGATGCTCCAGGTGGTGGGCGAGCAATTGACCTTCAGCCCTCACCTCACTCCTGCACAAACAACGGCCTGTCTCAGCCCCCGTCAACGCGACTCTGCCGCGCCCTCAGCCATCGGAAGCCCTAGCGCCAAGCCGACGTGGTCGCTTCCCTTTAGCTGTTTCCCCAACTTTACTCCTCCCTCTACATCATCACCTCGCCTGCCCCCCAATCCGCCCACAACAACACTCACACCAAAGTCCCCCGCGGCTTGCCCTCACATCACACAGATCCAATGTCTGAAGCACCATCTCGGCCTGCGCGAGGCAGGAGCTCTGCCCGCGGCGGCAGGGCGTCATACGGCTCTCGAGGCCCCAGAAAGACCAACGGCGACAGCGCATCCTCCAACATTGACACATCCGCAGACCAAGGCGAACTTGGCGAGCTTAAGAAGCGCTACCAGTCACAGCTGTCCACACTCAAGGAGCTCTTCCCCGACTGGACCGACGCCGATCTCGTCCTCGCAATCGAAGAATCTGACGGCGACCTGCAAACCACCATCGAGAAGATCAGTGAGGGTAAGCGCGACCCTGCCACGTGCCCTGCGCCCGCATCACGTAATTCATGCACGCGGTAGAAACAAGACTAATTCGCTACAGGCGCCGTCTCGCAATTCTCAGAAGTCCCAAAGAAAGCAAAGGACAGGTCCCGCTCCAAGGCCAAGGAAAACGTCGTGCCCATCGATGGCGCGTCGAGTCTGCGCGGCCGGCCTGACGGAGCCCGTCGTGGTGTCGACAGCGGTCGTGGAGGCCGTGGCGGACGAGGCACTGATCGTGGTCGCGGCGGAATTCGAGGCGGTCGTGGAGGTGCCGCCAATGGACCTCGAGCGGCTGCTGGATCAGTCCCGACTACCGAGTCCTCTGCGTGGGACACGCCCACCGTCCTAGAAGAGTCCAAGGAGACCACCAAGGACGACGAAACTGTACATGCTCCCGAAGCGACTCCCGAAGCCATAAAGCCCGTTGTAGAGGCTGGCCTGACAGCCGCGAAGAAGACGTGGGCGAGCATGTTCGCCGCGCCCAAGCCTGTCCCCGCCGTTCCCAAGGCAGCACCAAAGCCTGCCGCTGCCCCAGCCCCCGAAGTGTCTGCGCCAGAACCCGACGAGACGCCCGCCCACCAAGTTGCCCAAGAGCCCGCCGTGCAGGCTGAAGAACTGCCTATACCCCCTGTGGCAGACGAAGCTGTCGAGACCCCGCCAATCACCGCCGAAGACACGTCCAAGATGACGCCGGACAAGAGCGAGGACGACGCTGCCCCTGACGTCAACATCACACCCTCTGAAGATCAGCTTACACAGGAGAATGTGGAGCATCTGCCCGACGAGTCCCATCCACCCCCAACCGAGACAGTTTTCAGCACTGTTGCGAGCTCAAAGGATATCGGAAGTGCAGTAGCGACCCCATTGAATGGTCCTACACAAGCACCAATTGGCCGCCCCGCCATTGGAGGATTCCAGACGACCGCACTGAAGGCGACTTCTGGCACCCCACACCGAAGCGCAAGCTTCCAGAGGAGGTTGATTGAGCAGCAGGAGGCAGTCGTCATGCCCGGAAACCACGCCGTAGACAGGGCCGCAGTCCAGTTCGGCAGCATGGGACTGGGCGAAGGCTCGGATCCTGATGTCGACGAAGACAGGGAAGAGGCAGAGACCAGGACTCAGCCACCCCAACACTCGCCCATTACCCAGCCCAAGACTTCCCTCCCTCCCGCTCCTCGCCAAGCATCTCAGGATGCTGCTCCCCAACAGGAGTCCGCCCCTACACCAAAGCAGGCCCCTGGACTCCCTCCCGTCCCCCAACACCAACCCAGCCTGCAGCAGTCTCCCTCGAACCCCATTGGGTCCCAGGCTATGCAGAACCAAGGATCTCAGTCCAACCAGCCCTACAACCAGTTTGCTAGGTATGGTCAGCCAGGCATTCACTCGGAGGCTTCCGCACCACCGCAGAAGCCATACGATCCATTTGGCCAGCAGATCCCAGCATCGAACCACTCGCAGTCGCAGAACTACGACTACCCCGGTCAAAGCCAGGCCCCGTCTCAGCCTGGTGCTTTCTCGTCCGCCCCAGACAGCTACCCCTCCAACTACCTTACTTCCGAGCAACGCTCGCAATACCAGAACTACTATGGAAGCTACGGTCAGCCCATTGCGCAAAGCCAGCAGGAAGCCGGTTCTGCGCAGCAGCGTACTGGCAGCGCATTCGGCTCCGGACCTACTGACTCGGCTTACTCGCAGAGTCAGATCCCACAGGTAAGTGAACCTGGTACGCTCGCCAAACTCATGAACGATCGTTATGCCGAACGAATTCGACTGTCTCATCTGAATGAGTCGCTCGAGGCGGAAAAGGCATACGATACGAACAGAGTAAGGACAGTAGCTAATGCAGATTTCCATTTCCTTTTATCATCCTGTGCTAACAATATTTCCAGTCTCAGAGCCGTTACGGTGACGCTCAGAACAGCGGCCACAACACTCCCAACCCGGCTGCTATGGCAGGCCAGGGACATGGCGCCCAAGGCCAGCACGCACAGCATGGCCACGGTGCAGGCTACCCGTACAACCACCCGTACTATGGCAGCCCCTACTATGCTAACTACATGAACCAATTCGGTGGTTACGGCCAGGGAGGAGCAGGCTATGGATCTTTTGGAAAGGGCGGCATGTACGGTCAACCCCAGCACTACGGCATGTCTCCCCAAGCTTCGTTCGACCAGCACTCGGCTTCGCCCGCCAATGCAGGAGGCTTCGGCGCTTCTTCGCTCCATGATCGCGGCAGTGGTATGGGCGCAGGCTTCGGTGACTACGGTCGCTCAGCTTCTGGGGCATCTCAGAACCCCAGCGCCACTGCCAACTCTGCTGCTGCTGGATTTGGTGCCATTCCCGACACCTTTACTCGACCAGGTAACTTCCACCAAACCTCTTATGGACAGTCGGGCAGCCAGGGCTTGAACGACGATGCCCTAAAGCCCTCCAACGACTACAAGAGCGGCGGACCCAGCCCGTCGGCTCTCGGTGCTCAGCCCGGTCGCCCCGGTTCCGCTAACCAGAGCACTCCCGGACAGGGCGGACCCCAACACCCTCAGCAAGGCTACGGCAACTACCCGAACCACCTTGGCAACAGCCAGTACGGTGGTCTCGGTGGTCTAGGCCACCAGAACTCCGGTAGCCACCAGCAGCAGAGCGGCTATGGCAACTACGGCGGGTTCGGGGGATACGGCGGTAGCTACAACCGCGGAGGCTGGGGCGGAAACTACGGCCAGCACTAAATCCGTCTCCTGCAAAGTCCAGACGTTTGAGAGACTTGACACGTTGTTAAGAAGGATATGGCCTATTCATATCATCATGACGAGCTTGTACGACAAGGGGTCATTCTTTTCTTTCTCACGTCCGTTTTGAGTTGACTGATGGCACGAAAAAGCATGTTTACATGATACGCTTGATAGGCCTCAGATTTTGTATTATGACAATCTCCTTTCTTCTCTCTTGTTCCTCTCTTGCATCCTCTCTTTTTCTAGGTCCAGGTCATGCCATTGGTTATTTACGTGCTCAGTCGCGAGGCGTTTAAATCCGCAAGGGAGGGTTAAAGTCAAAAAGATTCTTGTTTGTCTGATTTTGCGTGTAGTCGGCTTTTTTCCTTCTCCGGTACTTTGAGAAGGAAACTGTGTTAGGGTATGGTTAGGGACTAAAGGGGGCAAAGAGCAGATCAAGGTAGCTCGATGGCGTTCACAGTTGAGCTGCTACTACAGCTGAGCAATGCATATCATTGAACATGAAGCAATTTTGCGCTTCCATCTTGACCTTGATAATACTAGTACGTGTGCTTGTTGAGGCCGTGACGAGCAAGGTACTCGAGTGGTTCACATGTTACGCTTGAAAGCTTGGCAAATGGCTTTTAGCGAGCTGCAGGTACGTACCTTTCCTGGCCGAGAATCCGGCGATCCTGCCTCCACTTCTTTCCTTTGAACAATTCTTGCCTGCTTGCTCACGCAACGTTGACGCAAGTCTGGCGGCCTAGCCCAGAAATTTCTCCCTTTTCCTTGACCAGCAGCCGCGCTATGACATACGCACATGGGCCTGGGGCATGTATTCCGAGTCATTTCCGAAAGGCCCGATAGAAGACTGCCCAGGTGTTTATACTAGATCGCAAGCCCGTCTCGGCGCCCTCGGGCAGCGTTATCAGGGCCTGGCGCGATATCATGCTGTGTCGACGCGATATTGCGAGAGGTTTGTAGTACGTACTCTTGCAGGTTATCCAGCAGGGCGGGTGTCGTTGCTCGGATCCGCATCTTCGCATAACAGCAAGCCATGCTCTATACAAGACAAAGAGAGTACGGCCGTACAAGAAGGGCACAGGCAGCGCAATAAGACAATACCGTCGGCCGGTGTTTGCTCACCGCTAACAATCTCGACGCGATAACGCCCAAGCATGCTCGGAACGATATTCCACTCAAGACCTCTATCTCGGCACTACTGTCGCTATGATCCACGACTAAACCGTTTACGGGGATAGCACTTGGGCGTCTTACTTTGCTAGGTAAAGTTCCCTCGACTCATGCGTCAGGGTCATCATGGTGCTTTCGGAATTTATTTTCTGGCGGGTACGCGCTGTTTTCCTAAACTTCGACTTTGCGATACCTTGATGGTCTCTGGGTCGCTCGCAAGAAACCTCCCGGAACGCTGATTGATTCTATCTTTTCTTTTTGAACTGAACCGTATACGTCGTGGTGTCTCTCTTGATTGACTTGGAACAACGTGTAGTCAGCTGGAGTGACACGGGTCAATTGCAGGACGTGAGAAGCGCTGACGACCGTAATTTAAGAAGAGAAGATTACCCAGCATCCGGGAAGCAATTCGACACGTCTTCTCACCTCTTGCACCTACAATATATATCGTGCCAGAACTCGAGTTTCTGGCAAACATCTACTGCCATGGAGTCCACGTCCTACCAAGCCGACGCTATCTCAGCATCGCCACTACTCCGTCTTCCTTTCGAGATTCGCCTCATGATATACGAGTACCTACTCCTGCCATCGAAGACGCCCTCGACCGGAAACGGAACCTCCGTCGCGAACCTGATTCCCGACTTCCACACCTACCTCTCCGAAGATACAAATAATGATCCGTGTACCTTGAGCGTACGCACTATGGATCCATGGTTAGGAGTGCAAGGTCCGAGGACGTGGAGACGGAGGAGTACATACCATATCAGAACCGGTACGTTGGCAAGCAACTCGAGTGGAAATCTGTAATAGAGACTGGGCAATGTGCTAATGAATTTGCAGGTCCCTTCCTAACAACCACAACACCAACAACATACCGCGTCCTCCTCTCCCCCTACACATCACACCTCCGCCAAACCGTGCCCTCTCTGCTATCTCTCAATCGCCAAATCCACGCCGAAGCAAGCAAAATCCTCTACTCGACCTACACTTTCTCCTTCCACACCAGCATCGAAGCCGCAGTACCCTTCCTTTCCGACCTGACACCCAGAAGCCGTACTGCCTTACGCCATCTCAGCGTAACGAAGAAGGCGCTGCCATACAGCAAAGAATTCGATCGCGCAGAATGGGCAAATCTATTCGAATACCTTGCCACACCACCGCAATCCGCTCTCGACGGGACCGAGATCCCTGCTCCTGTTTCCCTGCGCCGTCTTACCCTGAACGTCATCGCCGGCAAACCCGATCACGGCTGGGAGTCCATTACGCCCATTCTGCCCAGCGATTTCGATACTATGCTGCGCATGAAGAATGAGTGGCTTGGCGGTTCGCGGGGTGGTGGGGATTTTGGTGGCATGGATTTGGAGTGGGCGGAGCAGGTTATGGCGATCAAGGGACTGGAGAGCATTAATGTCAAGGCGATAGTGGAGAGGTGTGCTAGTCCTGTGAGTGAGAAACAGGCGTTTTGGATTGCGTTTAGTAAGAGTGTTGCCGAGGGCGGTTTCGGGGAGTGGATGAAGAGGAGGATGGTGGCGTAGGCGGGCATGTTGTGGCGGGGGCGTATGGTTTTGGGCGTTCTTCGTGTGGGGGCGGGAAAGATGGATTGGTTGCGTGTTACACTTGTAGGATTCAACTAGTCTCCAGTACCGCCAATCAGCTGACAAGAAGTGGGTTGGATGTTATCGCTGCAGTATCACGCCCCCGGAGGGTAAATTCGAACGCCTTTCGGTTGGCTGTCTGAGTAGGGTGTTCGACTTTACTCCTCGGGGGTGCTTACCTAGCCTTGCGGTCTTGGCGCATCTGTCGTCTTATGGATGCAATAGACTAAGAGCAGGCTGAACCCACACTGTCACTCCTCTCCTTCATCTTCTCACAATTTTGCAACTCCAGTTCGTGCCCCCGTACAGCATGTCATCACGCTATGATGCTCTACGGGCCAGCGAAGACCGAGACGGCCCTGCACCACTGCAAACAGATGAGAATATTCGCACGACAAGCAGGAATTCGTCCATCTCTATACAGCTCTATGGAGCCCAGGACGTCAGCGCGGCGAGCAAGCCTTCGGTCGATTCTACACAACAGAATGAAGATCAGAGCGACAGAGTGGCAAGCGAAGGTTCAATTAACTCTAGGCAGCAGCACAAGGACGAAGGTGTCCGAACATTCACAGTCCCTGTCCATAAGGCTGGGATGTCTCTTGGGCAGCCAGCAACAGTACGTACACCGCGCACCTAGTATGCAAGCACCCTAACAAGACATCACGCAGATTGTGCGCAGAATTGGCAAGTTACCTTGCACCCTACTTGTCCTGAGCATCTTTGGAACTGCGGCATTCATCATCTACATCACTTTCCTCTGGTTCACCGCAAGTGGGAACAAGACATGGAAATACATTGCTCTCTCTGGTTGGATGACAAGATCCATCGCTATTGCCGCTGTCGTGCTTCGAACATCAAGCACTATGCAAGCCGGTGTTGCATCATCCATGCTTGCCGCCATTGCGCTCGAAAGCACCGCCGGAGTCACCCTGCCGGATCTCGTCCCGCTTTCTTTGATGCGGTCTTCGTCAGCTGCGCCATATGCATTACTAGCACACACCAGACTTGGGCGCAACAGAAAAGACTGGTTGCTTATTGCATTTGCGGTCATCATATCGGTCACTACCGTGTCCCTTCAGTTCACATCGACGATCCTGCTGGCTGATGTGAACGCTGGCTTTATTCCAAGGTAGGTTTATATCAAGATCTTTTGGAAGCTGTCAGGCATAATAACGACCTAAACATTGTTCTTGCACCTTACGCATTCGTTCTTCCCGATAACCAAAGAAGTGGACATCCGGAAGACGGCTGGCAAAGCGCTCCGCGTCCATGGCCTGTTTTTGCAGAATATACCAAAAACGACTCCGCTGATGGGTCACGAGGATACTCAGATACAGGTTTCACGATGAGAGCGCTTTTGCCTTTTCGTGATACTCAATCTCGGACCTTCATACAAGCTTACGAAGGTCCAGCCCCTGTCATCGATGCGCGCACGATATGCGTCAGGCCAAATGTCACAAATACTCGCGTTAGCGATACCGATGTATACGGCGGAATGATTACCGGAGATATATCAGTCTCAGACGACCTGCTACCGATCCTCCAGACTGAAACTCCTTTTAAAGCCCTGGAGCCAAACCGTTTCAGTTGTCAGCTGTCAAGTAACTTTATGTGGGATTATTATCGGACGCTACATATGACTGCTCTCTACTTGGTGCAACTTACCTCAGCCTGGGATCTAACCGTTTGCGAGTTTGAACTTCCTTTCGATATGGACCTTCTTACATCCTTCGCTGTTGGAGACGAAGAGAGTGTTATTCCATCTTTTTCAATCCCGTTCCTCTTGATCAACTACACAGGTTTTGTGCATCAACAAGTACACAACAGAACAAAGTTCCCTCCGCTAGAACTTGCAAACTTTAATGAGACAACCCTAGGGCTACATTATCACCCTAGGAACGAATGGCTCGATCTCAAACAAGACTCTCAGACCTTGGACTCGTCGGATGGAAACAACTTTGCAGAGACGAAGTTGAGCTTTAGTCTCTGTGTTCGAGTGTTCGATGGCTGGCTTCTCAATGTATCGGCGAGTTCTCAAGCGCCTCTGGAAGAGTCAACACACTCTTATGACACAGAACGAAGCCAATACCGTTACGATAAAGTACGGAAGCAGCTACTTCGATCATCGGTACTTCCCCTGGAGGAGCGGAATGTCTTATCTTTGCACCCACAATCCTGGTTGATCCCCAACGATGCTGAAGAAGGCACAGTCCCTTACCACTATCCTCTTGGTTCCCTCGAAGGTATGATGCGACTGCCCGATTCAGAATTTGCGAGATCGCAGCCAAGTATATCCCTGTTAAACGACGTCATAGACCCGTATCCTAAATCACATAAGAATATTGGAGAACTTGGTTTAGAAATCCTCCAAGAGGGCGGGACCCCAGCCGAAGCATTGCAAAGCATGCTGATGACTGTGATACTTGCAGATTATCAGGAATACGCCTTCACTGAGGTCCCCAATGGTACACCGAATAGCACATCCGCCTTGCGCAGTGATTTCATCATAGCGCAGGTGCCCGGAGGAAATGGACGACCTGCAAACTACCCTGCGGGAGCGACACGATCGTACCTCATAGTCATGATCGCCACAGCTATTCACACTGTCGCCGTGTTCACAGTTTTCATGCTGTTCATCAAAAGCACCAAGAATACCCTGATTTGGGAAAGTTGGCACACCGTCGCCCAAAGTATAAGCGCAGTTACTGAGCCTTATCTCAGCCAGGCGAACTTGGCCACTGATTCCGAGATCAAGAAGCAAATGAAGATCGACGGTACTTCTGATCAATCCGTGTCAATCAGAACGAATGACAGCGGGGTAGGAGCTGAAGTCGGCGTTGTTAGGCAACGGCTGAAGAGAAATAGAATGCAGAAGGATTCTCAAAGTGATCTTTTGATGGACGAGCTTAGTTCCATGAGGGATGTGGAACGGTAGAGCGACAGAGGCACAGCCAACAGTTAGTCAGATACGCTGCGAATTGTTGATTTATGCATGCCAATAGAGCAAAATATATTACCTCGACGCTTCTAATACGAAGTGCTAGATAAACCGCTTGGCATTGCCAACCTACACGACTCTCTCCTGTTCTATTACTCCACTTATCATTACCCTATATTGATCTATCATCTCTCAAGTCTCTCATCAAGAAACATCCAGGACACATTGCCTAATGGTAAGGCGCCCGCACACAATGGCCTTAGCGCCGCCCGGCATCAAATTCGCAGAACTTGAGAGTTGGGGGCCCCGCGGCCAGAATACGCCATAATTCCGTCGCCGGGCGGTCGTGATGCGGGACATGCGAGTTCGAGTCTCGCTGTGTCCATTAATCTTTACTTTTTTTTTGTTGACGTTGCCATTGTAGTCATTGTGGAGAGGTAAAGGTAGCAAGTATGGTGACGGCGATTGCGGAAGAACGGCGTATAAGAGAAGGCTCGAGAGAACACAAGCGTGCTTACGACCACTGACAGCGCTGGTTCACGTAGTTCCACTCCATGGCGCTCATGACTCCTTGGTAATGCGCCATAGCGCTTAGAACGATGAATAGGTGAAACAACTGATGTGATGCACCCCAAATATCGTATCTCTTCGGTCTGCAAGACTCTGGGAAGTGATTCTGTTATATCTGTCAATCAACACTTCATTGTAAAAGAATGTGGTGGCGATGAACGTGATTGCCTTACCGCATAGAACCAAACACCCATCATAATCAAAATACCTTCAAGGTAGTAATACCGTAGTCCAGTTTGCTTGTCAAATTGGCTGTAAGGGAATAGTAGCGCGCCATGGATGATCGGCGCAAAGGCCGAAAAGCCCGTAGCAACAAAGGCCGACAGGCGTAAAGTTTTCCATCTCGGACCATGAAGACTAGGGTTGACAACTGTAGTCGCTGTTAAAGTTCCCAGTGTGACGATCTGTAAGTACTTCTTAGCCACCGTATGTATCATCGCGTATCATCCTATACATACCATCGACCAATATACCTTCTGCAACTTCGGTTCGCAGTAGAACCCAAAGTAGATTCCGGGTATAAAACTCCCTACGATCTGAACGATGATCGCCACATAATCCAATCTCACCCATAGGCAAGCGAACGTCTCAGAATGGCATATCAGCGTGTGATACGCAGCGGACGTACCAAAGCAAATCACAGACGTGGTTAGGAAGATTCGGAACACGAGTTCGTCGGTCCATGTCGCGTGGGGGAAGCGACTAATGAAGTAGCGGTCAAAAGAGTAGCTGGTCAAAAGCACGACGATGGCGGGAATAAGATGCGAGTAGATGTTGATGGTCTCGTTGTGCAGGTAAGACAGGCTGCGGATGCAGAGCGGTATTGATTTTGTGACGGGGCGGTAGCCAGTCGTTATCCAGGCGTTGTGCGCGTACCAGGATGGAACCTCGTGACTGTCGTAGAGTTTTACCGATGTGTCGAGGTGCGATGGTTCATTAGATGGCTTGTAGGTATCGCGACTGGCCATGTTTGAAGTCAATGGCGACGCGTATTGAAGCGACCGCAAATTAAGATTAAAAATTAGATGATAGAAAGAAGCAGACGATGAGAAGGACGAGAGAGGAGAGAAGACTGCATGGGACTTAAATCGGCGATGGGCATGCGAATCTTCGGGAGATAAATCCGTCAATCATTCGCGATACTGTCGCGTCGCTTGAGTCAGGGCGCCGGGTGGCCCGTTTGGCACGGACATATTAGTCGAGTACTCGATGCACATACTCTGACCTGATGGACATAAAACATAGTTGTTCTGCCCTTCCAAACCACCTCTGTGTGTAATGGCGGTTGCGATTGCGATGTCGGCTGCGGAATCACGCGGTTGTTGTGAGGATTCAGCTGGCGTGAAATGACGTCATGAGACTTCAACAACCCGCAGGTCTCCTACCATCGCAGATACGAAGGGCGCATGTAGAGTAGTCCCGGAATCTGGGTTAACAATGACTCTTCGCATTTTTATCTGTACTATTTAGTCTACAACTGTATGTGGATGGACGGATTGCAACATAATAGACGCCACGCCAGATGTCCTCACGAATGTCAGAACTCACCCGGTGCATTGAAGTTGGAAAACTGCATAGTCGCTTTCAGCCTTTTACACATCAAACCCAAGACATGAATATTATCTAGTTTGTCGTGTATATGTGAGGAACCGCGTAGTAAGTTTGTTGCTGAGTGAGGTCTAGCTGCGTCAGTCGGTAGACTAATACGACCGCAGCGAGCTAAAGCGGAGGCGATCGGAGAGGAACCACGCCGGCAGCGAGCAGCAATGACCCACCACCATCACCATCTGATGCCTCACCTCACCACAACATTGTGTTGGAAGATGTCGAAATATATCAAGCTCAACGCCGCGCAAGTACTCAGCATGACGAGACGAACAGACACACGTGTCAAGAGCTCACACTTGGTTTTACTTTGGAATTTATTGCTGAACATGGGATGACAGTACAAGTCGAGATCTGTCACTGTAAGTAGTGTAGTTTATATTGGTATAGTCTTGAAACCTGATTGGCTGTACGTCAGACTAAGCTATTGCAGACGCTTTAAGCGTCGTATCGCAGTGCCATGCGGTATCCTTCTACGACAGCCAAACTGGTTGACGACAAATCCGAAATACTACAGGGGACCAATATCGACTCTACACTACCTACACATGTTCTACCGCAGCGCGCCTACACTCACCCATCATTTCACGCCAGTTCCTACAACAACCAGTCACTGCCACCAAGGCCTCAGCAACTGATCAGTCTTGTCGTCCTGTCTGAATCTGGTGTAAAACAGTGGTTCATAAACATCGTAGGGGTCGCCACTATTGTGGGACTCGTTGTCGCAGTCATCTCTGTTGTGGTCCGATGAGGCTTGGGCAAAGGCTGCGCCTCATCTATTCAGCCTGATGGAATGTGCCCAAGACACAAACCGTTTCCCCCCCCCCGTAGCACAGGATATGTAGAATGATTGCGAAAGTAGATCACAAGAGAGATGCCTCGATATGGTTTTGCGAGAAAGAAGAAGTTCGAGCGTTATACTATGCAGACGACGACACCTGGGCAGTGTGCGATGACACCATGGACACTTCATGTATCCTTGGCTAAGATGACCGCAGGGCAGTGTCCAATCTAAACACACCTTGGAACATTCTAGAAAACGTGCTGCAGCACTTCTGAATGCAGGTTAGTTCATAACAGTCAGTCGGTAACTGTTGGTACCCATGATTGGACCCTTGATGGGTGCCCATAGTGGGCAACGGCAACGGCCCAGAGGTCGTGCTGACCGATCGAGGCCCCGCATCGCACAAAAGTCGTGCTGACAGCGCGAGTAGGACAGCCTTCAAACACGACAACTCTGAAAAAAAAACATTTCGTTCTCAGAAAGGCGGCGTTGGACGTTGTTAGGAGCGACACGGGGAAGGAAGAAGGACAGAGGGTGTTGCACTGTGGTCGTCTCTTCACGACTTGTTACTGGAGTGTTGCTGGGAGGGCTGTAAACACTTCATAGACATCGACGTGAGTAAATTCGCGTCACGCGTCTCGCCACCCGCCCTGGGTGCCTAGGTAGTCTGCAACATGCCTAAGAGGCGCTACCTCTACCGCGCTAACTATACAGTCCCGAGGCCTATTAAGCAGGAACCAGCGTATTTCAGAGGCGTTGATTTGGGCAGCCCCAGGAACAGTAGAACGGTCACTGATGATGAATTCCAAACCAGGATTCTTGAACGATCCGACCACGCAGTTGAACCAAGCCCCAGGGAAAGGCGACCCAGTGAGGAAAAGCATGAGGAGATGATGGAAGAGCTTCGAAAACCGAATCAACGTTCCACCATAGGTACTGTATGGAAACGTATCGTTGAGTGTAGCACCGTTGGCGCCTTCGTCGTGGCGCTAGTCGTGGCGCTAGTCGCCTTCATAGCGTGGAAGAAGTTTTGAGTTGGAAGTGGAGGAGACAAAGAGTAAACCACCTGTTTTGAGGCTGTTTTAGTTGAAAGCCTCCAAGATGAGGCTGGACGGATAGTGGGAGGTTGGAAGGTTGGGAGAGAAGAAGTAGTTACTATCGTACGCAGGATACGACATGTCATTCGTTAGAGGAGATATAGAGAAGGTATCGAGAGTTAAAGGTATTGCTTTGATTGTCCTTGCCCGGGACAGACCTGTCACACAAGCTCTCTAGAATAAAGCAAACCAATACCGAATGAACAAATATCTTTTCAAATAGATTCCCGTATATGTCACGATCGATACCCTATTCTTACACACTCCGTAGGCCTCACAAACGCCGACGCTGATGATGATGAAGATGACGAATACCAAATATCTTCAATCTTTTAGACCCTCAACGCTGCTGTATCCCAAGGTTGAGAAACGGGATACGTACTCAAAAGCACCCTCACAGCCTCCTCACAGCCTCTTCACAGCCCCGTCCTCATAGCCTCCTCCCCACGCCCCATGAACTACTCAATCCCCTCAGCCCTCTTCCTATACCCCTGCCTCGCCTCGCCCTCGGGCTCCTTGCCCGCCGCCTCAATAATATCAACCTTTGGCTGCTCCTCCGTCATATCGATCCTACCCGGCCGTCTCGGCCTCAACGACGTCCTCTGCGTGATGGGATAAAAGTACGCCGCACGCTGCATCTTGCTATCCCTCAGCCTCTCTCCCTCATGTTTCTCCGGATCATGCAGCGCCAGCGCCACCACGTCGCCATACGTATCCGACGGATCGCCCACCTGCTGGCTCGTCTCGTACGTACGCACGTTATCGTACTTGAAGCACTTGCGCGGCTGGCCCTCGTCATCCTCGGCAATATCAAAGTCGATGTCGGCTTCGTTGTTGGGGTCGTGCGTGGTAAAGTTGCGTTTGATGCCCCGGACCTTGCTCTTGTCTGCAGGCAAAAAGTATTCAAACTGCCAGCGCGGGATCGGGGGCGAGACTGTCGGGTCCAGGCGGTGCGCTTCGCGGTCTTCCATGTACTTTTCTTGGTCTTGGATCGTCTGGCCGGCGGGACGCAGGAGGGCGACGTCGAGACGTGGGTCGTACGAGGGGTCGAGCGGGTTGTTGATGGGCGGCGCTGTGAATTTGAAGACCATGTAGCCGCCCGTGTCGGGCATGGCGTCCCAGTCGGGCAGAAGGGGGTACGAGTCGACCAGGGTCAGGTTGGGGTTTCTGGGGTGCTTGGGCTTGTTCCATGCCAGGCGCTCTTCGGGCGTTGATTCTGCGGCTCGCAGGTTGTCGGCGCTGTCTTGGCCGTTGTAGGCGTCGGCTGGGTAGGCGATGTTGAAGCTCTTGAGGATGTGTCGGGCGATGTTTGTGGGATCGTCGAGTGACGTCTCGACCTGCTTTCGCTTCCGTCGCAGGCGCATCGTGTTGGACGAGTTGCTCGACTCGAATTTGGAGCCGCCGGTTGTGCTTGACGTGACGTATTCTGTTCGTCGCAGGAAGGTCGCGCCCGAGGCATTGGTCTGCGTCTTGCCGAGCTGGTTCGGCGGTCGCATCAGCGCCCGGTCTGCGGTGCTGAGCGGTGGCGGGTGAGGCATGGCCTGGATAGCTATGTGGCGCGTTAGTCGCTGCGAGACGTTTGCGCCTCGGCTTCGTTCTTACCAGACTCGTCTCCGTCGAATACCTTGGGGATACCGACCAAGTCGATGGGCATTCCCAGCTCAGCATCAGCCTCAATGTTCAGCGACTGGTCCCGCGCCAGTCTTGACGCAAAGCCCGCTGATGTGTACTGGCCGCTCGAGAGGCCAGTGTTGGGAATGTCGAGCAGCTTTGGTGGACATGGTGGAGGAGGGAGCGCATTCGAATACCGGATTTTCGCAATGTAGTCCTGGTGGACACCGGCAACAGGGCGCCCGGAGCTCATGATGCCGTCGTTTCGCGCGCCGTCGATTTGGTGTCGTGGTGGTGATTGCGCGGTCTGGACAGGTTAAAGAAAGTTGATGGAGCTCGGAATGTCGACGCGCGCCAGTCCTCACCGCGCCAAGACGCCTTCCGCGCTATCACCAGGGGCGGCCTCGCAGCTCCTTCACCGTTTACCTAAGACATGTTTTCCACCTCATGCGATTCTCAACATGCATAGTCCCGCATATACATGTGTACTCACAGCGAAGATCGAATTGGAGGTGGTGAGATAATGATAACATTCAACATAACGACCGTCATAGTATTAGGTAAATATTCTATAATGACCCAGCTCCTATTCACATACACCGCTCTGCCACCCATTACCCAGGGTCTTCTTTGCTGTCTATTGCCGCGGCTACCATTCGTGGCTGCGGTTTCTTATAATCCAAACGCCATGTCTCATACCGGCTCCGCATCGAAGCAGGTGTGTAAGCCAGTCGGAAGTGGCTCTACCATCTTCCCACTGGCGAGCATATGCGGCCAAAACCGACAAAACTCCGAAAATTGTAAACATGCAAGCACTCGTTTACATGGCCTTCTTGGCCTTGGCAGCGGCCAGCTTGCGCTCTCGTCGCTTCTTGGAAGCCTCAGCACCGGCCTCGGTGTCGAGGACAAAGTCCCACCACCTGAAGCTGCTGGCGTAGTTGCCAATGAACTTCTCGTGGTGGACGTCGTGGTGCTCGGCGCCAGCCCAGAAGGGCAGGAAGTGGTGCAGACTCCATGGGAACTCGTAGCCGCTGTGTGCGTCGATGGCCTGGAACAGACGCAGGACGATCCAAACGTACATGGTCAGAATGTGGAGATCCTTGGTAATGGCGCAGAAGACAATGGGCACACCAACGGTACCGAAACCGAGAACCATGACCTCAATGGGCGAGGCGTATTCAGCAGCCAGGCCAAAGGGAGCAGAGTATTGGTGGTGGATCTTGTGGATGTTCTTGTACAGGAAGGAGCTGGCGTGCATGGCGCGGTGGGCCCAGTAGTGCCATGCGTCCTCGAAGACGAAGAAGATGGCGATCTGGTAGGCCATCTTGTAGATGCTAGGGAAGGGAACGGATGTCTCGAGACCAAAGTATTGGCACATGGGGTGGAACAGCCAGATTTGGGGAAGCTCGACGGTGAAGTGAGAGAGGAGGACGAGGAGAGCGCATTGTGTTTGTTCCCAGGCAGTGGGGATTTTGTGCTGCGGCAAGTTAGCTATCGTCGCAACGAGGCTGGCAATGGCAGCAAACATACGGCTTGAAGCTTGTAGCAGTTGAAGTAGGGTATGCAGTCAATGATGATCCAGGGAAGCGAGCGTCCAAAGTAGAGGGCCTCGTGGATGACAAAGGACATGATTCCCGTCGCCAGGATGTCGTTGCCCATCCATGCGTACCAGGCCATCCACATCTTCTCGAGGTAGTTGAGCTGCACATTGTACGTGGAGATTTCCTCAAAGGTACTCCAGTACGTGTCCTGCGCCATGGGCGTCAGGAGGGAGGTTGCGTTGTTCCTGTCATTTGTTAGTATCACGGGTTTTTGCGCGTCCGGGGCGCTTCGGAGGCGTACATGTTGGCTGTTTTCCGTGGCCAAAACAAAAGACAGTACTCCGTCAGGGGGATGAAGGAACGACTGCAGATTGCAGAGATGTGAAGGAGCGATTGGCGGAGGTGCTGCAGTGAACGAGCGAGCAAAGTAGCAGCAAAGGAGGCGGATTAAATTGGAGATTGGCGACGCCCTGATCGGCGTGGTACCACTTTTGCCACTCAAGGTTCACTCTGTTCCGAGAAGCCAACGCGTGGGTAGACATGCACTAGTGCCTGCCGAGAGATACGCCAGACCAATCACCGGCGTGCCCCTGGGCTGTCTATGCCCGTTTCGTCTTTCACCGCCTTGATGAGCTTTCTTGCGGCACCGGCTCCAGCGTCCCCGGCATCCATTCAGATCACGCCAGTCTTGCCCTACGAGAGGCATGTGGATCGTGTTACCGTGAGCCCACCGCATGCTGATAAACGTCTGCCGCACGCGTTCTGGAATTGCGGCATCGCACTGTTCGCTTTCGAGGATGTCGGCAGAGCTAATGGCGAGAGCATGACGCGGTCGGCCCGCAGCGAATCACAACACCACGAGTACGACGCTCTGCTAAGCCACGTCCGTCTTGTTGGCACTTGACATGAGCGCGTGAATACTCGTCATTGAAGCTATTCATTGCAGCTAGTTGTCTACATGGGTCGCGTTGCTCGCCCTCATGGTGACATTCCGCTCATGTAAAGTCGCCTCCTGTCAGAACAAAAACCTCGGTCGCTAGCACTACCGGCATTGCTTAATTATTACAAGTTTTTGAAAGAACCCATTGGCATGCTTCTCCATCTTCGTAACGTTGTTAAATTAATTGTGACACAATTGCACTACTTGCGCACCACCTTCAGAATCTACACCCAGCTACCAGATGTAAGGTGTGGTCCAATTCCCAGGGCATCGGCATAATCGAACCCAATGTCTTTGAGGGAGTGTTTTAGGCCGAGCACATATCTGTAAACGCCATCATTCGCCCCAACATGGATCTATGGTTCAGCGAGGCCTTCCGACTGGCTCAACGAGGTTGGCAACGACCACCTCAAGCCGAAAGTTCGTCAAACTCGGTCTTTTAGAGCAAGTAAAAGTCGTGACTGGTATCGTCGCAGAGGCGCCGGTTCGGTTGCGAGATTGAAGTGCCAAACGTTTGTTCGCAAGTCGAATACGACGTCCCGTGGTCCTTGTCGATACGAAGTAGCAAAAGATTTTCGAATGTGGAGTACATAGCTGAGCGAGACTCGAGGAGCAAGCAAATACCGTCCATGAGGAGCACTGAGCTTCCCGTGAAAGTCAACGACGGAACTTTGCTCTTACCCTCATCACGGGAACTTTCTCAGAGATTCATAGGCACCCGTCCTGTTGTAAATCGACCCGTGGCTAGATTATACTGTGTCGGTGGAGCTCTTCCAAAACCCAGTGCTAACTCCTGGTAATATTCGTCGGCCAATCAATCAACTCCAGATCAAGTAGGAAGCACCTGCCTCACTTGCGACCCGTCCCAGATCGCCGAGCCCCAAGTCGATGAACTCTTCAGAGTCTCAATAGGCTCGAGGGTACTCCTCGGTGGCCTAAATTCCCGACTACACCTGTCGAACGTCGGACTAGGCGATGGGATAATTGGCGTCCTGAACATGGCCGGGTTGCCGACCAAAGGGAGTCCCGGACCAGGGCTTGGCTGTTCTCTGCTCCTACCCTTGCCCAGCGCTTTGCGGAACAGTGGTCGGAGAAAAGGTACAGAGGCCGCGATGATGCCGAGATTCTGTTCTACCTGTGTCCAGAGCAAAAGATCTGGTGTGCTGAGCCCTTGCTGTATGATGTTTGAGAGCCAAAGGATAGTAGTGTGGAGTCGAAAGGCGGAAGATATGATGGCGATGATGCCGACGGAGAAGATGGCGATCAGCTCGAGACGGCGTCGCAGCGGCAATGTCGCAATATTCAGGAAGAATAGTATGGGTAGCGTCCAGATTATTACATCCGTGGCGAGGTTGTAGACCGCGATGAAGAGCCAAAATGGATTTGGGTTGTAGCACTTGACTTCGAATCTGTGCAGGACGAAAGCACGGTACCATACATCGTACGAGAAGGCGTCTGTGATTGGAGTGCACATGAGAATGGACGCGATAATCTGGGATATCCCACCGAGGACTATAATGGCCAGTAACCCGCGGATGACGTATTGGAAGCGCTTATTCGATGAGGCGATGTGGTCGTAGAATAGTAGTATCGATGTCTTGATGAGACAGAGGTCGAGGATGAAGTTGATTCGGTAAAGCCAGATTGAGAGATTGGAGCCGACTATTATAGGCCGGAATGTTTCCCAGACGCCAGGCTGTCGAATGTCAGACTTGGACTCTCAAATAGCGAGCAGTAACTTACGGTAACACTGCTGTAATCGAGGAAATGAATCATGTAGCAATGCACTACCACCGATAGCCTGTGTAAGAAAACAATGAGTCAGTGCAGCTCATCTGATCTCCGCGGATGTCTTCATACCATGTAGCGATCTAGTTCTAGTCAGTAACAACATCTCAGAAAAAGAACGTCCACTTACAATGGCCGACAGCATGACCCAGTCAGACGACGTGAGCCTCCCAGCATGATAGTGTCGAGCATAGAACCTGGGCTGTCAGTCCAGAGTTCGATCAGACTTGCAAACGGCTGGCGCACCTAAGGGCTACGACTACGGTCGACGTAGCAGTAAGCACAAAAGCCAGCACGATAGAAAGCTGAGCATGAGGAGCGATTGGCGGAGGCCCTGTGGCTTCCGACGCCGAAGTCATTTACGTGAACAATAGGGAATGTTGACAGGAAAAAGAAACCATGGAAGCGATGCTCGTGATTATGTGTAAGGAGAACCCGCAGGCATTAACGGTCAAACATCTAACGGTAAATATCCACACGCGAATCGCGCATCGGATGCCGCTCTCTAACGCAATCATGCAGCGGGAGGGAGCTCCACACAAGGATCCGAGTCAGGACGCAGGCTGTCCAGACTTGGGGCAAGGGATGAGTCGTGGTGCCCGAACTGGCTGAACAGTACGGCGCGGGGACATCCCAGCACACAGTATTATACCACCACAAGCGGTGCAAATACCGGCTTATACGAGTGATTGCTGCATGGCTCGTCGAATCGCCCTCTCGCTTCCCCGCATTCGTACCACGCGACATTCATCTCTGCAGCAACGTTCACATATGCTGACAGGGTATGTATGGATAAATCTGCAAAGCGAAGCTTGGGCCTGCGCCTCAGACAACCTGCCAACTCAATTGTTCCTGTGACCAATTTGGTAATCCCCAGTGATCGCAGCCTAGGCCTCATCTCAGCTCTTTTGTTGACGTTCCGTGCACTGACGCCATCCGTCTGTTGAAGCACCTCCTATTCCGAGTGCATGTATCACACTCTAGCCGAGATGGGGATGCTAGAACAGCACTGGACGCGTCGCATCGCATCTCTTATCGGGTGCGCCATATCCATGTCCTAGGGTTGAAACGAGTGTCCACTTTATAGCTACCGGCTACTCCGATGGTTCGGGGCAGAACGTTGGCCTAGAAGTACTTACTGCATGCCCCAGGTGATTGCATCGTGGAGAGATTGAGCCCGCGGAGAGTCACTGTAGGGAAACCGTTAACCGCGTCGACGAGATGAAGCCGAGTCGTCCTGGTATGTTGAGACCAACGGACTTGAGCGCAGGATTCAAGCGCGCGCAAGCGACATGAATGTGGCTTTATTCATTAAGACGCCAACTCATGACTTGCATAGGGCTGATAGCCGCCCGCTTCATTGTCGACCTGGAAGGCCCGAATGTGGAGAACATAGGACAAGCTGTTGGGCGAGTAAAACTCCAGTCAGGATGAAGACCTCGGGTGCATCATTTCCAGATCCCAGACATGTGTTCAGGAACCAACGCGTCGCATCAAGATGGGGGATGGAGGAGGGCGAGTCAGACTGTGCGTAGTCGCCGATGAGGCGGAGGTTGATAGACAGGATCGCGCTTGCTAGCTCCTCGACTGTCAGTTCCATTAAGCGAAAGGAACGAAGGCGCGGGAAAGCAGGCCGAGCTGGTGAACCATTGACCAAACCGTGATAAACGAACGTCGGTTCATCCAAGTCAGCACGTGGGATCAAAAGAGGAGGGATGATAATCATAGACACGGCTCGCGGATGACGTCGACGAAAAACCATAATCGGCTTATTAGCAACTGCAGGAAGGGTCCATAGAACTTGGAAGTTCACTGCGTAGCTGAGTGAACACAATACCAAAAAAGGTGTCTGATTATGCCATCTCGAAATGCATTCGTAGATATCTATCCTCTAGGGCATAGTAGTGGTGGCGCGATGCCGCGGAGGCTGTCCGCACGCGTCCACTAGCGCGTTTAGTGATATCATCGCTCGGGGTGAAAGTATGATGAGGGCGTCCAACATCATCGTGCCCTCGTCGCCCACGACGATTTTTCTCGACGCTGTACCTTGAATCTCCGTCGCGTGTCGTCTATTGTATCGTGATAATTTTTTCTATCCTCTAGCGGGTTTATCCTTTCCTTCACCTTTCTCCGCTCGCCGCTGTTGCCTTGGGCGCAACTTCTCACGACTTTTCATCACCCACGTATTTCGAGGCGCACCGCATTCACTCCTAGAAGTTTCCCCTGAAAACCATCAGTAGAGCAGGACCGCCTTCGTCTTCCGCACCGACTGTGCACATCTGCCACCATGCCGCCCCCCTCCGACGACCCTGCGCCTGCGGCGATGCCTGAGATCACTCTCACCAACACTGACGGCTCGAATCACAATGAGCCTATTGGTACAACCGCGCACGATGGTGCACTTGATTCAGCGGAGGAACTCCCGTCTGATGCCGACGAGGAGGCACGCCTCAAGATGCTCACGACTGGCACACGAGCGCAGGATGACTTGGAGCGTGATATCGGCCGGCAGGCGGACCAGATGATGACCGAGCAGGCAGACGCTCGCGACAAAAAGCGCATAGAAAAGCTCGAAGCCGAAGCGAAGCGCGCGGAAGCTGCGATACAGAAGCTTAAGAATCGTCTGGCTCTACCAGCTTTGGATACACAGAAAGCCAAACTTCGTGGCGAGATTGCGGCATATCGGGACAAGATCGATAACCTGGATCAAGAAATGGACGGGATACAACAGCGTATCAACGATCGTCACAAGGCGCCTGGAGTGGATGAGGCGGCTGAAGAAGGCGCAAAAGGGCCGTTGCCCAACGAAACCCGGGGCGAGTGGCTTATTCGCACAGGAAAGATCACACCCTTCTCTAAACTAGCGCAGAACCAGCCAGACTTGGGGACACTGGGCGAGGTCATGCTGGATGCTGAGGCAGAAGACATGGTGGTGGACACTGCGAAGGAACCAGTGTCACATCGCAACCTGATGAAGCCTGGCTTCCAAGACGTCGATTCTAGTTCAGAGGCTCCAAGTCCAAAGCCCACAGCTCGATCCAAGAAGCGGCGGAAGGTCACACCTGCCAGCGATACTCTCGGTTCGCGCGAATCAAGCGCGGCACCCGGCTTCACCGATCCCGACTCCGACGATGCCTTCGAGCCTGGTATGTCCGATCGCCAGCTTGCAACGTTGGACGAGTCGGATGAGGTTTCGGACGACATGGGTGAAGACGACTCATATGCGGAAGAGACTACTGGTCGCAAACGTAAAGCAAAGGGCAAGAAAACAAAAAAGACAAGGTCTGCTTCCGCAGAAGAAGCTGTCATCGAGGATTTAGCGGGTGTTGACGATGGCAATGAGCGGGTATATCGGAAGCGTATAGAGGCTTGGTCTAAGAGCCGCGCAGTTGCAAGGAGAAAAGCAAAGGCGAACAGCGGCGAGACATTTGCAGATGAGGACGAGGAAGAAGAGTGCTACCAGCCTCATCCCACTGAAGCTGACACTGAGTTCGATGGTGGGTTCCGCATCCCGGGAGATATTTACCCAGCCTTGTTCGACTATCAGAAGACCGGCGTGCAGTGGCTCTGGGAACTGTATTCGCAGAATGTAGGTGGCATCATCGGAGACGAGATGGGTCTGGGTAAAACCATTCAAGCCATTGCCTTTGTTGCTGGCCTACACTACTCGAAGAAACTTGTCAAGCCGGTCATTGTAGTGTGTCCAGCGACCGTCATGAAGCAGTGGGTCAACGAGTTTCACCGCTGGTGGCCTGCACTACGAGTCTCCATCCTACACACTTCTGGCAGCGGGATGCTGGACACCCGTCGAGAAGACCGTATGGAACGAGAGCTCGAGCTGCGGAATTACGGCGATTACGACACTACCCTGACCGGCGCCGGAAAAGCTGCCAAGAAGATCCTCGAGAAGGTCAAACGGGACGGCCATGTGCTTGTTACTACCTACTCTGGATTGCAGACCTACGCTGAGTTCTTGATTCCTACTGAATGGGAATGCGCCATCCTAGATGAAGGCCACAAGATCAGGAATCCAAACACTGCCATCACGATCCACTGCAAGGAGCTACGCACGGCGAACCGTATCATTCTCTCCGGTACGCCAATGCAGAACAACTTGACAGAACTTTGGTCGCTCTTCGACTTTGTGTTCCCAATGCGCTTAGGCACTCTGGTAAACTTCCGCAACCAGTTCGAATTTCCGATCAAGCGTGGTGGATACGCGAATGCTTCAAACCTGGAGTTTGAGACGGCAGTACAGTGTGCCGAGACTCTCAAGGACGCGATCAGCCCATACCTTCTGCAGCGCTTCAAGGTCGATGTTGCGACTGATCTGCCACAGAAGAAAGAGCAGGTGCTGTTTTGCAAGTTGACGCGTCAGCAGCGACAAGCATATGAAGGTTTTCTAGCCTCAGAAGACATGAAATCAATTGCCAGCGGCAAGCGTCAAATGCTATACGGTGTCGACTTTTTGCGTAAGATCTGCAATCATCCTGATCTGACGGAGCACAAGACGTTATCAAAGAAGCTGGGTTACGACTATGGTAACCCGAACAGATCAGGCAAGATGCAGGTTGTCAAGGAACTACTGTCGTTGTGGAAGAAGGGCGGACACAAGACCCTCCTCTTTGCTCAGCATCGCATCATGCTGGATATCCTGCAAAAGTTCGTCAGTCAGCTACCCGGTATCAACTGGCGTCGTATGGATGGCGAGACGCCGATCAAGGATCGACAGAATCTCGTCGACGAGTTCAATAATGACCCAGACCTACACGTCTTCCTGCTCACAACGAAGGTCGGTGGTCTCGGTGTCAACCTGACAGGCGCCAACCGCGTCATCATCTACGACCCTGACTGGAACCCTTCCACCGACATACAAGCGCGAGAGCGTTCATGGCGTCTGGGACAGAAGCGAGAGGTTGAGATATACCGTCTCATGTCCGCAGGCACTATCGAAGAGAAGATCTACCATCGTCAGATCTTCAAGCAGTTCCTAACGAACAAGGTGCTGAAGGACCCCAAACAGCGACAATCGTTCCAGATGAGTGATCTTCACGATCTATTCACACTGGGTGTCGAGAATGTCGAGGGTGAAACCGAGACAGGCAACTTGTTCCGTGGTTCGGAAGTAAAGTTTGAGGAAGACGGTAAGACTGCTGCTGCAGCAACAGCGGACGATGCTACAGGAGCCGAGGACCTCGCTGCAGTGAAGGGTATCTCGCGAGCGGAAGCTTTCAAAGCCCCCGAAACTGATACAGAAGATGCTGCCACCACGAACGAAGACGGCACAACAGCCAACGACAAACCCCCTACAGACTCCCGTCTAATGTCAACCATCTTCGCCAAGACTGGTGTCCACTCCGTCCTCGAACACGACGCAATCATGAATTCCACAGCCGGCGGTCGTAAACGAAAAGTCCAGGCCGACCCAGCCTACATTCAACGCGAAGCAAAGCGACAAGCCGCCATCGCAGCCGAGCAACTCAAGAAGAGCATGCAAGAAGCCAGGAACGTACCCGCGGGAACACCGACATGGACTGGTCAATTTGGCGAAGCAGGACGACCGGACGCACCACGCGGCATGGCATCCACGCGTGGCGGCCGTGGTGGTCGAGGCGGAGGACGGGGCGGCTCTGCACCATCTTCAACATCCATCCTCAACAACCTCGCCGCCCGCCAAGGTCGCCCTTCCCCCCTCAATCCAGGCACAACATCCGCCAGCTCGTCCCGCGCCTCCACTCCAACTGCACCAGCAACACCACAGACATTCCGCGGCCGCCGCATGCTCGAAATGATTCGCGATTTCATGCTTACGCATGGCGGCGTGGTTCCTAGTCGAATGTTGGTTGATCACTTTGATCATTTTTGCCGCGCGCAGCCGGGGAGGAATGAGGAGTTCAAGGAGATGTTGAAGTTGATTGCTACGCTGGAGGTTAGTGGGAGTGCGCAGAGGGGGAGGTGGGTGTTGAAGGATGAGTGGAGGACACCAAGCAACAACAATACGGCTGGTAGGGGGAGGGGTGTTGGCGGGAGGTAGGAACGAGCTATGAGAATGGTGGAAGGAGTGGAGGGGGGAAAGAGATGGAACATTGTTCAACATGGCATTTCAGGGCGTTTATGTTACGGGATGATACCATTTTGCTATATTGCCAGCTAGAATGCCAAGGGCTGGCATGCTTACCCAGAGATATATTGGCAAGAATTCATCGTTCTTTCACATACGACCATAGGATCCTGAAAATTAGGCTTCCCGTCCGCTCGGCCATATACAAGCAGGATACCGGTGGATTAGTAGTTAGGTGGGTGACCACTAGCGAATCCCCGCTGTTGTATGTTTTTGATATTTTGCTCTTTTTTTGGTGGAGCTGCAGAGTCGAGAAGCTCTAGATGTCAGACTAACAGACAAGACAGAATGTAGTCTTGTGGTGGGGTTAGGCAGAGATCCTGAGTTCTCCTAATTATTTCCAAGCTCGGCTCCGAAGTCAACAAATAAAGAACGCCAAATCCCGAGGTCCTGCTGAACAGCATGTGGACTGCAGCGCCACGACGCTAACCATCATTTTTTGAAGTTTCGACCGCAGCCCCAGGACCGGCTCCCGGGCCAGACGACATCCGTCTCTGCCTTCTCTCCTTCCGTACTAGCTCAACCTCCACTCTTACCAAGTCATCCCCAATCACGCCCCGCAACTCGTTGTCATCGACATCGAAATAGAGCGCCCACTCTCCAGGTCCATACTGAACGGCCATAAATCCCTCCCAGCCCATGAATGTGACCCTGCGATCCATCTTGGTCACGTCCCATGGGCCAACAATATGAGGTTCCGAAGCAACTCGGTCGCCATGCTTGACTTCGCAGGTGTCGCGATCCACATAGATCCAGTTCAGCTGTGGCGGGTCATCTGAGATGGTCGATACCATGCCTTCTCCCTGTCGTCCCCAGTCTTGGTCTGGAAACGGCAGGAAGTAGCCTGCAAATGGGTGATCTTCGGGATGACCGTCCGGAAACTCGTCTGATGGTACATTGAGATAGAGCTGGCGTCTTCTTGTTAGCTGTGGAGCTCGAAGAAGAGATCCAACAAGCGTCGGTCGCAAGCCCGGAAGGGGATGCTTCACCTTGTTTTCGCTGAGGACTACTTCGGATTGATCGATTTCGCGACCGTTTCTCGTGACTCGCGAACAGGAGACGAGGAGATTCGTTTTCAGGCCCCGATGCTTTTCTCTGGCATTTTGTCTTTGGCCTTGACGCACTGCTTCCGTTGTGCCTATGATTGCGGGACAAGCAGCGATGGCAGTTAAAATGCCCAGCACCATGATACTTGGGTCCCTGATGGTGTTGTGCGAAGATGATGGCGTTGTGGCCTGACCATATTTAAACCTGCTTTCGCGCTCGGAGCTCGGATGGTACAAATGTAGGATCCTATACCTGGTAGGTGTCCTTGCTCTTGTGGGAACGAAACTTGATTGAGAGTGATTAAAAGGAAGATACCCAGGTTCCAGTGTGGATTCTGTAAGTCTCGGGCTGTTGTTGCGTCATGGCATCTAGCAGGTATCCAGAGCTTAAAGGAAGAGCTCAGTGTGATTCCAAGTTTACCATCTATATCCTCGATTTCCTTTGATTAGGTGTTGGATAGTGACAAGAGCTTCTCCAAAATCAGTCGAAAGGTCAGATCGCACGATCAACATGTCTTCAGAGTAAGTCACAGCATTTACCTTCAAATTTCCCTGTTCTATTCCAAGATATCATGCTGATTCATAGCAAGATCCCCAGCCGGCGACGCAACCAACAACACTACCACAGAAGCACCCCAGACTCCCAGGAAAAAGCCCTCTAAACTCGGAGGCCAGAGCAAGAACAACGAGATCGAAAAGGCTCCCGCGCCTCAAGCATCCCAGGCCTCTGACGACGACGGCATAGACACCGAACTAGAAGCCGCCATCGCAAAACCTAGAAAGGGCCGCCGTATGGTTCCTGTTCACCAATCACGCATTGCGGACCGGCCCAAGAAAGAAGGTGAAAAGGACAGTTCACTCAAGATCAAGATCGAGCTAGATCTTGAAGTCGAGGTAGAACTCTACGCACGAGTCAAGGGTGATGTGACAATTGGGCTGATGTAGCCCAGGTCGAGATCTATGCGCGTGTCAAGGGAGATGTGACGATTGGTTTATTGTAAGAGTGAGTCGGTTGCTACTTTATTGTCGAGTGGAGAGTAACGTGTTCGTGCTGTAGTACCACGGAAGGATAGTAAAACGTCGGTTGATGCAGTGCTTTCCTTCGTGATCGACTCCGATACCCAGGTTTATGAGGATGGAGTGTAATGAACGGACGAAATTTTGCATGCGCGACGACTTGTGTGTAGTAAGTTGAGATTACTATGATGGTAACGAGTGATATAAGAAGAATGAGGGAAGCTTGAGTAACCACAAGGGCTTGGGCACATTTATGGAACGGACGATGCGCGATATGATGGTTGGTGGGCTCAAAAGAAATCACAATAGCCAACAGAGTCTTTAGATTAGCGATCATCCCAAATCGTGCTCGGCCATAGTGGTGTGATGTGAAAGCCACCTGCAAATCTTACATTCAGCTTTGCGCCGGAAAAGGAAATGTTAGAAATTATATACTGCGGCTGAGACGCAACATTGATAGTGAGTGGAATCCACGAGCAGCGTTAGAGCCAGACCGGGATAAGCCCAGGACACCTATCCGTCACATGGACAATCCACTGACCAATCGGTCCATTACTGCATGTATTTAAGCTCTAGACACGGACATCTCGGTCCAACACACAACAAAAGACACAGGTCATATACAATACACCCATTGTCTTAATTATACCCCCAACCCGCTTACACAATTGCTAAAATGACGTTCATTTTTCCTTAGGTCCCGGTGAACCGGTGAGCTGGCCATTGATGTTTCCCGAGGTCGTCTGGTTAACCGAGCGACCACATCAACAACATATGGGTTGTCTGCGGCCGAAAGCGCCGGAAATGGTAAATTAGCTTTGGCCATGCGTTCTAGACCCTTCACAACTGTTGAGTCCGCTCAGTCCTGCAGCCTCCCTGAAAATATCCCATTGCGCCTGCGTCGGATCACTCTCGTACCCAACATCTAACCTACTCATCGTATCAGTCAACCATAACTCGTCGTGCCGAGGTGCTCATTGTTCCACCATGCTTCCTATCTACGGTGATAGCATTCTGGATACAGCGCGAGGCGAGATTCGCTTACTGAACTTCCTTTATCACGAAGAGACCAATACGAAAGGACTGATAGAGCTCGAACTCGATTGTTACTTGCTCAGTAATAGCTGCACGCAGTATATCGAATTTGAGAAGACTAAACAGGAAGATGACGAAGACGATGACGCCGAGTGTGAAATAAGGGGGAAGGGAAAACTTGCACAGGACAACAAGAGTATGATCAAACCACACGCTCCGAATCTCTACCATTATGTTGCAGTATCGTACTCGTGGGGCCCTGACGTCGAGTCTGAGAAGCTCGATGTACTCATCAACGGCCATGTTGTTAAGGTGCGCAAGAATCTGCACGCCGCGTTGTTGGAATTTCGCGCGATGGAACCATTCAAGCAAGGCCTCAAACTGTGGATCGATGCCATCACCATCAACCAGGATAACGAGGTGGAAAAGCAAGCCCAGATTCTCATTATGCACGAAATTTACCAACGTGCAGGAAATATTGTTGTGTGGATCGGCCCGGATGTGGAGCAAACTTTCAACGATGATGGGAACCCAGAGTTGCCTGACTATATACTGTCAAGCAACAGGCTTGCAGTCCACAGAACAATTGGCATGCTTGAGCAGATCAGTCAGTACTACCAAACTGAGCATCTAGAAGAGATGGATGAGTGTGGCGATTTGAGAAAAGCGCACCAACACCGTGAAGCAGCGGCATTCCGCCTCCGACGCGCATTGCAAGAATGGAATAACCTCTTGCACGAGAACCCAGACTTCTTCACAACTTACCTCGGGATTCATGAGTTCTTCAGTAGGCCGTATTGGCGTCGATTGTGGGTGATTCAAGAGCTCTCTATGGGGAGAGCCGGTATGCCAATTGTGTGCGGAAGCCGTATTACTCATTGGCGGCACATTCGCGATGCAGCGATCCTCCTACATAGCGCTATGGACATCGTTGGAGACATGACGATGATCGAACTAGGCAAGGAGGAGTTGGTGGACACAAAGTCGCACACAGCGTCGCATGTAGCTAATATCGCACAGTTGGAGTTCTTGAGCCATCGAAAGCGGCTACCATGGATCGACAAAAGTTACTTTGAATTTCGCTCCACTCCTGGTATTGGTGGCGGAGAAGCCATTCGGGGCTCAACTTTGGACCAAGCGCTACAGTTGGCAATGGAGGCCGACTGCTTCAATCCCAAAGATCGCGTTTTTGGCATGCTACATATTCACGGCATCCCGGACTCTTGTAAACGCGTGCTGGACTACTCAAAATCGCCGGCACAAATCTACACCGCATTCGCGAAGCAGCTTTTGCGTTTGGGCAAGCTGGAGGTCTTTGCCCTTCTTGATGGCTGCCAGGACGACCTCATGCTGCCTTCCTGGGTACCCAACTTCATTCGTCCAGCGTCTCGACGCGCGACTCCAATACATGGACCCTGGTTTGCTGGTACTCGGAATAAGTTTGATAATTTGGATGAACAGACGCTCCGAATGTTGCCGGGTGTCTACGAGGATGAGAATAGCAAAGAAATTCTTCATCTACACGGCGTCACTCTCGTTGATGTGGTTGACGGGGTGGGAGCCATTCAACCAATATTGCAAAAGAGAATCGCATCACGTAGCTCTGATTACGCTGTTGGAGTCGTCCAGCCATCACAACCCAAAACAAAGACCAACCCTGTATACATGCACGAGCACACTGTCAAACGCTGTCTATACCGAACTTTGACATGTAGTACCGACATCACTGGACACCAGCGTGAATTCAAACGACTTCTGAGCTGTTTTGCACCAAATCCTCCCAAACCCATAGATCCTGACTTCTGGAACTGGGACTTTTTCAATGCAAGCTCCTCTCTCATCTTCCACGGCAAATCACTCAAAGACTGGCTCGATCCGTACAAAGAGCGCCCGAAGCTCCAATACGCAACCGACTATGAAAGGAAAGAGTGGGGTGAAGTCAGCGCAGCCATGGCGGCCATGAAATCTAAGATCCGAGGGCGGCGGCTCTTCGTGACTGCAGAACGTGGGTTTCTCGGCTTAGGCCCAATGAACATCCAACCTGGTAATATCTTGGTGACAGTATATGGATGCGCGAAGCCCTTGATCCTCCTACCTTTAGGCTCGGGAAGGTTTCGTATTCAGGGCGAGTGTTATGTGGATGATATTATGGGGGCAGAGGTTGAGCGTATGGACATTCCTGATGAAAACATCGGAAGCATTATCGTTGAATAGTGTTGTACTTAGTCATTGACGCTCTGCTCTTCATAACGATTAGCGAATCGCGTCTGCGCGATAGCCCTTGTGCAACATACGATAATGTCCATGTCGCACTATTATAACTTAAGAAGGAAGCCACAAAGGCTCTAGGAGTAACGAAAACTTTTTCAGCGGACCCCAAACGCTATTCAGTAGACCCTTAAAAAATGAGATAGAAGCAATTTACTGCTTAAGTATTCTCATTAATTAAAACTTTCATATATTATTGCCTAATTAGGCAATATTGAGGTAGTGAATTCGTTCTATCTGATCTTTTTAGTGATATTTTAGAGACTCTAGGCGGTGCAAAGGTTGCTTTTATCTTATCTAATCTTTTTGGGGTCCGCCGAATAGCTGTAGGGTTCTCCGAAAAAGTTTTCGCTAAGTTACCCAAGGTAGCATGTTAAGGTGTCCGATAGAAGCCACCAAGCTGTTCAAGCTACTCTGGCTGACCAACAATCCCACGTCAACACGCAATAACTCTATCAACAACGTACTTGGCTGTAGCTTCTTGTGCAGTAAGAATTCGTAGCGTGGTATATCACTGCTTTTTGCCGCGCCTCATCGTAACATGTAACGAGATGAGATCATTGCTGTCTACTCGTTACTAATACCATGTCTTGTAAAACAACTAGAGAATGCACAACGTCAGCTTCTTCCACCGGCTATAACCCTTTGAGAGCTAAATTGCTGGAGCCGCGGCTGCACTTGCCGTAATTTCACAATCGGAGCCCCGCGACGTCAATATGTGCAACCACCCAGCAAAATAACAACCGCAAACCGATGTTCTAGAACTAGAACGTGCGATGAAAGAACTATCGAGACACAGCCTCCCGCCACGATGACGCGCCCTGGAACAAGCATACCAAGCTTCGGATCTCCCCAATCCTGAAGCTTGTTTACCCCCTCTCATCTTGGCGAAATGAAGAGACATACGCCGTTCTCCACAGATGCGAGCCTAGCCGTTTCACTGAACAAAGCAAACGGGCTCGAAACGGCGTGTCAGTAAGCCGAAAAGTGGGTCTACCATCTCGCTTGGCCTAGCCGCCGCTTTCCAATGTCAGCACTGACAGCACCAGATGCCACACAGTAACACATCTCCGTGATATCTTGCTCACAGCCACCGCGGTCCCCAGTAATACCGCCGAACATCTCGGTAATGATCATGGAATGGTGGGAATGATGCGGAGACAATATGCCGCCATTCCATCGACCTGGAACCAGGTCTCGAACGGGTTGGAAGCGCAAGGACACGACCCTTTGGGTACCGTCCAGGTACCCTTTCCATGAGATGATAAAAGCGCAATTTTCCCGCTGTCCTTTTGTTTCTCCATCACAGTTGTGAAGTTTCAATCCTTTGCTTCTACTTGTGCTCTTCAGCATTCTGACTCTTTCTTTACCTACCCAAGTCTATCATTCATTCAAACTTCGTTTCAATGGCTCGCTACTCCTTTGCATTCGCTGCTCTCGCAGCAAGTGGTGCTTACGCCGCCCAGGGTGCGGCTTACGCGCAGTGTGGTGGACAAGGCTGGACCGGTGCCACTGCATGTGTATATGGCTACCATTGCCAGGCTCAGAACAACTGGTACTCTCAGTGTGTTCCTGGCGCTGGCTCAGGAGCCGCGGCCCCTGCTTCTCCTAAGACTACGATGGTTACTATGGCACGAACCTCGACTCCTGCTGCCAAAGCGCCTGCAACCAAGACCTCGGCCAAAGCAGTCGCTGCTGCTACCAGCAAGGCCGCTACGGTGGCTGCCGCTCCTGTCTCTTCTAGCGGAAAGACCCAGTACGCTGGTATGAATATTGCTGGTTTCGACTTCGGATGCGACACATCTGGATCTTGCGGTGGAGCCTACGTCGACCCCGGTGCGAACGGAATTGCTCAGATGCAGCATTTCACAAAGGACGACAAGCTCAACATGTACCGTCTTCCCGTCGGATGGCAGCACCTAGTTGGCAACACCCTCGGTGGTGCCCTAGATGCCACTGTTGCTGGAGCCTACGACAAGCTCGTCCAAGGCTGCTTGGCCACCGGCGCCGTCTGCGTCATTGACCTCCACAACTACGCCCGCTGGAATGGCCAGATTGTCGGCCAAGGCGGCCCAACCAACGACCAGTTCGCCGATGTCTGGTCCAAGATTGCGACCAAGTACGCGTCTGAGAAGAACATCGCCTTCGGTCTCTTGAACGAGCCCCACGACCTCACAATGTCCACCTGGGCCGACTCCGCCCAGGCCGCCGTGAACGCCATCCGCAAGGCAGGTGCCAAGTCCCAAATGATCCTCGTCCCCGGAACCGACTACACATCCGCTGGTACCTTCCCCACTGCCAGCGGTCCCTCTCTCCTCAAGGTCAAGGACACCGACGGCACGACCAACAAGATCATCTTCGACGTGCACCGTTACCTCGACAGCGACAACTCTGGTACTCACGCTGAGTGCACCAGCGACCACGTCGAGGATTCTTTCGTTCCCCTCGCTACCTGGCTTCGCAGCAACAAGCGCCAGGCTATCCTGTCCGAGGTCGGTGGTGGTAACACCGCTTCGTGCGAGACTGATGTTTGCGCTGCTATTGCTAGTTTGAACAAGAACAGCGATGTTTACCTTGGTTACGTTGGCTGGTCCGCTGGTGCCTTTGACAAGAGCTACGTCCTTGGATTGACGCCCAATGGTTCGACTGATCAGGCGCTTGTTACCAAGTGCTTCAGCCGTGCTTAGAGCAAGAGGTTCTGGTGTTGGATCTGTGAGGGAGTGCAGTATGGAGGTGACATGATTTTGTAGCGGCTTTGTTTTTCGTTATCTTCGATTCTTGTGTAGACTTTATCCAAATCGAATCTTTGAACTTTGACACACTCATCGATCTGTTCGCGTATATTTTCGAGCCATGTTTAGTTCTCTTTTACTCAAATATGAAGATAGGATAACCCTGGATCTTACGTTGTGCAGGCATCATCATGAAATCTTTCAACTTCCTTTTTGAATCGACTGAGAATGGTATCCTAGCTACCAACCGTATCATGTGGTGAGCAACGTGCATAATTCCACCAACGGCTTTTGAACACAGCTTCACTTATCTCATGTGATATCTTGGTCGCAGCAGGCGAAGAACATTGCCGTCAAGTAGTTAGCCTTTTGGACAGCGGACGCAGACGTCATCGGACGAGCATGAAGAAGTTTTGAGCTGAGATTCGACCCAGTCTGCGAAAAAGGACATACCAAGGTGATCCTCTGTTTTCACTGACAGAAGGCGTGGCCCAGAATGTTTGCATCATCCTGGCTAGCTCAACTTTTTAGTTCGCTCATGAGAACACAGCCATGAAGTAACGGTTTGTTGTTTTTAGAAAAGAGGAAATAATTTTAAGTGTAGAGAGGAGTATTACACGTATGGAGAGCAGGTATTTACATGCATAGAGATACGCAAGAGATGCGATCCCGGCACTATAATTAGACTGGGCTCCCTCGCTCTAGTCATAGTGATGACTGTGACCTTTGGCGACAGCATGGGTAGGACATGGTTTCTCTTTATTACGTGTTTCAGAGAACATGACCGATGGGAAACATTGGATATAACTTGGTCTGCAGTATCTTCGACGACGAAGACATAATCCATTGCTTTTCTCATTTTGGTAATAGATGGCCTGACCTGCTGTGGCCACATGGACTCCCTATGCTAGGTAGTTTTGAAAAGAGCGCACATGGGCCACCGCCATGTCGTTTTTGTAATATCTGTTTTGGAGAAAGGGAACACGTCTTTATATGAGGGAGATACAGAGAGTGTGAGTAAAAGATATTTATATCGACACGGATATGCGTAGAGATTGTCCTCATAGATGCAGCACCGCCCATAGTGATGAGGGCTTGCGTTTCTTGGTCTTCATTCATAATTTGTTATAATTTTAGTGGCAACAAGAGAACAACATATACAGCATGGCTACCCGTTTTCGAATAAAGGTGATGACTGATGCGAAAACAGATTTTGAATTTGTACAAAGCTTTTCCCAAGAGGAGGACGTGTGAAAAAAGCGATGACCCTTGAAAGGTATAAGGCATAGCAGATTTTCCATGATCGTTTATGTCTAACATTTTGACAAAGCGGCGCACTCTTCCGACATCAAGGTCTTTCACTGTTTGTTTTTTTGAAATTTATATAGTGATTCTGGTCGTGAGGCAGAGAGTACGGAATCGAAACTGGGAATACTTATATGGATACGAAGTGTCTTGGCACACGGCCAGTTACAACTTCCCCCTACTCTTCGCCATCTCTTCCTCTAAAATCATACCAACAGGCCCACCTCTGCTTCCATCACCAGCCCACTGCTCTTCCGGTACCCGCTCAGCCGGCCACTCCCAGCGACCCTTGAAGTCTTCCGGTGTCCTGCCTTCTATGCACTCGACGATGCTATCACCAATGACAGGCAAGAACTTGAAGCCATGTCCCGAGCCACCCGTCGCCAAAAACAGCCCCTTGTACTTGGGATGGTATGTGATCAGAAAGTCGCCGTCCCTAGTATCGGTGTACCAGCAAATCTTCGATTTGGTGAACGGGCGCGAGGGTGCGGCGAGGGAAGGGTGTATTGCTGCGAGGAAGTCTCGGCACTGGCGCTGGCCCTCGACTGGGACTGCCTGTGATGGATCGTCGACGTGTGTGTATGGGAGGGAGATGGTGATGGTCTCGTTGGGATCTTCGGACTCGGGGTGTGGGATCGTGGTCGGGTTGAGATAGCCGTGGCCGTGACGGGCTACTTTGAGGAGGCCCTTGGAAGGCGGAATCATGAACAAGCCATGGGACAGGTTCAGGATAGTTGGCCGCGTAGCCATCTTCGCTTCTTCCTCCTTGGAGATGGGCATGTAGCACAGAGCTTGCCCGGTCGCTTTGCAGATGCCACGCAGATCGATGAGCGACGCCGTCCATGCGCCTGCCGCAAGCATTGTCAGGTCCGCCTTGAGTTCGCTCGAGTCGTTGAACCGCACGCCGGAGACGGTGTTGGTCTTGTGGTCAATCAACAGCTTCTTCACGGCCTTTGTGACGAACTTGACCCTGTTCAGCTTCTCCACCTTCTCCCTCAGCCACATCATCGCGCCTTCTGCGTCTGCCCAGCCTGAACTCCAGTTCACGTATCCGGTGCTGCCATTGCCCCATGGATCTTTGCCTTCCAAGCCACATGCTTTTTGTATATCTTCCGCCGAGCTCAGCACTTCTACTTTGTCTGTTCCAATCGCGCGGACGTTTGCTAGTGATCCGGAAACATACTTTTGCTCCGGCCCCCAAGCTGTCACACATAGGCCGACTTCATGGTAATGTTCGGTCGCAAAGTCGGTTCGCCAACGGTTTTGCGCGATGGTTGCGAGACGGGTGTAGCGTGCGGCAGCGTAATCGGGACGGATGATTCGTGAAGTGTCGATCTGTATGCTTTTGCTTGAGCGTTTGATCTTGGTTGAACAGATTGATTCCACTGGCGAGTGTATTGCTCTACGGCAAGGTGTTGACACAAAGTAGATTGGAGGATCTACTTACACTCGAACCATCAGGCGTAGGAAAAGGCTGACGGTCTATGACAGTAATTGAGGTGTTGTTGTAACGCGGGTTTTGACATAATGAATAAGCAGTGGAGAGTCCGAATGCGCCGCTGCCAACGATCAAGATGGATGAGGGTATCTCGGAAGATGCAGACGAAGCCATTGCGCGCAAAGTCAAGACGGATAGAAATGCAAGCACTGCGCAAAAGAAAGGAAAGACATGATAAAAAGTCGGCCTATATGAGCGCGAAGGGCGTGCAAGTGCCGCTGGTGGGCCGATATCGTCGTCGTAAGGGCGTGCGTCGGCTGGGCACGGTTGATACCTCGTGGCGGCGGCAGGGAAGCTTGGACGCTACCAGGCGATTGGGTCGGCGCATGGAAAGATTTGAGACTTCAATTGTTACTCGACAGCGTCACCAATTGCGTCTCACAGTCACTCGTTCCTCACGTGCTCTGCATTTGATTGCATCGCCATGGCAAAGCTACCGAAGCTCCCGAAATCGTTTCCTGCAAAGCCTGCGATACCCTCCAAGCCCGCGATACCGCTACACAGACGCGTACAGCGAGCGCAGCACGACAACGAACTCCCGCTACGAGCCCCCGCGAATCAAACACCTGAACAAGCATTGAAGCGAGTATGGGCCGCACGCCCGACGCTGTCGGATCTGCAGCGCCTGTCGGACGAGGAACTGAAGTCGGCACATCACCAGGCAAAACTACGGAGATGGAGACAATGGCCAATGTTCGGCGTCGGCATGGTCGCCTTCGGAATGGGCACATATGCGACCATGCTCTACATATCGTTGACACAAGAGAGCGACGTGAAGGACTTACCAGAAGACCTCACAGACCGGTTCGACAAAGAGGCCGAGGGCTATGACGAAAAGGTCGACATGTCTGAGACGCTGCTCTTCCTGACTAGGAAGCGCAAGAAGCTTACTTCCATGGCCAAGGGGCATGTGTTGGAGGTGGCTGTTGGCACGGGTAGGAACATACCTTACTACAAGACCAAGCAGTGCGCGACAGTGACGCTGCTCGACTCAAGCGGACCCATGTTGGCCGTTGCAAAGCGGAAGTGGAACGACACGCACAAGGAGTACTTTAGCCGTGTCTTCTTCAAGCACCAGTCCGCTTTAGACCCAATCACGCCCCCGTACGGTGCCCAAGACGGATACGACACGGTGATACAAACCATGGGACTCTGCTCTACGCACGAGCCCGTGAAGCTGCTCCAGAACCTAGAGGCGTCGACCAATGAGAATGGCCAGATTCTACTTCTAGAGCACGGCAAGTCGCATTACGAGTGGCTTAACAACATGTTGGACAAGACAGCTCCCGCTCATGCCGACGAACACGGCTGCTGGTGGAACAAAGATATCGGCAAGATTGTCGAAGAAAGTGGGCTGGAAGTCGTTGATATGAAACGCTACAACTTCGGCACCACCTGGTGGTTGCAATTGAAGCCGAGGAAGGGCATGCGGCAAAGATTGGCCGAGCCCGCCGCCGCAGGTGAGCAACCGCTTGCTGCACCAGCCAGAGCCCCGGTTGCACAGAAGCCATGGTGGTCGATGTGGAGATGAATGATAACTCACTGTGTCACCTACCCCACATTCACCATCATCGAGAGCATCGAGAGCATCGAGAGCATCGAGATTGCGGAGGTTTGCCGCTATTGTAGGCAAGGCGAGTTAAACTCTCACTACTCCAAGTCGTGGCGTTGTATCAGCAAACCCAGATCTGTTGAAACGACGTCAACTTTACGCGTGTTGACGATGGAGGGGGAAGGCTCAAAGCGGCAATTTCCAGATCGCGGCCATCGTAACCTGGGAGCCAACAGAAGGTCAAGCGAGATCTGCAGTCGGGATCATGGGCAGTTGGAGAATCGCGTCACGGCACTCTGGAACGCGACATCGTTTGCCCGAACTTTGTTCTGTCTTATCGTCCGGGCATGCTATGGTTTTGCATGTGCGCCGGGGTCCCGACATGTCGTACCGTCGAGCACGCTGGGTTCAGGCATCAGTGACGGTGGTAATCATTCATGCCCAGCGTGCAGCTCGTCGAGTCAGATAGAGATGCATGCCGTGTACAGACATGTCGTTGAGTGTGGAAACAAGCAAACAAACATGCATCTTCACCGTCTTTCGCGACTTGCCAACTTCCTCATCCAGTCCACACTTCGTCTGGGGAAGATAGGTAGCGCATCCGTCAATCTGTTTGCCCACAGGACAAGTGCGGCGCCATACCTTCCAGTTCCCCACAAAAGGTGACGCTGTGCTGCACATGCAGACCGGACCTGGTTCTGTGCGCCAGTCCGCATTGGGGAAAGACATATGCGCGATCCCTGCACAGCCATCGGAAGTGATGGCAACTCGCGTGCGCAATGTTTGGGGGTGTGGTCGCAATGCGGAGTGGAGGCTGCTGAAACCGATGTGCCAGAAGATCGAGCTCGGCAGCATCATCCATTGTGCTTTTTCCGTGCATCGTGACATGTAGCCAGCAGCACACAAAGAAGCGCCAAGCCACAGGTCGTTAGAGAAGGCTTTTTGTCGTTCGCGTATTAACGTTGCCGAGGGTTGGCCGCATGCCAGTGGGAAAACTTCCGTTCAAGAAAAAATCGAGAAAAGTGTGCTCACCGCCCTGGGGCATCCTGGTTGCAGCGTTGAGGCTAAATCCACTTTGTGTGCTAGGCGAAACCTCAGAACAGGGATGTCTCCGCTCTGGAACGAGATGATATGCACGCTGCATCAGATCATGGAAGGCGTCCGTCCAGTCGCATCGTGGCCGTTGGACTGCCCTGGGGGACGGAAGATATTCTGGCGGTCAGCTTGCGGGACAGCAGTGTCGACCCGCCCAATTGCAGAGGCGAAGGATGCGCGATGCTCCAACGAGACATGTTGAGCATGAGGTCACTTGCGGGAAAGCCGTCTCAGGGCCAGAGACGTTCGTGTCGTTGACGGAGCTTTACCGGCAAGGCAGCATCCTGGCAAGCATCGTCTAGCATGTGCCACTGGTTGCGCGCTCGGGGCCACATGTATAGAGATCCAAGTGCGGTCTTCACTGTTCCGAGCTCAGCTGAGACGATGCAATGCCCGGAGCTTGACACGGGCAGAGGTGCGCAAGACATGGACAGCCGAGGCTCCCAGGCCGACGGGATTGGACAGGACAGCCAAGTCTGTACCAAACGTTGGAGCAGGCGACAAGCCCTGCCGTGAAAGGCGTCCGGCGAGTATC
The DNA here is from genome assembly GCF_042100115.1 of Alternaria dauci. Classification (NCBI taxonomy): domain Eukaryota; kingdom Fungi; phylum Ascomycota; class Dothideomycetes; order Pleosporales; family Pleosporaceae; genus Alternaria; species Alternaria dauci. The sequence goes on from NC_091272.1 coordinate 377,356, forward strand.
TGCTTTGGAAGATTGTACCGCGTGGTACATACAGGCAACCACGGCATCTTGATAGGAGCGTTAGGCTCTAGCCCCTGGCCAACAAAGCAAAAACGGGCTCTAAAAGTAGTATGCTGTCATAACCAAAGAGGCGATCCCTGGATATATTCACCCTACTAAACGCACGGTCTCTTACCGGAGCCTAGTCGCTCCTTCTTCATTGTGTGCTCCACTACGCCTCCGTTCTTTCCCTCGTCGCATCCCCTCTTCTTCCACCACCCCTCGAACTACATCAGGGCCCGACATCAACTGTCTTGTCCCATTCCGTTTCCTCTTGCTTGTCACTGTTTCTGCTTCCTGATTATCGTGGCGTGTTGCAGCTGCACTTAATTGTGTTGCAATAGTTATTGGGTCGAGCTTGAGGCAACCAGTCGCCTTCGCCGAGTTACGTACTTCACTGCCTTCAGGAGGCGAGCCGCGTATTCGCGACAGGACGGGTGCCACTCAGCATTCAACACCATCAAACATACATCTCCCTCTCTCTCAGAGTAATCGGGCACCCTTTTTCCAACGCCATCAGCTGCAGTGCAGATATCTAAGCGTCGCACCCTACCTTGCATACTCGGCGGCAGCGTTGGTGGTATAGCCTGCATTGCATTCCTACCGAACCAATCGACGACCCTGGACATTCTCGCAGTAACAAAGCATTTTTGGCTGCACACCCTCTGCCAGCCTCAATAATTCACTTCTCCCCTTGGAAAGACTCCCTTCCTCTTTCCCCCTCTACCCGAGCGACGTTTGCGACTGCGTCGCTGCCCTCACAATGCCCTACAACACCCGCCGGAAGTCGCTGTCGTTGCCGTCACTCGGCATACAGCTGCCAGGAGCACCGCGACCCGCTCGCTCACCGCCTTCGACAAGCGACGGTCAGCACGCCGCGAAGAAACAGAAACGCTCACATTCCGGCTCGCTCTCGTCGGTGCCACCATCACCACCTCGCCCCTCATCACTGCGCTTGGACGCACAGCGCCCCAAAAGCTCAGGCCGGGTGGCAGACACCCCGCCACCGTCGCCAGGCGGCGAGTCTGCGACGACAAAGATTGACACCCAAGGCATCGACGACGAAATCGTGGTTGGTGTCATCGAACAGCTCCAGAAGACAGGCAACCGTCCCCACCTGCTAAAAGAACTCGCCCTCGTGCTGTCGCCCATCATTCCAATCGTTGAGAGGTACGTACCAAACTTCCAAGCATCCAAGCTTCGTCGCTAGTCCCCTCGTTACTCATGCTGACGTACTCTAGCTCCGCGAACCCAGCGGCCATCATCTCGTCACGCTTGGCCACGTACCTGAAGCGCAATTGGACAGCTTTGTCGAGATGTCCGCTCGACAAGAAGCTCGTTGGTACCCACCCCAAGCGTGTCTACTACTTCCTCTCCACCTGCCCGCATCAACCTATCCCAGCTGATGGAAGTGCCACCGCCATGGCACCACGCATCGTCACCCCATCACTCTCGTCTGCAACCTCGGAAGAGGAAGACATGGATGCGAGGTCAAGAGATCGCATGTCGCCGTCGCCAGAGCTCGACCTGTCCGACTACGATAGTGTCAACAGCGATCCCTTTCCCCACCAGAGCCATCCACCCACGACTGCAAATATCTCGCACAACCGCAGGGCTCAATCGCCGCCTCTAGAAAAGGACGAGCGCGAGTTCACCCAGACTGCCTCGTTTCTCCAACAACGCCGCATGAGCCAAGAGGCCGAGCGCGAGCGATCTGCTAGCGTATCCGCTGAGTCGACACAACGCAGCGACGTCAAGATGGAAGAGGTCGCCGTTTCCGTCGAAGAGACTGTAGAGAGCGCAGCACTCAAGGACTCGGAGGCGGCGGCAGCACTCTTTGGCCAGATGGACCATCTTATGACGTTCCAGAGCAGCCCTGCGATGAAACCGGTGCTCCACATCGAAATGCCTCCACCGTCGCTCAAGCGCAAATCGGTCAAACTTGAGCTCGACGACGACTGGATCATGAAGAGCCCGGAGCTTATTGATCTCGACGAGCTTGATGATCTTTTCGGCGGCTACTAAGCCGCCCGTCTCTTTCTCACTATTTCTCTGCATCCATGACATTTACGATTCTCCTGGGGCACGTCTCTCACATCTATTCCTCCTCTATCTATTGTATTCTCTCCTCTTGTCGTTTTCGTCATAGCGTATGTCCTAGATGGATTCCATTTTGCCGCTCGCGCTGCACTTTACACTCTAGGGATGTTGGTTTATCGCATGGAGTTCTTGAGATCATGGGTGTCTAGGAAGGAATTCTGTACGATAACTGTAGAGTGTAGTTGTGCGATTACCCGCCAAGGGATCAGGCGCTGGATTGTTACTCGGCGCATGTGCGACTAGGGGTCGGTCGACATTTGCCAGAATGTTGCGTCGCGTAGAAAAGCGACCAAGAATGAACTGAAAGGAAACGGAACTACGAGATAAAAGTTCATGAAATTGAAAAACAGTTGATATCCCCCCCATAACAAATATACGTTTGCATCAAAACAAGCTCTGAAAATGTCCGTGACTTCGGCAATCTCGATGCTGCCGACGACTTGCTGGGTGGGCCAGGTGTCCCTTACCACCACGTACATTTTCCCTCACCGCCCGACTCGCACGCTTCCCTGCACCCACGTCTACACCTGGCATGCACCTAACGCATAACAGTATGGAAAATTGGGCCTTCACCGGCAGGGCTACCTGCGCCCAATGCGGTTCCATGCGATGCAGCGCATCCTAGTCTCAGAAGGGAAGTGAGCTCGAGCTTGGCGCTGCGCTGTTGAAGAAGTTGCGGTCGAGCTCGATGTGCTGGAGAGCAGCCTCACTTTGGATGCAACACGCCCACACTCGGGCACCAGCGGGGTAAAAACGACTGAGTCTTTGCACAACTGCGGTTTTCACTCTCATCCGCCTGGTAATAATCAACAATCCCGAGGGGTAATCGCATGTTCGCAGACAAGAGGCTGGGTAAGCGAGTCCAATGACTTGGGCACCCCCAGCCTACAGCAAAGCTTTGAAGCCGACGCCCAACCACTCGACGTAAGAGTGCGCTGTGCGCTGCGCGACACGTCCGCCCCATTTCCTTTCCCATCATATTGACCATCCGACCCCCTCCGTTTCGCGATTTCTCGTGCCCTGCGTCAAGCTGCTTGCTGCAGGTTCCCGAGGCTGATGAGGTTTATCGGCTGCCTCGCTTACTCCCGCCCATCAAGTCTGAAGAGTTGGGAACACGGAAGAGCTGGAAACGGTGAATAGCGGAGGCTGGAGATCCGCGACAGTCGCACTCGTCTGCCCAACAGAGGTGCAGCCATTGCCAGACGAAGCGCGTCTTTCCGGTGTGTTCCCAACGGTATACGAAACGCCATTCGCGGACATAGCACCAAGGCTGCCAGCAACACAACACCAGCAGAGTGGATAGTCGACACGTGGAGAAACAACAACCGGGTTAGCCGCATTGCCAGTCACCAAATCTCGCCGCGGGCGCAAAAAGCTCAACCATATTGACGTAGCTCGCTCTAATTCTCCTTGGACTTGGACTGCGTCTGCTCCACGACAACAATTACCTTTTTCCAAGGCACACCAAGAAAGAGCAAAGAATCTCAAGAAAAGAATGTCTGTGGCACTGTCTCGAGCGCGGAGCAGAAGTCGGGCGCCCAGCACCAGAGCGCCTCTAACACCAGCACCCATCGTTGTGGATGTTCCGCGAAGTGGGGCTAAATCACCGCTCATCATTGATGTGCCAGTAGAGCGGCCCCGCGCAAGAAGCAGAAGCGTGCGTAGCATGCGCGAACCCATGGTCGATGCACCGGGACTCAGTGGTGGAAGGGGTATGTTCAAGAGGTTAATTGTTGCCTGTGACGGAACTTGGCTAAACTCAGATGATGGAACCAAGAACGGGACTCTCTCTATCCCAAGTAACATTACCCGGATATCAAGAGCCATCAAGGCAGTCAGTCAGGACGGTATTCAGCAAATTGTCAACTATTCCCAAGGACTTGGCACCGAAGGCGGAAAACTCTCTCGTCTAGTTGGGGGCGCTACAGGCAAGGGCCTTGGTGATGATGTTCGAGAGGCTTACTCGTTCCTTGCCAACAACTATCACCCCGGAGACGAGATCTTCCTGCTAGGCTTCTCAAGAGGCGCATTTACTGCGCGTAGCATCGGAGGCTTGATTGGAGAGATTGGTCTCCTTACAAAGAAGGGCCTGAACACTCTACCAGAAGTGTATGAGGATGTCCAAAATCGGCGGAACCCCGACTATCGTCCAAAGCACGAGGACGTACCCTTTCCCCGGAAACCAAGCGCAGACGACCCACGATACGCAGAAGAACTAGAGCGCAGAGGACTGACCAGGCTCGATATTCCAATCAAATGCATAGCGGTGTGGGATACGGTTGGTAGTCTTGGCATACCGCGTATTGGCAAATTGCAACGCCTGGGCCTGCAAATGAAGCAGTCGAAGGCGACAACTTTCTACGACACAAAACTGTCCAACTGCATTGAAAACGCGTTTCAAGCGCTCGCTTTGGATGAGAACCGAACATCGTTTTCACCTGCTGTCTGGGAGAAGCCTGAGGGAAACCGCACAACGCTCCGCCAAGTATGGTTCCCCGGTGCGCACGCGAACGTCGGCGGCGGTTACGATGACATGCAAATCGCCAACATCAGTCTTGCATGGATGATGAGTCAACTTGAGCCATTCCTGGATTTGCGGTCTGAATACTTGTTCGAGCAAGACGATCTGAACGAGAAGTACTATAAGAAAGAAGAAGGCGCGATCAGACCGTGGAGTTTTGGAAAGATATACAACGAGATCAAGGGCGCTTTTGCGCTGGGTGGCAGTACAGTAAGTCTTTTCATGTCGAGCAGTGGATATGAGCGAATGTACTAATTCGTGACAGCAACGCAAACCAGGTCAATACACCTCGGTAGACCCCTTCACAGGCCGTGCAACAGATCGCCCCCTCCGCCAAACAAACGAATACATCCACCCCTCAGTCCGCACGCGCTATCGCCTCGAAGGCCCTGGCATCCAAGACCGCGGCCTCTACGAAGCCCGCGCCCTGACTGACAGCTACAAACTGGTCGTTGACTACGGCACCAACAACTCCCGCGCCGGGGATGCAGAAGTTTACTGGAAGATCAAGTGGAGAGACACCATGGCCGTCAAAGTGCTACCTGAAGCCCCACTCTGGAGACTGGAGAGGGAGCTGGCGAAGCGCGATCCCGCAACGTACGATTACATCAAGAAACCGCCTGCCACGACCTCGACGCGATCGAAACGGAAGACTGCGCGGCCTCTGAGCGCGGATTTTAGCAATAGCAAGGCTGGCGGGTTGGCTAGTCCGACGACCAGGAAGGGCAGGAGAGATACGTTTTCGCCGAGGAGTACGTTTCCGGCAGATGATCGTGGGCCATTGCCGAGACGGAGTAAGACGGGCGTGGATAGAGCGGAGCGACCGAGGAGTAGGAGTAGGGCGCGCAGTGTTGAGTTTGCGAGTGATCGGGAGACGGAGATTAGGGAGAGTATGCCGCATCGGAGGGAAAAGGATAAGGCGTGGTGGGAGGGGCGGAGGTGACTAAAGAAAAGTTGATCACAGCGTTCGTCTTTTTTTTTTGAAGATTCTTCATGATTGGTTTCATAGAGGAGATGTTGGATATATGCGGATACCCTTTAGATGTAATAAATTTTGATAACTATGACCACTTTTTTGGGCTATATGTGAGGGATGTATTGGGCCCATGGCACGGCTTTGTATATCTCTGGGGGAGCGGATCGTAGCGCGAAGAAGACTTCGAAGAGCAGGAGCAACCGCACAGGGACATAAATCATGACCAATGCGGCCACTATGCCTCGTTGAAATCTGTTCCGTAATCCAGTGGGATAGTTCCTTCGCCACTGTATAGCTAAAACGACCAAGGGGATACACACGCAGGAAATACTAGCACATCTCCACATGTATGTCTCGAAAAGAGATGGGAATGGGTAGTTCCATCCAAGCAGATGGCAGGCTCCAAAGAGCACTGTAGATATAGCCATGCCTATCGTCATGGGTGTGTTGTTTGAGAGCCAGAGGTAGGATACCTCACGATGCTCTTCTCCCGTCCACAAGTTGTCAGTCCAGTAAGGCCGCAGTGTCCCGCGTAGTATCTGAGGCGTCCCTAGAAACTGCTCTCGCGTAAGAACACAGGCGTCCAGTGTTGACGTCTTCCCCGTTGATAGGAGCGGATCGGGGTATATCAAGATCGGAGTCTGAACATCAAACGGTTTATGCCACCAGAATCCATACATGGCAAAAGCGCACATGACATATGCTAGCGTGAACCACTCCAACGGCGAAACCACGATGTGGGAGGCCAGCCTGCCGAGGAGCTGAGAGAAGAACCAGAATATTTGGACTGAAGCCACGGCTTTGTTGAAGCCATTGGCCTTGCTCTTGTCTTCCACTGTCGCGGTGGATAGCTCTTTGAATCGGGTCCAGCCTCGCTTGGCATAACTGACGACATCCGGGGCAAAGAGGATCGCTTCAGAGTGGGCATTCGGTGTTGATGATATACGGAACTTGACACCTCCCATCAACACAAGGTGACTGAATGCATGCGACCAGTTGCGCTCGCCCTTGGCAGGTCCAGTTAGCTGCTCTGCTTCGGTACCGAATCCAAGAAAGAAAGAAAAAGACTCATAATATGTAACGCTAATGTAGCAATGCTAGGGGGTACATACATACCGGCAGAATCTCAGCCATGGTTTTGCTTAGTCTACGGGCAGCAAACCATTCGCGGACAGCGCATGCAACGAAATATTCAGGCGCGATGATGGCAAGTACAAACCAGATGATCTTGATAGAGAGCACAGAGGCGGCTGAGGAGCCTTCCTTGGGCACATTCAGATGGAGTGCGCTCCACGTGCATATGATGGTCGTGGATATGCAGGTGTACAATAGTGATGACGTGCCGCGCGTTACTGGCTCGCTGACCCAACTGACATTGTTTGGGTGTTGTGTAGTCATCGTACCGCACTGGGAGTGTCATCTGGTGGTTCCTCACGAAACCTGGCAATTAGCGATGCATGGAGATGATGTGGTGTGAATGAACAGGACATAGCTGACAGCAGCACCAGAGTCTCTATAAGACAGCATGCCGTGTGGCGAAGCAAGGCGTGCTGCCTCGTAGAGTCGTGAAGGCTGCAGCTGCAGGCTGAAATGCGCGGCTGTGCAAAGTCACAATGGCGAATGAGGTCGTTATCACGTCTCGACGACTTTTTCCAGGTTCAAAAAGTAACGAGCATGTCGCCTACACGCTCACAAAATGACGAGCAGATGCATCGACGTTGTTGATCTGCCGCACGTCCGGCCTACCCACAGATCTCCTTTAATGGACCCTTGCTGGTGAGGCTCGATCCGCTGAGGGGACCCTGGCCAGACTTGTCCGTCAGCAGTTTCACTGAGTAATGAGCGGACCGATTGGAATTCAAGGAGAAGCTGGGGCAAGATTAAATCAAGTGCGATGTTTGTGATGATGGTCAAGATGAGGTGATGTGGTTTTTGCAGCGGGCTTGCAGGAGGCTGGCGTGAGGGGCTGACGTGACTGGCCATGGAAAGTCGATGATCGCCATCCCTCGGGAAACCAAAATCATTCTCGCGCTATCGAATGCTGCATGAAGGGACACGCAAGCCCATCACGGTGTTGTCGCAAAGCTGCCAAAGTCCACATGGTGCATGGGGAAAGTACGAGAAAAGTTCTTGTAAAATAGACCAAGGCAGAATACGACAAGGGAAGGGCATTGATTTGATGCCTCGGAAGAAATAAGTGTTGCGGAGCTCGAATGTTATATTTAGGGATGCATTGCCCTCGCGCTAGTGGTTCCCCCTGGCCTGCCCATTCGCCGCTGGGCTCGTAAGTGCGCTGAGACCACCGACCACCACCCTATCCAGCCCGCCCAGCTCTCCTTTCGCATCCGCCGTTGAGCAAAACCATCAGTCGCTTCTTCATCACCACCTCAAAATCACGCCTCTTCCCTCGCTCACCCTTCCGCCAGTCGCTCGTTTTATCGGACGGAGGAGTGTGTTTGTAATACCCTGCTTGCGTAATCCTTTGTGTCGCGTCGCCTCTCGCTCTACTGCTCCCGACCCGCCTTGTTGACACCTACCCGAGTTGCACAAATCCCCTCGATTCCACGAGGATTTTCTCGCCTGCCGAAACAAGCGCCTGTTCCGGAACCCTCTACTCGGAGCTTCGTTGCTTTGAAGTTTGAAAGCATATTTTTGGTTGCCATCATCTTGACAAGATGAGGCCGTCTCAGATTCTTGCTGCTGTCGTGGCCATGTCGTCGGTCACGCAGGCCATGAACGTAAAGCACGCTTTCGACAACATTTCCGGATTGACCGATGTCAAGAACGTGCTTCTTGGACGCCAGGATAACAGTATGTTGAGTATGCTCGGATCGGATGACTTGGATACTGATGCAATGATTAGACAACAACAACAATGACAACAACGACAACACCTCAGAAGCACCCACTAGCACACGGCCCGCACGAACATCCGCCGCCGCAAGCCCGACCCCAACCGGTGACAACAACAACAACAACAACAACGATAACAACAACAATGACAACAACAACGACAGGAACAGCAGTGGAGACAACGCCTCCAACTCCGCAGACGAAACAGGAAGCGGCTCAAGGAGGCCCTCTGGCTCCAGGACAACCGGAAGATCCACAAGGTCCACCAGCTTCGACCCCCGACTACCCGCCGGAGGCCTCACAATGGTCACCCCCAACGCTCTGGCCGGAACGCAATTCTACAAGGTTGGCGACTGGGTCACATTTGCATGGAACTACACTTCGCTCTCCGTGACACCCACGGCCATCGATGTCCTTGCTTCTTGCACCGCCAACCAAGCTACCTACACCATCTCCGTCAACATGTCCGCCACCGAGACCGAGGTTCTCTGGAACACAAGGGAGACGCCAGAGGGCCAGGCGCCGTTCTTGACAGAGAACTACAAGCTGCTCATCTACGACTCTGATCTCAGCGCTACTGCCGCGCCGAGGGCCGGTTATTTGGGTGCTTTCACTGGCTTCACTTTTGGCATGTACTTGCCACGCGAGTACGTCTCGCTCAAGGGTAAGTTTTGTCTTACATGTTTGATTGCTGCTTGTTAGAGAGTAGAGACTAACGGACGATAGATGGCTACACTTGCCCCAACTGCAACGGCGCCCTCTCCCTCACTGAGAAAATGACGCTCGGAACTATGCTCCTGACCACCGGAACTACACTCGGTTCCTTGTTGTACTTCTCCTACCAGTTCGGTATCTGGTAGATGAAGCATCTCTCGCTGCACATGTACGATATACGGAAATCCGAATACAAAACAACGCAAGACTCGACGCATCACTGCGGTTACGATAACGGCAACTCATTCCTTTTTTGACGCGCAACCTTTACATCTGTCCATATTCCTGTTTCCACTCCTTTATAAAAAGATCCGATGGATTGGCGCTTTCTGGTGTGGGGAAGGAGAAAGAGGATACATGGGAGCGTTTCTTCTTTTAAAGCATGTGGTGTACAATCCTTTATCGGAGAAATTTGGGACGTCTGGTGTTATTGGAGTTGGGCTATTGATTGCATAAAGAGAGAGCTTTTTTTTGAAGGACAGTTGCTGCGTTGTTGCAACGAAAAGTAGCAGTAATACTTGGACTATCTTTGGCAGATGTGGATAAGGGATGGCATGTGAACAGGGTATGGCTTGAAGTGATGGTGTGTAGCATCCCTCATTAGATTGAAAGGAGAGAAAAAATATGGAAAGCGACTTGTTAAGCATCACGGTATCAGACTATGCATGTGAGAGGTGTTTGGCACACACTTGAACTAACAGGAACTCCAGGTAGTCCAGCCTAGCATGCGACCAACTCTCCGACATCTCCGACCTCCACGACACCCCACTACGCCTCCAGCAGCCTTTGCCCAATAAGATGCGGAGGCGTACAATGATGATAGGGCAGACTGCAGCCACCGAACAACATGCATGCGCATGCGTGCTGGCGGCAAGCGCCGTGCTCGAGGCTCAGCCTTGTCCCGTTCTATGCCTCCAGACACGGCTCTGACATATAAGGTTGTCTTGTGTTCGGTGTACAATCTTTCTTCTCTCAACACCATCTCCAATTCTCGGTTCTACATCAAAGCATCTGCACCGAACAATCGTCCCTGGAATCTCTGCTCCACAAACCCTCACCTCCACGCCGCTGGGCGTAGGGTTGCACACCCTTGCCTCCAGCTTCGTGCCTCCTCGACTCAGCCTTTTGGGCGAAGGCCGACGTAGTCTTCGCTCCAACTTCTTTTTATTCCTCTTCCATCACATTGCGCTTCGTCATTTTCGAGATTTGGACTCTCTCGCGACAACTCTGTTTCTCGTTCTTGTTTCAGCCCTTTCGCTTTTGAAAAGGACCTAAATCCTGTGATACATGCACCGTATCTTCATAGCAACACCACTTCCGACAACGAAATACCGCCTCCGGTTCTTGATGACAATAACGGCTCATCTATCACCCAGGAACATTCCCATTCGAACACGCCAGCTGCTTCAGGAAGCAGTCTCGACAATAACGATTCGTCTACATCTGATGAAAACTCGATCTTGAACACTCCCACTACTCCAGAAAGTAGCGCCCCATCTATCTTGTCACCTCCAGAACAGACGGTACTACCGGAATCTACTTGCACCAATCAACTACGTGAGCTTTCCTGTAGCTTCTGTGAAGGTACCTTCAGCCGGCATTGCGACCTCAAGTACGTATAATCACCCGCCACACAAGTAACATGTAAATCTAACATGACCCTGAAGCGACCACATCAATCGAAAGCATAGAAGACGCTACAAGTGCGCTATCAACGACTGCTCAAAAGCATTCCATCTTCGAGCAGATCTCCACCGCCATACCAAGACGCACCAAGAACAAGAACGCTTCCCTTGCCAAACTCCAGGCTGTCACAAGTTCTTTACGCGATACGACAATCTACAAAGGCATCTCAAGAAGCATTCCCGCTGAACACTTGGATTCCGACGACATTCCAATCGGTTCCTTGAAACATTAAAATACTATAAAGACATAGAAACGTTAAAACTTGCCTACACACCAAGGCGAAAAAAACGACATCTTTCCTTGATCCTCATCTTTGGAGTCTCATCAATTTGGTCATTTGTCAATGTAGCGGAGGCGTCTGACAGGTCAGTATGCTCTAGGCGTCTCGGTCTATTTGTTTCCTCACATACTCGGTACATGTACTCCAGTTTCCCTTTTGTTATTCTGACGCTGGTCGTCCGTTTGAACGCCATGTCATCATGGGGATCCATAGATGATATATACAGTTGGTGTAAAAATGAATATTGGGTATCTATTTGACCAAACGCCGGTCATGCTCGCTCGCTCGCTCGTCCACCGCGATATGCCATCCATACGCCATGCTATGCCCAAGTAAACGCCAGCGCTCCCTAGATCTATTCATACGTATTCTCATACGGATCCGCATCATCGATATCATCATCCTCGCCGTTATCAAAGTACTGCTCGGCATTGTAATCGTCATCTGATTCTTCCGAGTCCGTACTCGCAGCGGACCAGTTGTCTTCCTCGTCAACGGCATCGGGTTTATCCTCGTCGATTTCCTCGTCGTCTTCGGCGTCGTCGTCGTCTGCTTCTTCTTCTGCGCGGGCTTCGGCTTCGTTTGTGCGTTCTTGTTCTGATTGGATCAGGCGCTCGATCTGGGATAGGCCGTTTACTTTGGTTACGCCGAGCGTCCTGCGCTTCTTGGTCGAGGTGGAGTCGGCGCGAGTGCCGTCTAGTGTTGGTCGGAGTTCTGCGGGAAAGAGGTCGACGACTGTTGTGTGAATGAGCGCCAGGTTTCCTGTCTGGCCATATTCATGTCAACTCACCGTATGGCCGCGCATCCAACTTGGGCAGTCTCCGCCGCACTTTGAGGTATTTGGCCGAGTATGTCTGGTTGCCGGTGAAGGGGTCGAAGAGCGAGGCTTCGGTGGGTGCAGGCTCGTTGGCCTTCCGCTTCAGCCCGTTCTTCATGCCGTCGTTGAGGATGGTGTAGAAGGGGCCCTCATGGATGCGGTCGCGGACTGCGAGGTGGTGCTTGACCATGCCGATTTCATCGTCGGTTGGCGGAGGCGCTTGGGGAGGAGGAGCTTCCTGTGCATGGCTTAGTGGGTGAATCAAGGATGCGCGCCTGAGATGTGTGGTGCTGGCAGACTGCTGCGACTGCGACAGCGACTGGCGAAGCATGGCGATTGCGACAACATGATATGGAAATGCGCAATGCTACCAGAGGACTACGACAAGGCGCAAAGCAGCAGCTACAATAATGGCGACGGGCATGCGCCGGAAGAAAGGGAGATGCTCACTGGAAAGCGCTCGGCAGGGCCCTTTTGGATGTCGAGGCCAGTCAAATCCCAGTTGAGCTCAGTTCCGGCAATCGTCACGGTTCCTCGAGCCGGATTGAAGGCACCGCGCGCGCCTCCGCGTCCACCACCTCTTCCGCCTCTTGCTGCCGGCATGCTTGTCTTCTATTGTTGACCGAGAGATTGATGCGCGTCTGGCGAAACGATTTGAACAGCCGTCACGTGTCGTCGAATAGCAGATTGGGTAGAGTTGGAGAGTCAGAAATTATTTCGGTACAGCTGGGACCGCGGCCTTTGCTAGCACGGCTGAGGCTGATGGTGGGGCCCCAGAAGCGAACTTGAACCCAAAGCCCCGCCACCTCACGGCATGGACACGACACTAGCACCCAAAGTCGTTACGACAAAGTTACAAGAATCAAGCCATCCATAGGCCTAGATTGAATGGTTATCACCGAGTAGGCACACGACCTCGAACAGTCTCATAGTCGAACAACTCCAGTCAGCACTGCAACGCCAGCATCGTGCATTAGGCTACAGGGAACGCGTGCATTCGACCTCTACGCGCAATCACATGAGCGGCCTAGAACCTTCTCACAGTACTTAGTAACGCCACGCTCCCAGTCAGGGCGGCTATCGAACATTGACGTTCCAGCTCATCCAAGGTCCGCTTCCAAGGTGCTACATACAAACGTCCAAAATGGCCGCTACACTCACCGAACTGTCAGAGCATCTGCAAAAGGTCGACCAAGATCCGACCACTCCACTCGATACAGATCTACTTGAGCGATGCGAGCTCTCCATCAACACGCCAGAGTATCGGAGCCAAATATGGAAGGAGACAAGGCCACTCTTTCTGCAGATAGCAGCCTTACTGCCAAAGCTCCAACAAGACCCTGCGCCACTCATTCATTTCATCATCAAGTTGGCTGAGCCATACCGGTTCGATGATATCAAGGACATCGACCTCGAGATCGGATTGGATCTACAGGCTACTCCGTTCCACAGTCTGATCCTCACATTGCTCGAGAAGGCGACTACAAGTAGCACCGATGCCCAAACACTTGCGAATCGACCAGCCGTCATGTTGGCCATCGTTCGGCTGTGGCTGTGCACCCAGGATGCGGGAGTTGCGAACCAGGCCGAAGACCTTCTCACCTCACTACTGGAAGTGTCCAAGAACGAACCCGTGTCAATAGATGGCAAATCTTCGTTGCATACGTACGGCACGGGTCCCATGTGGAGGCGCCTGTTGAGTGATCGAGACATCAGTTCGCTGTACTACCATTACACATCTCTTAAACAGCTCACATCACCGCCTCTCCCCCTGCTGAACAAGCGTGACAAGACCATCTCACAAGCTAGGCTGTTATCGTGGTTACCACGCGTTGCCGCTATGGACTGGAATGCCATAGCGTCCACGTACGGTCACGATGTTGAACAAGAAGTCGGTTTGAAGGAAGGTCAGGGTCTGCTTCACTACGCTGCCCTGAAAATGGTGGACACCGAGGACGACATGCTCATGCACATGACCCTACTACAATTCTACAGCACACTCATCACCACGGTCAGGACAAAACCCCATCTCACACACTACGACTCAAGTCTCGCTCTCGACTTTTTAAAAGAAGAAGGTGTACACAAAGGCATCGTCGACTTCCATACCTCAGACAACCCCAGCCTCGACCATTCTTTCCTGAGCAGCCGGACAGCACAATACATCAGCGACTACGCATCGCACTACCCTGAGAACTTTGAGAAAGGCGAGGAGATGCCCATCATCCGGAACTATGTCCACCGCAACATCCGCAAGTGCGAAGCCAGCGACCTCAACATCATCGCCTCAATGCCCCGTGCGACACTCATACCACGCCGCGCTTCAGGTCTAGCCTGGGACGACTGCGTCATCACCGACATGCCCATCACACGCACCAATCAAGACGCGCTCAAGACCCTCGCTGCCGTCTTCCACGGCCCGCCGAAGAAGGAAATCACGTTTCCGCAAACCGAAGCCATAGGCGAGGATACTCAGCGCACCGAGACGGAAGCAGCGTACGCGAGGATACTCACTGCGCTCTTTTACAGCAAGAAACCAAACATGTTTGCTGATATCACGAATCACATGGAGACTATTGCTATGACGGAGAATGCGCTAGCGGCTCTGACACTCGTCGGCGCACTCATCACGTCTTCGTGGTCGACCGCTGCCTTGCCTGACGTCCCACCCACAGACCCGACATATGCTCGTTTAAACGCCTTTCCTAAATCCGGTGTCGACGTCATACTGGATCCTGCGATAAGCGGAGGTGTCCTTCCGTCGCTGCTCAAGCCAGCAACGACGTTTTCGAATCTTGTTGGTGGTAGGGGCGATGCGGAGAATGCGGCGTATATTGTTGCGACGGCCAAGTTTGAGGTGCTAAAAACGCTGGGGAGGAAGTTGGAGGAGGTAGGGGGTAGGCAGGATGTTTTGGCTTTGGTGAGGAGGAGGGTGGGAGATGGTGTTTGGGGGGATAGTGGGAATGTGGGGAGTAGGATTGGTACGTTGGAGATGTAAAATGGAAAGCTTTTTTTGGAAGACCCCAAAAAGATCAGATGAGATGAAAGCAATTTGCAGCTACCTAAACGTACTCAGGAATCGATACTTCGATAAGTTATTACCCAATTAGGCAATGTTAAGGGAGTGAGTTGCTTCTATTGATTTTTTTGACGTGATATTCTGGAGATCTTGGGCGGCGAATTGCTTTCATCTCATCTGATCTTTTTGGGGTCTTCCAAAAAGCTTTCCATGTAAAACAGGTCGCGTGACAAGTAATTATCAGTACACATGTCAAAGGGATTTCAGACCATAGTCTTCTAGTCTTGTAGACGCATATCAGCTTGAGTCAATCACAACTCCCTTTATTCTCGACGATCTGAACGAACAGAAAATGAGAGAATTTACAAGTATAAGGATGCACCAGTCAAGTAGTGATATTCAATAGGTCGCTAATCTATCCGAGACAAAAAATAAGTGTACCAAGTCCAACGGAAGTAATGTCATCCTGTGAGAGGATGGGAATCGTATCGTGTGTATAGCTATGTGTGTTAAGGTAGATAGGATGACCAGAACCAAAGCCACACACAACCAACCGTTCCCCAAAGCTCAAACCCATGATTATCATAACACAGTAGGCCTCCCAGGAGACCAAAAAAGCGACTTTACACTCTCGTGGATAGGATGACCGGGGCACATCCATATATGAACTAGCCTGCCAAGGCTAGTCATGTGACATTCTGCCCCTCGGCCCCCTTCACCCCCAACCGCAAAAAAAGGAACCTGGGGTATCTGACTGATGCCAGACGAATGCTGATGAGAGTGGGACTTGAACCCACGCCACTTTCGTGACCAGGAAATATGTTAAGATAACCTTAACCTGGCGCCATAACCAACTCGGCCATCTCACCGAACCACGTTATTGGTTGCTTGCTTGATGGGATTTTGAAAATTCGATATCAATACAAACACAGCAATCATTTGAAACGTCGAAATTCTGGAAGTTTGCCGTGAACAGAGATCTGCCGGTGTTGGGCGGAGACGCGGAACGTGGTACCAGAGAATTTTCGGGTGGGGTAGGTCTGCGAAGAAAAAGCTAGTGACAGCGGGATAGGACGTGCCATGAAAAAGCTGAGATTAGCTTGTCCTGTTAATTGGTGCATACTGTAGGGATCTGCCTTTGGGAAAAAATGCCTTTATGCAGTTGCGCGATTCTTATAATGGTTTGCCTGGACTACGATGTCTGTTAATTTCATGAGACTTCGTCATTCATCACGTTTCCGGCAAAAGGCACACGAAGTTTTTTTTATCAAGATTGTTTTAGACTCTTTGGGGGTACAGGCAAGCAAAGCGCGCGAGGTAAGGACTGACGACAGTTGGGGTAAAAGTAGACATGTACGGAAAGGTGGCCGGAAGCCTTGGGCGCAGACGTTTTTTTTGGTGGGTTTCCCTCTGGATTTTCGGAATTCGACATGTAGAAATTCAACCCCAACTCCTTATCAATGATAACAAAAATAAAGACGGCGTGCTAAACGATGCCGACGTTAACTGAGCCTGTCAGACGTGACATCCAAAACTCGGTCGGGCTTACGCGCAAGGACCAGAAGAGGAGGCAGCATTTAGCCAATGCCACGCCGATAGATATAGAGTTTATGCCGGTCTCGAGAACTCATCGGCACGCTCGGCCAGTCGGTAAGGTAGCCACGTAAAGTCGGAATCACTTTATCCTCGTGCCTCCTACAGCCGTGTACTGGACACGCGACGGAGGGCGGAGGTGTACGGAAAGTCGGGATCACTTCATCCCCGAACCTCGGAAGAATAGGTGTTCGGCTTGCTGCGTAGGAGAGAGGTGTACGGAACGTTGGAGTCACCTCGTCTTCGCATGCCAGCGCGCCACGAGCATCCCGAACGGTCGTCGGAGACCACCGAATATCAGATTGAGTCCCTTCTTTGCCGTCTCCAAGAAGAACCCAGAAAGCGGGCCAGCGCCCATCATTACCAGCAAAATCATTGATTTGAAGGCTGTGGTAGGCGGCGGGCCGTGGAATGGAACGTCGTAGCACGTTATGCAGGAACATAAATCCTGCAGTAAAATAGTCAATGGGATCATCTATGCTTGCGGCCCATATGCTTGAGCATGTTGTCCTTTCTTGGGTAAGATTTTCCGCAACCAGGTTTGGGGCATCGGAAGCGACTGCGGGTTGCGAGCGATCGATGACTTTGGCGGTGTCTTTCCAGGTCTGCGCTCGCGTGAAAGGCACTGAAGCAGTCAAGATGGTTACATCGGTATCTTCTTTCATGTTTAAGACGGACATGAGTGCTGGAGTAAGATTGTCAGTTCGTCCGCAACGGTCTATCTGGATTGGTGTACGTACTTCAAGTCACATGCACGGTTGAAGGTACAATCGCAGTAACCACACTGGCGGGGCTCGTTTCGGATATGGCTGTCTTTGAAAGAAGGCGTTACGAAGCGCGGGGCGTCACTGGAGTCGGTTTGATGCACGCTAGAACTGGCGTGTTGGACAGATGGTACGAATTCGCTCGGCTCGGTGTCCGCGGTACCGTCGTTTGAAGGAGGCGACCAGGTGCCTGTGATAGGTGTACTTTCAGAGCTGATGGACTGGTGTCGAGATGGTGCTGTGTCGATGCCTGCTTCGTTCGAAAGCGTGGCAGAGGAAACGAGGCTGTAATCCGTGAGATCGACTTCGGATTGGAGGTCGGAAGGTTCTTGCGATATCTGATCTAGTTGCGCTTCATTTGTTTGTTCGTCAAATCCTGCTAGAGAGGGTCTAGTAGGGTATGCCTGAGCAAGACTGACTTCGGGATCGTTGGTCGGTTCCGTACTGGCGGTCGGCTCACGCGAGGGTGTGCTCGGAGGCAAGTATGGTGCATGAATGATGGGATTGATGTCGTACTCGACTTCATAAGGAGAAACAAAGAGTCTGAATTTCGATAAATGACAAGAGAATGTTGGGGTTGGTGGGATAAGGAAGGTGGACGGCGAAGACTATTGGTCCTCGCCGGACGATTTGAGATGATGGCGGGACTGAGTAGCAGGATAGCGATGTAGAATCCAAGAATTTTACTGGCGTGTGAGTGATGGCGCAGATTCAAAGGCGTAGGGTGACGATTGACGGACGGTTTGCAAGGCCCCCAGCACCAAACGCCTGATGGCGCGGTGGTGGGGCTGAAGGCTGTAGGAGGCTTTGGCAGTAGGAGCAATTTTGAAATAACAGACCTCTAAGGGAACTTTTCTAGACTAGGACTATAACGAAAAGAGACGATAGGAACAGCGCTGACTTATATCTGACCTCAAAGATTTGGAGGCACACCATGCCTGAGGCTGAGCATCACTAAGCAGGCGGAGTGAGGCTGTGACCAGCCACTCTCGAGTTTCAGAACATATCGTAAGCGCATAAGCGACATATCCTGATCGAATGGCATCGTCATATCAGACTCAGCCTTGTTGTATGCCTCCATTTTAGCGGCACGCCATGCAAGGGAAAATCAAACGCCAACCCCGTAGTTGTCCAAGTGGAGTATTATTGTACAAGCGCAGATTGACTGCTCTTCCCGTAGTTGCCTGGTAGGGTATTCGATTCTCGTGTATGGCGTGGCGGCGTGGGAGTAGTTTGGAGGACGTAGGCTGAGCGGGACGGATGTTGAGGTGCCTGTGCTTTCGCGGCCCTTGCCCGCTTTGAGACTAAACCGGCCGGGCGACATCTGGGCAGGCCTGCGCTCATGCCTCTCCCATCACATTGCTCACCATCCCGCAACATCTCCGAGTGGTGGCCATTGGGATGATCATCCTCTGACGATGCAGCTGCCAGTACTGCCACCCACCAACTCACCGGTACGCCACGCTACAAGCACGAACGCGGCTGAACACGATAAGTGTGCATGCGGAAAGAACTTTTTACGACGCAGATATGCGAGTTTCGGAATACAAAACATTATGATTCGATTCTATCATTATGGACTATCTCATCGCGATCGTAGCTTCAACGCTCTACTTCCTCGCAGCACCGGTTCCCTCTGGCCAGAACTCGTCGAGCCACTCATATGGGTTCTCCGGGATGTATTGGTTCAGAATCTCGCCCTCGTACTCGGTAAGGTGGTCACGGGTGAGGTTGTACAGCGCGTACTTCTCATCAGGTCCTGTACCGACAGTGTATGGAACAGTCTGAACATTGTTTCCAATCTCCTTGTCGACCCAGCGCTCGACGTCTGCGACCTGAGCGTTCTTGATGCGGTACTCATCGCCGTAGTTGGGTGAAATCTGGAAACGTGTTAGTCAAGCAACATGACAAGAGAAGCAATTCTGGATTCTTACTATGCCCATGCGGGTACCATTGACGGCAATGACGTTCTGGATGGTGACATTGCGCTTCGCTTGGTTCAAGCAGTTGCCGCACGACTGGTAGAAGGTACCGAAGGTCTCGGCATAGAAACCGGTGACGTTGAGCTTTCCACCTAGCGAGTTGTCCTGGAAGATCTTGTCGGTTGCGCTTCGCGCACCGCCTCCGATAACACGGAGCTGGGTGTTGAGACCCTTGGATGTAAGAGCATCTTCGCAAACGTCCTCCCACCAAACTGTCGTAGGATTGTCAGTATGCGAGCACGCAAATTCCAAATCTAGGGACTTACCATTCTCGACCCATGCATCGCCCAGCGCGTGGATGCCCTCACTCTGGTGCTTGCCGATGACTACGTTCCTGATCGTGGCTCCGGGTAGCAGGTTGAAGACAGCATCAGCATCTGTTCCTTCTGCCTGCTCGTTGCATGAGCCTTCAACACGCTCGTATCGCTTCATCTGTCCATCGAAGACCTGACCAGCCCCGATGTACATGGTCTCATTGAGCACGACAGTCTCAGTCGGCACGGGAAACTTGGTAACCGGGAATGGAAATCGTGGAAGAGGTCGCGCGCCAAGGTCGCCCTGGGTTGAGTCTGCGCCTCCTTGTGGCCCATCGCCGTTTTGACGGCGGATCACTGCCGCTGTTGAGAGGGCAGGAAGGAGAGGAAGGATGACAGAAGTAGAGAGCTTCATCTTGACGACTGGATTTTGATTGTGAGATGAATTGAACTCTTGCGACCGAGATTCTGGGTCAATTGATGACTGCGGTGGTGCAGGAGAGGTATTTTACACTGCATGCAGCTGCCCTAGGTTTTATATCTCCCACACCAACTTCTCCCCCAGGTCTCCGTCCGTCCAGAAGCCTCCTCACGCACACTTTCCGCATGCGATCCCGCGCGAAATCCTGCTGCCATCTCCTTCCACATACTCGTGTAGCTGCACAGGGACATAGCTTCCCCAAAGCTACCCCAGCATCTGCGCCTCCAAGCCAGCGGAAGAAATGCCATCCATGTACTTTCCGCGAGTGACGACGCGAGGATGGTGATGTAGTAGACTTGGCGCATTCTTAACCGATGAATCCCCAGACTATGAGATGCGTCGCCAAGTGAACGCCTCGCGTTGGTCACATTCGGCGGCATTTCTCCACGAATAACCCCGCGACTTGGCGGCTTGTTTTCGCCAACCCCGTCTTTCCTCCCCCGCGTATCTTGGACTTCTTAGCCTGTGCCTGCGGGGGACAGGGGTCTAATTTTCCTGCGCCCTGAGCGGTCATGCGGTTGTGGTGGCTTGAGGTACGGCGTAGCTTTACCGCGGCCGCGCTTCGAGATTTCTCATCTTTCAAGTCGCGCAGATATTCTCACGCCATAGACCGAAGGAAAAGGAATACATGCCTGCTGGCGGGTGAGTTTTGGCGGGGGAGTGAGGCGTCTGCTTGAAGCATTGACTGACGAGACGGTGCATACATTGCTGCAACTAGGATCATGTTGGCAGAGCGGGATCACGCAGCCATCCCTGTCTTGCGATTCCAGCAGCCACGGCACTATTTCCACATTATCAACTCTCCACAATGGCAATGAAATACACTGGCTAGTTGGATAGCTGGTTCATGTGTGGCGAGCAAAACCATGTGTTCCACCAATGGAGCGACAAGAACTGAGCGTTACCCAGGTAGGTAAACATACAAAGAAGGAAGCTCCTTCAATCCCAGTTCTCAGTCATCTCCCGCAGTCCCTTCTCAAGACTATCCCATTTCGACCCCGGTCCTTTCAACCAGCTCATGACTTCCTCAGCCCTGGCATTCGGCAAGCTCATCCGATCAACACCCATGCCCTCAATGTTATCCGGGAATTGTCTCTCGGGGTAAAGCTTTCGCCATATGTCCAGTATTCTGTTGTAGCTCCACGGCTCTGCAAAACCGAAAAGACGTTCTGTCTTCACGTCGCTATGGATCAATGCGGAGATGTGCAGAAGCGCATCGTCGACAGTATGAATGTACCATTGTGGGCCAGCATATGTCGTCCATTTCTTTGAGTGTATGCCTTTCCAAGCATCGTGGGCCCATTCGATGGTTGAAGGAAATCCTTGGTGCTCAGGAATCAAGACAGCGCTGAAGTTTGCGTTTGGCAACTTCTCAATATTAGCATCATGCTTTCTGGTAAGTAAGGAATCCTGCTTACAATGCGGTTGAGTACGAGATTGGGCTGATTCTCTTCCATCCATCTCATCATCGCCTTCTCGGTTTCCGTCTTCATGGCTGCGTAGACGAATAGCCCTGGCTTACCTGGCTCTTTTTCCAGAACCTTCAATGCTTCATCGTTGTAAGTATTTTCATCGATTGAGAACTCCACGTTGGGTCGGGGGAAAGTCGCAGCAACGGACGACGATGTAAAGACAAAGCTTTTGCACGAAGGGACCTTTGCGCAAGCCTTGAGTGCATTCAGGCCTGCGTTAGTGGCAATTGAGATCGCTTTGTTGACGTCTGAGATGCCTCCGATAGGTGACGCGACGTGGATGAATCCTTCGATACCTAGGGACCAAGACACCTTAGCTTTGCTGGATGTATCGAAAACGAGTCTGACTTCGACATACCATTGACAAAATTGTCGTAGCATCCCTCGGCAGTCATGTCCGGCACGTCAACCAACTCGAATTTCGCTTCTTTGTACTTGTCGTTGAAGTACTCGGTCAAGTATCCATGCTTCCGGGCGTTTCTGACTGCACCGCGAACATTGTATCCTCGTTTCAGCAGCTGGTCGGCGATATGGCTTCCAATAAGCCCATTGACGCCCGTCACGAAAACAGTGGCACCAGGCTTAATGATGACTGTAGGCATGGTGTCGAGTGGGTCAAAAGGAGGGGTAACTTGAATGAGGTAAGCAAAAAGGGGCTGAGATTCAGAGTTCTTCGAATGCTACTCAAGATCTGCTTGTTGGTCTCGCAACTCAAAATGATTCAAGAGGAGAAAAAGAAGAGAAGATGACAGTCGCAAGATCGACAAGCAGATTAAATACAACGCGGTTCTGGCTGCCTGAAGTTACACAGCCTAGCTGTGTTGAGGAAGGCGGGGTCGATGCAGCACGCAGTATTAACCGAATGCCAATAGCACATTCTACAGAATTCTGGTTTTGACTCGATCAAGGGATTCGCGGTATTCCCGGTTTTAAGGCTGTGTGGACTTGTGTCCCACAGTTTAGCTTTGACAGCCTTCCAGCTATGCGGCACCAGCTGCCAAGGGGTGAGAAATCGATGACAGTGTAGGAGCGTACGAAGAAGACGGGAAGACGGGAAGTTAAAGGAAGCAGGTTTTTCTTCGCATCGGTGTATTCTGATCGTAAGGCAAAGACGCAAGCAGCTAAGCAAGCTATTATACACAGGGTATGACTGGAAAAGTACAAGAGGGCGCCGAAACACCTCGCTTAGCGGACACAAAAAGTCCACCACATACCTTTCCAAGCACCCAAACCCGCATGTAACGTTTCCTTCATCGAAGACGTAGCACTATCTAGAAGTGCTATCGTATACCATGCAAATTCCTCGCGTCGATCAAGCACCCTTGCTCTGGGTGTTTTGAGGAGTCAGATTCTCAAACTTCCCGACCAAGGACTTGATGCTCTCACTAGTCTTCCGCATACGAGTGTGAGGGCCCATAGACTGGCTGGGAGATGTTGCTGTAAGGGCTGGGCGGACAGGTGCGGTGGCATGCTCCTTCCTCCATGGGGTGGATGGCGACCATGGCTGTTTTACGGACGCTGACAGGCTTCCTTCTTCATTGATCGTTGTGCTGGTGCCGGAGATGGACGCAGTCATCGAGACAGCTCTTGATCTTTTCTGCTCTGCCAGAAGAAACCGCTGATATTCGGATCCAGCCTGGATGTTCCTGCCGTGGTCGATGTCGCCAATCTCTTTGATCTTCTCCACATTCGAGGGCGCATCCCTGTCAGTTGTCTCGGCAGTCCTTTGAGCGTCCGCGACCGCCTCGATCTCTTCATATTTTCCAGCCTCCATAACGGCCTTGAAGACTTTGGTGTCTTTGATATCCTTGACCGCTGTGGTCTCAACGTCGCTTGAACTGTCGGCCACCTTCGCCTTGCTAGCATCCTGCATTTCCATGAGCTCCTTGTAGATCTTAGTATCCTTGATGTCCTTGGGCTCTGTAGTTGGAACATCGCTAGTCGCCGCCCAGTCCTTAGTCTCAATCTTCGGGTCAACTGGATGCTCGTGAGCAAAAGGCTCCAGGTATTCGTAGCTGGCGGACAACGGAAGCTCGTCGAGAGAATGGTGCGGAACGTCTGTGTCGTGCAGTGTAGAGATCGATGGTGAGATGCGTGGTGTCGGATGCCCGTCGGCAACAGCTATCGGGCCTGTATCAGAGAAGCCGCCGTTGTGAGACTCTTGCTCCATAGCCGAATCCTCAGCCGACCTGTCATTCCTGATGACTGTACCATTCCCCTCCGGCTCTAGCCTCGCCTCTCCATGCATGAAGCTCCTTGCACTTCCCACGAGCGTATCTCCATCGCCCTATCAGTTAACACAACTTGTCAGCACAGATCCTCCATACAGCCTTCAATCCATGACTTACCTCCGGCACGAAGATCCTGCCCATGACTTTCATCATCTTCCCCACCTTACCCAGCAAACTCGAGCAAGCAACCTCAATCTCCACCGCCTTGATCTCTCCAGCCCCACCCACATACTGGATCAGCGCCAATTCCTCCTCCAAAGACAACGCTTCGAAAACAACGCCTTTAACGACATCTTCATCACACCACTCACCGAAGTTGCGGGCATCGAATGCTAGTGTACTGTCTCCGTGGCCTGAGCGGACAGAGCGGCGGTAGCCTGCGACACGCGCTTTGCGGAGCTTGGGTGTGCGCGATAGTGAAAGTGCGGTCTGGAAGGGTAAATTGTAGTATTAGCGAGGAGAGCGAGTGGTCGAGTTGTCGAGTACGTGAGAGGGTGAAGAATTGTCGTCCTAGACAATCCAAAGGACCTTTGTTGAAGGTAGTGGCGTAAACCTGACAACAACGCACGCCAATCGCTAAAAAATTCCCATCTATACCAAGAGACGCAAAAGCAGTAATTGAAATAAAACTCACCTTGATAGTCTTCGCGTCCGTAACTCCATCGCAGAGAAAATACGCGACGGGATGAGTCGGTAAAGGCTGTACGTCAGTCTCGAGCTGCGAAGTCATCGTGGTGTCGTTATAGTCAACACCCAGACGCGGAAGCAGTCCCAGCGTGAGCGCCCGAGGTAGAGAAAGAGAAAAGATCGGCAGCCGTATTGTGGGCAGGACGAAGCAGAGATGAGGGAAAAGATGGGGTAGAGGCGAGAGCGGAAAACGGAGGGTTGGGGCCTAAGCCTGTTGTTGCGACGATGAGCGGGGAGAGGTGAAAGAGGCATTTGTTTCTGGTCGTGGCGTGTGTTTGCGTATAACGCGATCTGTGTTGACAGATGAAGGCGTCCGATAACGCACCTCCCAGAACTGATAGAGGAGTGGCAAGAGCAGCTGCCTTGTACAAAACCATTTCACCTTCCCGATACACATCCTCATATCGCATCACTTCCCCGATTCATATTTCACACAAGCAGGCAGACCAAGAAACCAAAGCGACGTGACGAAGCAGGAAACACCATTCATAATATCCTACAAAGTATGCACTTGACGGTAAGAAACCTCGCATTGAGCGCCTCATCCCCCCCGTACAAAGTATTCGCCTCGCAATGCTTATTCTACAAGAAATGCGCGACAGCAATGAACATGACTAGTAACGCAGCATCCCCATGAATGGTATAGAAATACCCCCAAGTGACGATTCCGAAGAACTCCGTGCTTTTGTATCATTAGACCAGAAATAGAAAACGATACCAAAAACCGCGAACGTCATCCTCTGCGTTCCCATGCTCATCCCGGGTCCCATCCACATACGTGTGTCATTAACCCCTATGTTTTTTTGCCGGCCAGCCCAATAGGAGTCGTGATACTCGTAAGCAGGTTGAGAAGCAACCCGAATGCCCACATAGGAAAAAGAGAAGAAGAAGACCGACCACTTAAGTCTTCCTCAAAAACAACGGAGGAAGGTTATTAGTGCCCATCAGATACACTCTGCCGCAAAACGCCGAGCTTCTACCACCGGCCGCCTAAGCCAGCGGACGCGGACTCGCCTGTGCATGCGTAAACAGTGCATTAAGCAACCGCTCAACCTTCAAATGAAGCAGACGAGTCAGTATGGTTGGACAGCAGAGCAAGTAGAAGATTACGTACTTCAGGAGCTGCTTTGACAAACGGCAATTCCCAGAACGTGTAGGTTGGGTTCTTCAAGATCTCCAACAGCGTGATAATGAGTCCCCAGGGGTGTGGACGGTGGACTAGCAGGCGCTCTAATAGCACGCGAGTAATGGTCTCTTGGATCTCCAATGCGAGCGAATCGTCGTTAGGAGGTCCGAAGAGGTGGAGTAGCGTATAGCTGTAGAAATGGGTATGCGTGTTTGGGAAGCGGAGCTGGTTCGCGATGGCGCTGATGAAATGGAACCTGGCCTCTGGGTGGAAGTCCTTGACAAGCCTCTCGATGACCTTGGTAGCTGGGCTCTCTGCATCAAAGATCGGAACGCTAGCCGACCCGGTGCCTAGAGTCGCGATGCCAATGTACAGAGTAATTGCATGTATCAACGCTGGGTTCGCTGTCGTAGAAACGAGCTCAAACGCTGCTGGCTGAGGCTCTGCGTAATAGACTGCTTGGCACACCTTGTCAACATCCTTGTTCTTCAACTCTGAGCCCTTGAGGAGGCTGTCTAGAGCATCCTTGATTCCTGCATCTGAAAGCAACTGCGCGATATCGGCACGGATAACCGGCGCTTGAAGGTCATGCTCCAGTCGGTCGGCTTTGAGTCCAGCCGTGAACGGATCTGGCATCTCAAGAATGGTGGAAGGGTAGGCGCTGACGATGAGATTGCGCAGTTGTGTGCAGTGCATAGGAATGCTGTTGCAGAACCGGAAGTGGTTCTCGACTAGGAACTCGGGGAAGTCGTGGTGTATCACTAGCAGAACTCGCAGAACACCACGGTAGAACTGTTCAGCCATGACCGTCTCTCCAGTAGGCTTGATGAGCTTGCCCGTGAAGATCAAGAGCGTCTCGATAAGCTGGGCATAGACTTCCCATCGCTTGTCTCCTTGGCCCTCTTCCAGCATAGCAGGTACGAAGATGCGATGAGCAACTAGCGCTAGCCATGAGAATGTGAACCGCTGAAGGTGCGAGGGCTGAAGAACCAACAGAGCCCTGGCAACAGCAAGGAAAATATCGGCCTTCTGGTCTGCGAGAGACTCTTCCTTTACCGCGTCGTTGAGGTGGAAAAGGATGGCAGAGAACAACCTGAAGAAGACCTTCTGGTTGAATGCATCGCCTCGTGTGCTGTGGTGGTTGCAGAGAACAAGCACGACTACGACAAGTATTTGATCCAAGTACCTAGCCTTGCTTTCCTTGACAGCTCCGTCTTGCTCGCCTTGGTAGACGACAAGGTCCACGACCAGCCGACCAAGTGCATCGATCTTAACGGTCGCAATGTCTTCGTTACCGTTACCGAACGGCGCGGAGTGCTCTTGTTCGTATGCGGCGACGGAAGAGTCGATGCAGGCGCGAATAAATGCAACGGATGATTCTTGAGTTTCCATAACCTTTTGCTGGTGGAGCTGGTAGATGAATGCGCCAACTGTTTTCTTTGGAATGGTTTCCATCTGGAGATGCACCCACTCATCGAAGACATACTCGAGTTGGTCCTTGTGTCCGGATCCTGGTGGCGTAGGCATGAGCTCATTGGATGGTACCTGTAGATTGCCGAGTACACGTTTTCCAAGCTCGAAGGATGGGTCCTCTGCTAGCCAGGTGGTGAGAGCGTCGATGGACATGGCGAAGTCGGCACGGAACGCACTTGGGTGTTCGTTCAGGAGGAGCTCCTCCATCAAGCTAGACAGCATCTCTACTGCAGCGACGCGTCGTTCTTGAATGGCCTTGGCAATAGTCGTGTTCAGGCGGTGCATATCCATCAGGCTGACCTCCATCAAAGCAACCATGACCGTAGACTTGAAGATCCTATCGTCGTCGTGTAGAGTCGCCAACCACATGAGTACCTGCCGAGAAGTCTGGACGGACAATTGGCAGAGATGACTTAGCAGATGCGCCATGACCTCAACTTCCAAGCGGCTCAAAGAGTCGGAAAAGAGATGGTTAGTGACTTGGCCTGCAATGCGGAAAGCCCAGGTTTCCTTGTTAGGGCCCGCGTACTCGATGCTCGTGATGAGCTGGTCGAAAACCTGGTGAACATTGCTGCTACCAGGCTGAAGTTCGCTGATACGTTCCTCTGGCGCCTCCTTGATAGCGCGATTCAGTTCGAGGAGAAGATCCTCAACACTACGCTGACCACGCTCCAAGCCTGGAGCATCCATATAGCCGTTAGCTTGTTGTTGTGTCAAGGGTGCATGAGGGGCTTGAAGACTCTGTAGCCGGGCTTGCTGTGCTGGTTGGCGTGGCTCTGCTGGCGCAGCACCTGGGGTGGGAAGGTTCGGCACCGCTGCGAACTGGTCTTGGAGGACGTCTGGAAGCTGACGTCCACCATCTTGGGACGTGTTGTTCGTGTGCGGAGCACCTCGCGACTGCCTACCAAAGTCTTCGTAGATGGCCAACTGCTCACGATTCAGACCACCAGGCATCTGCTTGTACGGTTCAGGGATATAGAATGCCCAGGGGCTGATGTTTGCATCCTTGAATGGCTCATTTGGACGAGAGCTGCGGAACATTCGGCGAATACGGACTGCTTCCTCAATCTGCATGTCAATCTCTGCAAGGGACGACATTTCAGCGGCCTGCTCAACCGTGTTGCAGACAAGGTCAAGATTGTCGTTGACAAACATGATGATATGTCCTTCTGGCAGCGCTTGGTCGGGGAGGTCTCTAGCTGTTACACGGATGTGGTTTTGAATACTCATGCGTAATGGTTCCTTGCAAGTAACAAGGGCCAAGGCACCAGAAAGAGCCTTGACAACAGTGTGTGCTGCGTTGCGAAACTTCTCCTCGTCGGGCTCCATAGCAAAGTCCTTGTTGATCAACTGCGATGTCGAGATGGCAGCAATAGTGACAGAGCGCTCTACTACCGGGGCGATAATCTCCTGGATGGCTTGATTGACGGCAGTAAGGAAAATCTTCTTCAGTGCCGCTGGAGGAACCGCACTGTTTCCAGATGGCGGGTACTGAAGCTGGTTGGTGAAGTCGGGCAGAGCTGCCGTGATTGCCGCTGATGAGAATCGTTCGTTCGGACCCCGGGCGCCACGATTCAGGCCCATGATGGAAAGATCACTAAACGCTTCCAGTCCTTCAGGAACCATGGATCCGAGGAACTCTTCATCCGTTGGCGGTCGTCCTCGGATACTGTTTGTGGGCTCAATGTCCTTGTGGTCAAGCTCCAGGCCTTTACAGAGAACTTCGATCTCGAACTTCTGGTTCAACTTCAGGTCTGCAAAGTGGTAAAGTTCCATGAGGACTCCTAGCATCTCCATGATCCAAGGATTGGGAGGCCTGAAGATGGAAGACTTGGCAGCCTGTACAAGCACCTTGCAAGTGAAGGGGATCACAAGAAGAAGGCGGTCAGTATCGTAACCCTCGTGTAGCAAGTCTTTGAACGAAATGTTGCGGAACTTGATCGGCTGGTCTCGGGCAATTGTTAAGGAACCAAGCCAAGAGCCCAGATTCTTAAGATGGCCACGCTCCGTAGAACCCAAGGTGGAGTCAGTATTGAGCATACGAATGACGCTCGCGTACGTTTCACGGAGCACCTCAGCCCATAGGGTCTTGTCGTTGAAGAGGTCAAGCATGTCGAGGTAAAGTTGCTGGAAGTTAGGCTGCATTTTAGCGCGCTCCTCGACAAGATAGTTTGCGAACCATTGGTGATGCCTCTCTTCGACGGCTTCGGTGAGATCGCTAATCTTATCGCGCAAGTTGCGCTCGGAGACGTTGTTCAGTACAAACAGAACTTTGTCCTGGACGTCTTCGTCTGGGTCCTCGTACAGCTCTGGGCGGAGCGGGGGATCGACGTAGAGGCAGCTGAACTTGGGTATGGCCGGCTCCTGGTGAAGGGCATCATCGACACCATTACCGTTAGTTAATCCTATGCCGTTGTGGCCGTCGCCGTTGATTTCGCCGACTTGCTGGCCTACAACTTCTTCAGCTTTAGCAAAAATCTCCGTCCCTTGGAGCCCAGGAACAATGAGGAGCTGGTCGCAGTAGTTGGGCCACTCGTGCAGCCGGTTCGAGAAGTGTATAAGAGCTTGGAGGCCGAACTTGTACATGCTGTCTTCAGGTCGGTATTCCTGAACAGCTTCTAGAACCATGGCGAGCGCGACCTGAAGTGCAATTCGGGACAAGAGGTTGAAGTTGATGATACCTCCGAAAAGCACAGCAGTCGTAGCCAAGGCTTCTAGAGGATATTCCCCGAAGCAGTTGTACTCGTCGAAGAGGCCGTGGATCATGCATGCGAACAGATCTTGGTCCGCGGGATCACGCGACTCCTTGTACTTCTTGAGCGCCGAGATGATGTCCCTTACATCACTTTCGCCGCTGTACATGTTTTTGAAATGCTCTTGCATCTTCTTATCTGCCTCTTCCGGAAGCGAGTTTCCGTTCTGGCCGTTGGCGTCGATAATATCATCCACGCCTTCACCATAGTTGATCAAGCGCGGGTACGCCTGTATGCAATTCCGTTGCAAGGGCAGTAGTTCCGGCTCAGGCAGACCGCACTGTGCAAGGAACCAGAGCAGTGGGTATACCGTCTTGACAGCGAGGGGTAGGTTGAGAGGTTGATGGTCGTCTCGTGCTCGTTGCATCTCTTCTGCAGCCCGCGCACTCAAAAAGTTAGTCAGAATGCGACGGAATAGCGGTCCAGCCTGCTCGAACGTCTGCTCCAGCCAGGTACCAAGCTCGAACTTGCCACGCGCGTGCGCTTGTGCAGCCAAATCCAAACTGATGTCAGTGTTACTGCGAATCAGTTGCTCCAACCAGTTGTTCGTCTCGGCGTGCTCAAGTACCAGACTGAGAGTCATTGAGTCGGCGTTGTAGGCGTCGACAAATCGATCTGTAAGCCATTGGGAGTCGTGTTTCCATAGACCGTAGAGGACGAAATTGTATATAGGCAGCTGCTTGGTGAAGTATGGATCGAACAGCTGTTTCAATGCCTGCTCTTGCAATGCACCCCACGGCTTTGGGACTGCCGCTGCCGCTACAAGGAACTCGGCTGTGTGTGGATTGATGACCAAGTCGGGTATGCCCATCAGCTGTGCCGTATGGTAGGTCTCAGATGTCTGGAAAATCATGTTGAAGAGAGCGGCGGTCGCGTCGAGCGAGACAAAGGGGTGTTTGACTGCTTCCTCTGCGAAGGATTTGGCATCGTCGGACGCGTTTTCGAACATCTTTAACGAGTAGGAGGTGCGTAACCTGGGGATCTGCGTCACGTCCAGCTCTTGCCGTGTGGAGGACAGGAAAGCGACTACGAAGTACAATTGCGTCAAGTCGTGCTGCCATTGTCCTCCCCATAGGGCTTGTATGTCGAACTTGTCCGTGTCTTGGGCAACGGGGAGCAGCGCGTTGTATATAGCCAGGAACTGGTGCTTCTCGATGCGCAGATGGTCCCGGTCGAAAGCCAGCACGACGTCCTGCCAGTCTATCCGCTGTCCGGTCCGGTGTTCGCGTAGCGCGGCGACAAAGTTCTTTGCGTTGTATCCGGTAGAGAGGGCGAGGTAGAGGAGCACTGCGGCAACTTGCTGGTAGCTGATGTCGCGTGTCTCGGCCGAAGCGAGCACCTCTTTGCATGCCTCGACGGTAGCTGTGCCTTGAGGGCCGGCCTGTTTTACCAACTTGACCAGAGGGTTCCGCGACCCATCCGTGAGCTCGACGAGTATCAGCTTCGACTCGACGATGCCGGGGATCTGTTGGTGTGTCTGCTGGTATCGCATCTGGACGGCATACGCGAGGCTCATCTTCTTCTCTTCGTCCCAGCCCTGTGGCGGATCTTGCAGCAAGCGTTCGACGAGGACGGCGAGGTATTCGTGGCTCATATCCTCTGGCTGGGTGGGCTGCGCGACGGCCATGAGCAGGTCGTCGCCTACGGTGGACAGTACGGCATCAGCTGGGGGGGAGTTAGCGCGCCAGGTCAATGGAGGGGCGGGAGCCAATTGGGAGGAGTGAGATACCCACCTTTGGTTCGGAGATCTGTCTTTCTGCAGGCGAGGGCGAGCATCGTCTTTGCTACCGAGTCGAGCTTGAAGTGGGATACGAAAGTCTGCAGGTCAAAGTCGCGGAACAGGTCGCCCTCGCTGGAGCTTATCGACTCTGCAATCTTGTCTGCCTGCTCGGGCTCCTTCCGTATCTTGTGCACCTCGGTGAGGAGGATCTGGTAGCTGCCGTTGCTGTCGGCGTTGCGGGCGCCGGTGCCGAAGATGGTGGCGGCATTGTTCTGCAGCACGCGGCGGAAGTATTTTGAAAAGACCTCCATGCCGTGCGAGTCGACGAGCTGGACGCGTCAGTAAATGAGGGAAGGTACGGGGGGGTGCGCAAACAGGGCCAGACGAACCTTCCTAATCTGCTCGGTTTGCGTGTCCCACTTGGCGCGGTCCTTGTCGTCCTTGAGGGGCCCGACCTGGCTGAGCAGCAGGAAGACCTGGGCAATGACAATGCGCGAGAGGCTCTGGGACGAGGGGCCCGAGGGGTTGTTGGTGGCCGTGGCGGTGCTGGGCGAGCCCGTGGTGCTCGAGGCGGAGAGCGAAGGCGAGGCGCGGACAAGCTTGGAGGCTCCTCCGCCGCTACTTGACTGTGCGCCGTGGCCGTTGGTAGCGGCTGCGGCGGAGGAAGCCAAGTGCGAGGCAGCTTGGGGCGCTATGGTCCTGGACGACCCTCTCGAGGACAGCAGCTGGCTGGCGGGGAGCTGCTGTCCTGCCTGGGGCGAAAAGGGCGACGACGTCGACGAGGCAGCCGACGACTGGCGGCTGCGGGCGAGGCGCGATGAAGACGCGGGCGGCAGCGAGGGGAAGTTTGCCGTGGCGGGCGAGGGCGTGCTGGCCGTCGTGGAGCGCTGCTCGTGGGCAATTGCAGTCGAGATGGGCGTGAGGCGTGTGCTTTGGTTTGGTCTCGGGGCGCCCCAGGGGTGTTGCTGGCTCATCGAAGGAGTCTTTCCATGAGCAGCGCGTGGCGGGTGGGGGTGAAGGGGGGGTGCTTGGAGTCGTGATGGGGTTTTGGGTACGGGTGATAACCAGACGTTCAGTCGGCCATGCAGGCAGGAAGAGCGAGGCCTTGGCGCTACCTAGCAGCACCACTGCTGGTAGAGGCACCGCCTGCCACGTTTGACATGACGCGCTGCACAGGAGTAGGGCCACACAAACAGCTTTCCATCGAAACAGTGTACATGATAAATTCTCTACGTGGATGCCGTGTTCGATGCGCGTACTTCGAATATTGCGCTGCTGGACACGGACAGGTAGAAATATGCGATGAGGCTCCCTCTTACTCTGTACCCCACACTCGACCTCAATCTTCATGACTGGTCCCTCTCTCACCCCATTTCTCACCATAAACACCTTCTGAGACTCACGAGTAGTCTCGTGTCTGATGAGTTGATATCGCACGATTGGCGACCAGTTGGAGTCCCTCCTTGATGATGATGTAATCCGATGCGTCCTTTCGTAGCCAACTACCCAGGCCCAACTGCACCACTCCAACGCACGACCGGCATGGATGACAGAGACTGGCCAAGCATCTTGCAATCTACATTCAGCGTCCATATGCACACGGGCACCATCTGTCTCTTGCACAGCTCCAATATCTCCGACAGCTGATGCCCGGATACGTCCTTTGCTCAACACCCAAGTCCCTGCGCTGGGCTTGCTTCTTTGCGTGATGACGATGGCTATGGCAATGCACCAGGAACGCTTCAGGAACGCAGGGCAAAAGAAACCAACCTTCTCCAGTAACACGTCGCATTAGGGGTGGTGGTTCATAGGCAGTGGTTCGTCATACTCTGCGGTTAGCGCTGCCCCTCGGCGCTCGCGTCGCTATGGTGATGTTGCTGCCCGTCAACACAGCTGTCCACTGGTACACCGCCAACGCACCCTGGTCTACCGTCAACACCTGGCTCAGTCTTCTCGACTGCATATCAGATACCCCCTATTTTTCCCATAGCACATGCGAGCATTCGCTTTCTCGCCCATTTTGCTAGCCCTCTCGATTCCCCCTCGCTGAAGCAGTAAACACAAGGCGCCATGGGTGGTGCAGCGGCGACGGAGCCGCCTTCGGTCTCCCTATCGTGTATGTGAGATATACGGCACTTGGCAATCAATCATACTGACAATGCAGTCGCCAACAACTTCTGGGGTAAAGATGACGCAGGCGTCGGTCCCATGCTCGACCGCATGCATGCGGCCAAAGTCACCAACGACGAACTCAAAAACTTCTACGCAGCCCGAGCCGCAATCGAAGAAGAATACTCGCGGAAACTCCTCAACCTATCACGCAAGCCCCTGGGGTCCTGCGAAACGGGCACTCTACGACTGTCGTGCGATGTCATCCGAGCCGAAGTCGAGTCCATGGGCAAGGCCCACCAGAGCATATCACAGCAGATGAAGACGGAGCTGGAAGAGCCGCTAGCCGCTTTCGCCGGAGGAATGAAAGAGCGGAGGAAGATTGTCCAGAATGGCATCGAGAAGCTGCTCAAGCTGAAGATGCAGCAGACAGCGACGGTCAACAAGGCACGCGACCGGTACGAGCAAGACTGTCTCAAGATCAAGGGGTTCCTAGCGCAGGCACACATGGTCATGGGGCATGAAGAGCGAAAGAACAAGGCAAAGCTGGAGAAGACACAGATCAACCTGGCGACAACGAGCAGCGAATACGAGGCCGCAGTCAAGGTGCTCGAGGAAACCACCGGCAGGTGGAACCGCGACTGGAAAGCCGCTTGCGACAAGTTCCAGGATCTCGAAGAGGAGCGCATCGACTACACAAAGAGCAGCCTCTGGAGCTTTGCCAACATTGCCTCCACAGTGTGCGTCAGCGACGATGCATCGTGCGAGAAGATGCGCCTGTCGCTCGAGGACTGTGACGTAGAAAAGGACATCTCCGGCTTCATCAAGGAGTCTGGCACAGGCCAGGAGATTCCCGACCCTCCCAAATTCATCAACTTCTGCAGGGGAGACGCCGAAACCTCATCGATAGCTTCCGAGGACGAGAATTACTCAGTCGCCCAGTTCGCTAGAACCCTGAATCCTTCCTACCGCGCTTCCTCACCAGCGCCTTCAACATTCTCCTCGCACAATGATCCGAACAATCCGCTAGTACGAGAGCTGGGCCTTCCACAGTCGACACGCCCATTCGCTCCGGACGACATCATGCTACCGCGAACGTCTATCGACAGAGCCCGACAGTCGCCCAGACAGTCGATAGATATGCCGCGGCAATCTGTAGAATCATTCCGGCAGTCTACAGACTCATTCCGGCAGTCTGTAGACTCGTTCCGACAGCCAGTTGAGCCTCCGCCACCGCTGATGGACGAACCACAGCGTATCGAGTCTCCCCGGCAGCGCCATGAATCTCCTCGACCGCGCATGGAGTCTCGTCGTCAGTCTGTAGAATCTACACGACAGCGTACCGAGTCCCGGCCGCGTGCTGATTCCCGGATACGCGCTGATTCCCGACATGCTGACTCTCCACAACAAGCAGATCCGCGATACCAGCAAGTTGAGCCATTGAGACAACGCGTAGAACAACCAAGGCAGCAGGTACAGCCTTTGAGGCAATATACAGACCCACCAAGACAGCAAGAGCGCATTGAGCCTCTGAGACAATACACTGAGCCAGCGAGACAACAACACCATATCGAACCCCTACGGCAACACGTCGAACCACAAGCACTGCAACACCACATCGAGCCTCTCCGACAGCATGTGGAACCACCAGAACTGCAACACCATGTCGAACCTCTACGACAGCGCGTGGAACCACAAAGGCAGCCGGAGCCACAGCAAGCCCCTCCATCCCCTCAAGTCGCACGCGCAGTGCAGCCAGATCCCCGTTTGGTTCAGGCACAGCAACAAGCTCGTCAGCAGTATCAACAAACACAGGTCCCACACAACGACTATCCTGCGGACGGGATGACACAGTTCTGCCGTATTGATGCACCGTCTGATCGCAGCTCAATCCCAAGCCCCGTTCGACCGGCCAGCAGAGAGGATTCGCAGAGCGAATATTCAAACCCTACGTCATTCTCTAGCATTGAAGCGCCCAGTGGTTCTGCTTCCCCTGGTAAGCCGATGCCACAGTCTCCAGTCGCTGAGCCCAGCCCGCCTGGTCCTGAAGAGCAATCGTTTGCAAAGAAGAGAGGCTTCTTTAACAGCAGTCCGTTCGCACGGAGAAAGAGCAAACACGAGGTAGAGACTCCAACAGCTCTTACCCCTGCCAATCGCAATCGCAATCGCAATACATGGGCACCGTCCCCACGCAGAAACACGGAGGAGAATGCCAGTCCCACCAAGAGCTTCGCTAATAGGGTACCTGCTACTCGGGCTATACAAAGTCGTGCGCCCTCACCCAGTCCGGAACCAGCTGATCCTCGGGCCACCTTCCAGCTCAATGTCGGCAACAATGTTTTCGACGTAGCTACGCCAGACAAGAAGAAGCAAGAAGAGCAGGAACTAGAGCCACAGGAGGAGCTGGATCCAATTGCGCAAGCCTTGGAGGAATTGAGGGGTGTCACTAAACAGACGTCTGTTCGTCAGGCAGATGATCGCAAACAAGCTGGTTCACGTCAGACAGCAGATCGTTATATAGGTCTGGCAACGCCTGCTCCTCCGGGCACGCCTGGCATCGGCTCGAGGCTGGCAGGCAGTGCGCCAACCCCTCTTTCTAACGTAGCAGACTTGACTGCTGCAAAGCGAGGCACGCCTCCACCAAAATACGATCAGCCACCACAAGAGCAGCCACGGGAACAACCGCGCCAGCAAACAGTACAACGTCCAGCACAGCAGCCACAGCAGACAGCACAACGACCGGTACAGCAGCCACAGCAGACAGCACAACGACCGGTACAGCAGCCACAGCAGACAGCACAACGTCCAGCACAGCAACCACAACAGACGGCGCAACGACCGGTACAGCAACCACAACAGACGGCGCAACGACCGGTACAGCAACCACAACAGACGGCGCAACGACCGGTACAGCAACCACAACAGACAGCACAACGACCAGCACAGCAACCACAGCAAGCAGTACAGCGACCAGCACAGCCACCGCAAGAGCAGCCAGCTATGTCCCGATTGGGAGCTCCTAAGCCAGCACATACTTCGCGTGCAATGCAAAAGACCACTCAGATGTACGTCAACCAGAAGGTGAACATGTTCAACACTGGTCAGGCGTCCCGATCGTCGAGCCGTAGTCCCACAAAGCAAGAACCGCCACGTACTGCCTCTCCCGCACAACCTCCTCGTGCTATCAGTCCTCGGCCCACAATCAATACCACACAACAGGCGCCTCAGAACTCCTATCGTTCACAGCCTAATTCGCCTTCTACATATCAGCCTGCGCAACGACAGCAACCCCCGGCTGCGCAGCCAGCACCAAGGGCACAACCAGCACCGAGGGCGCAACCACAAGCAGCACAACCTGCACCTCGTCAACAGTCTATAGCTCAGCCAATATCACGACCACAGTCTGTAGCTCAACCAGCACCACGACCTCAACAGCAGCCCCCGCAGCAGCCTCAGCCTCAGCCGCAGCCACAACAACAAGTACCACGGCCAGCATCAAGGCTACAGCAGCAGCAGCAGCAGCCCCAGCAGCCCCAGCAGCCCCAGCAGCCCCAGCAGCAACAACAGCAAAGGACACAACAGCAAGCCCCTCCCGCAGCTTCATTCAGTCGCACCGCATCACCCAACCCATATGCCGCGTCGAATGCCGGCGGCAGGCCCAGAGCGCAAACAACCACCGCCCCCGCCGCCCAAACTTATGGCACACCGGTAGGACGTAACTCCTTCCAACAACCAAGCCGCGGCGCGCCATCCCCAGCACCACGAGCTGCATCACCTCTGCCCCCGCAACAACCTCCACAGCCAGCCTACGCACAGTCGCAATCCCGACCCCAGTCCCGCGCAGCACCTGGTCCAGTGTCCAGAGCCGCAAGTCCGAACCCGGCTTTCCGCAGCTCCGCTGCTTCAGATCGCCCGCCTAGTTCTCACAGCGGCGCTGGCATGGACCTCGCTTTGTCGACTGCGGGTAGCGTGCGCGGCGACGGCAGTGTCTACGGCGGCAGTCAATACGGAGGCAGTGTGCGTAGTCGTCCTGGAACTGCTACTTCGGCGCGCCCTACGACATCTGGTTCTTCGGTGAGGCCGGGCACTGCTAGTACAGCGCGACCGCAATCTTCCTACATGGGCGGTGGAAGTGAGTTTGGATTTGGAGCTAGTGGTGGAAGTGGGGGTAGCGTGATTGGGAGTGTGAGGGCGGAGAGTAGGGCGCGGAGCAAGAGTTTGGCTGAGCCGAAGAATTATAATAGTCAGGGGAGACTGATTTTGAACTACTGTAAGTCGTGCTCAAAACTATTTGGAAAGTGGACTTTGCTAACGGATTATGACAGCACGTGCGATGTACTCTTATGCAGCGCAGATTCCGGAGGAACTTGGGTTCCAGAAGGGAGATATTCTTGCTGTGCTTAGATTGCAGGATGATGGGTGGTGGGAGGCTGAACCTGTGGGTAACACGGGTCGACCTGGTCTTGTACCTTCGAACTACCTCCAGCCATGTTAAACGATGTGAGCATGTGGATGAGACGACGAAAAGATGGAAAGGACGGATGGATGGATGGAACTTTTGACGGTTTCGACCGGTGCTTTTTGACGATTCAGCGATGCGTTTACACATACCCTCGTTCTTCGTTGTTGGGCGTTGGAGGTGTAAATCTTCTTGATGGTGAGTATAACTTTTGAAATAGGATGAGATTGAGATGGGATGGTGAGATGTGAGTCTCTGCCAGCAACGTAAATAGCTTCAGATTGTACAACGATGAATGGGAAATTGTACATGGCCACTTGTATCGAAACAAAATACTTTGAATGCATTGATGAATTCGTAAGAAGAGCCTTTGAGTCCTTTGATCGCCCAGTTGTCGCAGGCATGTCTTGGATAAGATCTGAATCTGAATGGTAGATGCTGGCCAAGGTCGGAAGAGGTGGGTTGTTCGAACCGCAAGGTGTACAGAGAGTATTCGGCCACCTGTTCACACCTCGCGCAAGAAATGCGCACCATCAGCATCGAGATCTGTCTTGATTGCGCCCAAGAAGCCAAGCTTGTAATGATCGCGGAACAGACCGGCGAATGAGGAAGACTTTTCTCATATTGAGCCCGGTGGACAGCACGGTACAACCTCCATTGTTCTCGATTATGTTTACAATTACTGACAGTATTCAAGCTAGGTAGCCTCTAGTGTCACATGACTAGCCTTGGCAGGCCCCTTTTTGTATATGAGGTTTCCCGGTTATCTCATGTACCTTAGCATCAGTATACGTAGCTGATGCACGGCCCATTGATCACGGTCCCTTCATACCCGCCGACCACCAAAGACGACAGGCGCGATATAATTTTTTTCCGTTGTGCCCATGAAGAAAGTCATCGAAATCGTAAAAACGCCATTTTCGCCAACCTTCCCAACCCAGCCCTTTGTCCCTTTTTCTTACATGCCACTGAACCCGCTGTCAACCCTCTTAGCCTCCGGTCTCTGCTCCTCCACACTCTTCGCGTAGTATCTCGGTCTGGGTGCCGGTCTCCGCGATCGGCGTTCCGGAACCGGATACTCGACCTGCCTTTCTATCCTCAGCATCTCGCGCACCTGGCCGTCGAAGGTGACGATGATGTGGTAAGGGACCTGTGGCGAGTTGGATGCGTTGAAGTAGGATGCGCCTGCCGACGATGCAGGCGACGAAGGTGTTATGGGTGTAGGAGGTGATGAACTACGCGACGACGACGCTGACGACGATTGTGTGTTGATGGTAGTAGTGACGTCCATTTTCAGGTCCGTTGTATGTCGATCGTTCGTTGTTTGGTGGTACGGTAGGGTAGCGTGGGTCGAGCCGAGATTTTGTAGTGGTAGTGTACCACGCTGAATACGAGGTGCTCGAACGACTGATCTGCGGGTATGCTAATGTACTATACGTGCTCGGAAACAGAAGCCTCGTTTTTCTCTTGTTTACAGCTGTCAGGAACAAAGTGGGCTTTTGGTTGCCAGGGTCCCAGTGGGTTCGCCGATACTGGTTTGCGGATAGTCGGTGTGATTTTAGAGGCTTATGAATGCCTTGGAAGAGTTGCGTGGACCCCTGGAATGGACTAGGGATAATGCTTGTTTAGGGCTTTTTTCGCTGCTCGGCCGGAGACCCGGGTGCGGGATGGCAGGATGTGGAATGTGGAGGTGCTACAGGTATGAACGGAAAACCTGAAAGTTGCTGCTTCAAGCAATCGTCTCTTTCCTTCTTGGTTTGTGAACGCGAGAAGAAGCAATACACCAATTGATGTTGCGTAAAATATACAGTATTGCTGAAGTTTTTTCAATAGTCTCGATTCGATATATGTTTGAGA
This sequence comes from Alternaria dauci, assembly GCF_042100115.1. Classification (NCBI taxonomy): domain Eukaryota; kingdom Fungi; phylum Ascomycota; class Dothideomycetes; order Pleosporales; family Pleosporaceae; genus Alternaria; species Alternaria dauci. The sequence goes on from NC_091272.1 coordinate 417,322, forward strand.
TGCCGGTAATAACAAAAATCGTCGAAACCACCATCGGATGGTGCGACCCTACTCCTATTTATCGGAATATCCACATGGACCGAGTCGCAGTCGAGCAGTCGAGCAACACCGCGTCAGCGCACATTCATCATCATCTCTCGGAGGCCCACTGTGGGACACGTTGCGGCCAGGCATCCGAGACTGTCCGCACGGCTTGCTGCGCCTCGGCCGGCCTTAAGCAAAATCGCCAATGTAGCCTCGCAAATCGCCAGGTGGCTGCACGTGTGTTACTATGTTTAGGATGAACGTTGTTCGTTCGAGAAGAAAGGTCAGGTGGGCGGATTATCCTTTGCTGCGTAGGAAAGCAGTGCTGGGCAGTGCGCGGGGAAAGGTTAGCAGTGCAGGTTGGGTTAGGGGAGGTGAGAGGGTTTTGGACCGTTTGGCAGGATTAGTTGCCACTTTGGGCTGAGTGACGAGGATGCGAAGCGAGGAAGGGGAGATGAGCCCCTGCAAATCAGGGCCGAACCGATGTTTGAGATGTTTCTTTGTCGAAATGACAGATCTTGCTCTTGAAGATCGCACCTTGACAGGAAATGCTGCATGTCAGATGATGGATATCGTGAGGTGGTATTCGGAGGATTCGGCGCCTTGGATATTACTTCATCAGCGAAATGTCCGAAAGTTCATCTCTCGTTCCTCCACATACCGGTCGCATTGGGGATTCTAGCATTCCTCTACATCCTGCTATGCGATTTGTTCAGCCTTCTACAAATGCATCCTGATGGTAGCCGAATCGCTCATTGGCTGCTGCATTCGCTATTTCTTCTATGACGCTCGCCGAACCAGTTGCAATCAACCCTTCGCGCAGATGTCGCCATGATCGCCCATCAATATAGGTGTCCAACACTTTACTCGTTGAAACCTCCATCTCGCGATCTCTCTCACAGCCTTGCGCTGATCTCCTCGTATGCATCGCTTACAACGTCGCTAAGTCTGCCCTGCGTCCAATCCACCAGTCATGTCGTCCAGCGCCCGTTTCATCCGCGGAACATGGCTTTCCGGATGATACCAACACCACAAAGTGCTATGCCATGCAAGGCAACCTTAAGTGGACATCAATCACCGCCAAGTTGGCAACATGCGGGACGCCCGAGGCTTAGAACGCCCTGTTACCCGTCTTGTCCCCGATCCACGGTTTGATGTTGTAGTGTCCTGCATGGAGAAGTTGATTGGGAGACAGAGTCAATGACGTTAGATCTTGGTATTACCATGGTACCGCATGCATTGGGCAAAGGTACCTCGAGGCTATGATGATAAGTATGAAGAGGTAGGGTCTCTGCGAGATTCGCCTGGTTGCTCTGATACATTACATTCAAACATTGCGCTTCTTGCTCCTAAGACTTACTCAAACAGTTCGTGCCGTTTCAAAGACCAGCCGCATCCTTCTAAGACACGGCTTGTTTTGCGCAACCCAGTGCGAATATGGAAAACCAAAAGAGACAACAACAGCGAGAAAGGTCTCAGCACCAACATGGTCGTAAGCGATGTCTATACTCTCCACAAGCCCCTTCTCTAACTCCAGACAGCACGATACTCGATGAGCGATATACCCGAGGACCCAAATCAACGTTCTGCAGCCATGTCATCATCCCGCAAGCGCGCAGACTCGCACCAACCCCAGACATCAACTCCACAATATGCGCAACGATCATCCGACGAGGGGCAACTGTCTCAACAGGCTGTCATTTCTGCATATCTGAGGTCGTCATACTCGGAAGATGACGCAGGACGTCCGAGGAGATTCTCATCAGCTGAGCATTACTATTCGCCATCGCCAGCACACCACAATTCGCAGGGACAGGTTCGAAGAATAAGCGGCAACTTCAACGCGCCGACGGACATGGAGTTGGAGCGACAGAAAGACATCAAGAAGAGTTCACGTGGGCTGGGGAAGCTCAAGAACGCTGTCAGGGGTCTGGTCAGGGTGTGAGGGTGGTTGGGTTTAGTACCTGCTATCCGTCATATCCATCCATCTCACACTCTGTCACGTTCTACGCACTGTCCGCTTTGAGGACTAAGATACCCACTCGTTCGTATACCAATTATTCGTCTGCTCTTGAGGTCTACGTCAGCCTTCAGGTCTTCTTGTGCGACACGGCACGGCCGATCGTGATGAATGACATCATTGGCCCCATCCATCCTAAACGCCACACATCCTTCGCTTCGCTTGCGCCTCGCTTTTTGCTCCCTCGCGTCTCCCCGGAAACGTTCATCTCCAGAATTGCTTCGCTAGCTTTTTCACGTACCGTGATATGGTTCACGAGTGCTTTCTGCAGCCGCGGAGCATATCCACCCGCCTGTAAGGTTAGCAGAGTTGTTTCCGTATTTCTGCCTGGGAGGCTTGATCTTCTGATGAACCACACATCATTTCCTATCCTGGACTGCGATAGACACAGCGTGGCTGGGCTGCACGATGGCGCTACAATGACGTCTTTAGTATGACTTGCAGGATTGCCATGGGTCTGTGTCAGGTACATCATGTGCGTTGTGTGGGTAGGCAACCTTTTAAAGGTCCTGACCTGCATCACCGACTTGATCGCATCTTTTGGCCGTGCCAATAAACATACTCATCACCGAGGACGCTAAAAGTCATCCTACATTCTGACTGCTAGATCCTACACTACCACTACGACTCTCTATCGAGTCACTACCGAAACACGAATCATGGACCACTACCCTGAAGTCAACGTCAACGAACGCGAAACCCCTTCGTCCATAATGTCCTCCCGCCACGACTCAGCATCATCAGTCGTCAAAGCCGCTGCCGCTGCTCACCAAAGACCCTCTGCCATCGACACACAAGACACTACAGAAGCACGAACATCATCCTACCATTCCTTCCCATCGCCTTCAACGCACTCGTCAGACAACTCGTCGCACCGCTCTGATTCAAACTTCTCAACCAACTCGAATGCCCAGCGCATCGAAGCAGAGTATGCGCGATATACGGATGCGCCGCCGCCATACAGCGAGAAGCAGTACGAAGGGAAGAGCGCGGACGAGCAAAACAACATGAAGATGAAGGACTATGCCAAGGAGATCTCGAGGATGATGGGAAGGCAGCTGGTTAGGGGGCTGAAGATTGCCGAGAGGGAGAAGGCGAAGAATCAACGGAAGGCGAACTGATGTTGCTTACGTCATGATGATCAGGCTGGTCCTGTTGTTGTTTGTACTTGTATGATTAGCACAGCGATGGCGTTTAGCGATGATCTTGCGGCGCCCTGGAGTGTACGTGGTCTTCGGCTTTGATACCAGCAGTTTACATCAAAGCCATGTTCAACGTTTGAGTCCTTTCACTGTGATTACACCGTCCGCCGTCTTTAGCTTGTTCCTTACCCACTCTCAGGAGTTCTCTTTCAGTCTTTTCTTGTGGAGCTCTGCTGCTTGCATGTTCCTAAAGGCCTCGCTCAAAGGCACATTCTTCGGAACACCGCCTTCTAAGAGTAACAACTCCAGTTGCTGCGGAATCTTCATCAGTCTCCGGCCCACTGCCTTGATGAACTCCTCTGTCTTATCGACCAGCTCTTCTCTTGTGCCCTCGCGCCGCCCGAGCAAGGAGTCAAAAAACATTTCTAGATTCTCGAATGGCTCGTCGTCGACAAGTATACGCAAGACTTGTAATGCAGGGAAAAGCTTCAACAGTTTCTTCGTCGCTGTAATAATATCGAGCAAAAGAGCTTGGGCGCTAGGGCATCGCCCTTCTCCGTATAGGTCATCTGCCTCGAAGAAGTCACTAAGGCCGGTGGTATGGATAAATGCCAGCCTCTTGACAAGATGTGCGTATGTCTTTGACAACGGAAGGACGTGCGATCCAGTCACAACAATGGGAAAATTGGTGAAGCATGGGACGCCGGTGAGCTGCAGCGGACGCGCGTAGAGAACTTCCGCAAATTCCCAGTGCACTTGTCGACATACCCTCATGATGTTGCAGTTCTGAAATACGATGGGCTCCTCTCCGGGTACACAGTCGTCGTCGGCCCACGTAGCCGTCGTGGCTCATGCCGTCACAGACGAAGCCATAAATCATGTCTCTCAACTCACGTGACAGATCGAGAAGACCAGTAGAGTCTTTAGATCCCATCCATTCCCAAGTTTTGGGTATAGGTCGCTGGGTGTCATTAGGTCTGAGCGATGTATGATGATGTCTACTTACAGGCCTCTTGTAGGCGAAAGCAAAATTGTACTCGGGTGAAGCTGCCTTGCGTGGGATGTGTGATTCCAGCTTAATAAGCTGACAGGGCTCTGGTTTGGGATTAGCTAACTGAAGGGACCTGATCAGGCTGCACTACTGACCTGCAGACGTGCTATCTCGGTGCTCCTCCATTAGCGCGGCATCCGAAGCAGTTGTATCAGCCATGTATAGGCCATAGAGAATCCAGCAAATGTTTAACACAACAGAGAAGACCCAAAAATCAAAACCAACAATAGGTGATACGGATATTGTAGCTATGCGGACGATGCGCATGTAGCGTAGCATCCTCAAGCAAACACGCAACTTGAGGATGCCAGACCCCGAGGTCCCGAGGTCTTTGGGTCAGTGCATTGGCTGACTCAGCGCAGCCGGCGTCAGCTACCTGCAGACTAACTGCAACGCTACATCCATCCGAAGCGATGACGCAGACTGACAACATCCACACGTTTGAACATGGGTTCAAAGTTCAAAGTCGCTCTCTGCCGGTTTTCTCGTGAGATACAAAATGCCTTGATCAATGCTAACGACACAGCAACGCTCGTGCGGATTGAAGACGTCTAGGCTGATATGACCAATCGCAGTGGCCCAAACACGCGTAAAGCGCGACGCAACAACACCTTCCACCCAGCTCGTGAGCCTCTGAGACACAGCCATGGCCTACGTCTCGAACACGATCGCGTCACTGGTCCGATACCCTTCCTCAACCCTACACGAGCGCATTACCGCCACGACCAGCGTCCTGATGTGCGATACAAGTGGACTTCACGAAATGACCGCAAAGGACGACATGCAGTGGATATCCAACCTAACCAGGCTACTGCTTCGACAAAGCACGATACCCCATGCCCGACTTCGTCCTTGCGTAGTGTTGCACGCAACATCTGGCGTATGTTTACATACTTTCCGATATGGGACGTGTCATTCGACGTTGCCTTTGTCTTCACCATAGGCAGTGTGATATGGATATTCAACGCCTTCTTCGTATATCTGCCGTTGGTGCAGCCAGGCTCCGAGTTTGAGAACGAGGAATTATATGGTGGGGGCATAACCGCGTTTGTTGGAGTGACTGTTTTCGAAGTAGGGTCGTTTCTGCTCCTGGCAGAAGCCGTGAACGAGGGTAGATCGGGATGCTTCGGGTGGGCGGTGGAGCGCGTTCTATCGCATGAAGAGGAGGGTGAAGAACGCATAGCACTGCGGCCGTCAAAGTCGCACTGCACACACCATCACAACAAACACATGTTCTTCAATACCCGACAATCCACACAGTCAAAGTCCGATCTGCCACCCCAAGAGCGTCTGTGGGTATGGTGGCCGTCGAACGAAGAACTACGAACCCATTACATCCACAATCTCGGATTCATAGCCTCCGTCTCCCAGCTGCTCGGTGCAACCATCTTCTGGGTCGCAGGTCTGACAGCGCTACCCGGCATTTATAATCGCATGTCGCAGACGCTTACCATCATCTTCTACTGGACTCCCCAGGTCCTTGGGGGCATAGGTTTCGTCATCTCCGGCGCCCTCTTCATGATCGAGACACAATCCAAGTGGTGGAAACCGGCTCCCCGGACTCTCGGTTGGTGGGTCGGAGCTTGGAATCTCGTAGGGGGTATAGGCTTCACCTTGTGTCCGGCTTTTGGGTACGACACTAGGAGCTGGGCACAATACCAGGCTTCTCTTAGTACCTTTTGGGGTAGTTGGGCTTTCATGGTAGGGAGCACGCTTCAGTGGTACGAGAGCCTGGAGAAGTACCCCGTGGCAGTTGACAGCACCACGTGGACTTCATGATTGCTCATGTTCTCTTGGCTTGTGATTGTGAAACCATATACTCGTTTATACAGTCGACGGCAGTCCGTGGTGGCATATCTGTTGCCAAATGCGCGGAAATGGAAGTCCATGATGGGTAGGTGGGTGAGAGCAAGAGCCGGTATCGCCCTAAACTCCGCGTGTTCATGGCTGGGCCGGGCTGACGGGTTGAGTTAAAGACGGAGCAGGACGTTGGATGTGGCATCAGAAATAGAGGGCAGGACGAATGCGTGATGTTCTTGGGCGTCGTCGTGCTTGGTAAGATGGGATTCAAGTACCTGCAGTATTAGAAAGTAATGACCAGCGGACCATTTCAATAGTCATAGGTAGGCTCTCTTTCGATTCTTTTGCGAAAATGGTGCGCTTTGATGAGACTGGGTCGTGGTTACCTACAAACAATACTTGAGTCTAGACGCCTCGCAATGTCTTCGCTTTGTAACACCATCACTGCTTACTGCTTTCACGTCGCTTCAGACAGTCACTGCCTATACTATGGATATCGGGCAGCTGCCTGGCCCGACATGCACCTTACATCCTCTTCTCTCCATGGCTAATCCGCGCATTTTCTTATACTCTACAGCTTCATCCTTTCATAGGGCCATCATCATATACTTTTTGCAAAACGCATACATACGCCCTCGCTTTCTTGAAACCCACAGAGCTTTTATAAAGTCTCTTTCACTATCGCTAGTCACTCAAAGCACGCACGCGACAAATCGCCCGTTTGTACCCGTCATTTGTACCTGTTCAGCAGTGTATCCCATCATGCCTAGCTATATCTACACACTTGCGACCCCACAGACATCGCAGAAACTCTCACACCACACCCTGTGTCTCCATTAACCAGCGAGCAAAGACTCGCTCAAGCCGATTCGATGCCTCCATCTTCCACCCTCGCCGAACTGCAAAAGAATAGAGACCGTCGAAATACATTGATCGTACCAGTGTTCAGCAAAAGGTCCGGAACAGAGTCTGAAGGTTCACGTGTCTCCCATTTCGCCGACACACAAGACACAAATGTCCCGTTCATTCCAGACACAATAAAGATCATCGTCGGACCAGACTCAACCAACCAACGAACCTGGAGCCTGCCCAAAGCACAGTTGTCACGATACTCCCATATCTTCAGATCCATAATCACCGTAGACGACACAGTATCAGAAGTCGAACTGCCAACAATCAGTCCCAACGCCTTCGCCGATTTCGTCTCATTCATGCACTCGAGCATCTACAGCGTCAACACAAATATCACAGGATACCGAAGTGTACGAGCCCACACAGATGCCTGTCTCCTCGCCGCCAAACTAGAAGCAGATGAGTACTGGGAGGCAGGGATGCGGAAATTATACAATCTCTTCTTGCCACTCGCCAAATCAAAACGATCCGACGCCAAACAATCGTTCATTCGAGCCAGTGATATCGCATACATTTGCGTCAATACCACCGAAGAGAACCTACGAGGTGTAGCAATCATCAACTCCAATCCCCCGACAAGCAACGATCCCGCTATCCCGCAGATTACGCTCACAACCGAAGATAGTGCCTCCGGCGCTCCTCCTGCACCTCCTAGAAACACCTACCGCAGCAACGACATCGGTGCGATGAAAGGGCTCCGCACACTTTTCTTCGATGCAGTGGCCTCACACTGGACACACAGAGATGTGATTTACGTGGGCGCACCAGAGTTACTGCGTGTGGATGGTAACGACAAGATCGATGTTCCAGTTGATAGCACCACATGGGGACAAGTGTACGCCATGAATCCGGATTTCCACTTGCATATCACCAAGACTGCTGGGGTTCTTCTTGGGTGGAGAGCGAGTTTGTTCAAGCATATTAATAGGTATCTTGATCCTGTTGATCTGAAGTTTATTGGAGGGCCGGGAGGCGCGAGTAGTGGTGTTGCAGGGAATACAAGGAAGGATGTTAGTGATAGCAAGACGGAGCACGTTGAAGATGCTGACAAGTTCAAGGTCAAGGCAAACGAGGATGAGGAAGATGAAGGGCTTGAGATGAACCCACTGAGACGACGCCCGAAATTCACGCTTAAATTGAGGGGGCTGAATCAAAGTGCGAGTGGGGATGGAGTGGACTCCTCAGAGCAAGCGTTGAGTAATGTGAAGAGCGAGGACAGAAAGGATATCAAAAGCGAAGACGCGGCGCATGAATCTGGAGAGAATGATGAGGGCATTGACAGTGATAGAAGCACGGTTGTAGATGAAGGCGAGGAGGACTTGATGGAAGGTATTGAAGCTGGGATTGGAAAATAACCAAATTTCGCTGGGTTTTAGTACACCAAAGTGGTGTCTTGATACACTATTCAGACATTGGATAGGTCTTGGGCGACTGCATCTGTTTCTGACCATGACTGTTCAGTACGCTCAAGCTTATGATATCGTATTTTCACCAGCTTATCACCACCACAAGAACCAAATGCTGTACATGCATACTCATTATGCTCACGATACTATGCCATGACTATCATGCTTCTTCTAGCCACTCCACACCCAACTAAGCACACAAGACAACCGTCCGCACTACCACCATCACACAACACCCCCCCCCCCCCTCCCCCTGAACGACTCTGGCCAAACGCTCCTAGCGCAACATAATTCCCCGGCGCAGTTACCCCTCTCGCATGCTGTCGCGTCGTGTCGCATCGTGTCGTGTGACAACAGACTCGAGCGTAAAGCATGGTCCCTAGGCGGCTAGACACAGCGCTCGCTGCAAGGCCGCTGGATGACTGGTGCTTGCGGGGGCGAACAGAGCCCATGCAAGATGCCTGCCTGTGCAGGGAGCGGATCCAGGCTTTTTGCAAGCGGCTCAGCCTCTGAGCCTATTGTTTGCTTTTGACTTGTATAGGGTGCTGGGATACGCGAACATGAGGTCATGTATTGGGAGCAGGTGTTTGGCTGTGGTGACGGGCTGAAGAAGTTGGTTTGTTTCAGGGTGTACAAACTGTGCAATGTGTGCACTCGCTCCGCGTTAACAGAGCTACATTGAAACGCGCACTATCTGGTCAGTATAGCAGCTTAGGGGTAAGTCGCGGTTTGCCGACCAGCGTTCGGACGGCTGCTGCCTATGCTTCCACGCAAACCTTCCTTCTGCTGCCTTGTCCGCTGCAGACGCAGGAAGCCTATCCATAGAACACCTTCGGACGGATACATGCGAGCTTCGCCCATGCGGTCATCCCGACGACAGGCATCGGCTATGAACGTATTGGTTGGCAGCCGGAGTTGACGATAATAGTGTTCCGATCTTTGGTTCGCGCTACCCGGTTCATGCACCTCTGCGCAAGGTTTGGGCGTGTAGGATCGAACTGAGAGTGACGTGAAGAGAACCTTGGAAAGAAAAGAAGACGAGTCGTTTTCTGGAGCGCTAGGGAGTGGCCACGAGAGTGCTCGTACGATGTCTTCGTATGCCCAATGCCCTGTGCTCAGAGGCTGATCGTCCGGTCGCGCAGCTCCGCGTGGGTAGCCAGCAATATGGTGCCCTAAGACCAAACCTTGCTATTTGGAGAAGCAAAAAGAACATATGGGCGACTTTCGAAGTTGGTTCCTTCAGCAACTTCGCCAAACTTGAAAAAGCATAGACACGATATGAACTGTCAAACCGTTGGAGATGGTACAGCGCGCAGAGAGGCTGAGCAGCCAAAGACCTTGAGTAACTTTCGGAGACCGCCTAGTTGCATATGCGCTCATCGGAACGCCTCCCCGCTGTCAGTCTCACGCCTGTCCTTTGTGCGTACAGAACCATATGTACACGCTGCTGGCTGTGGGGGACGTCTTACTGGATTCTGACCACTTCTCTCGGACCGGTCGTACGTGTACGGGAAGCCGCTTGTGTCTCTGAGGCAGGACTGCGGACGAAAGGGCACGTCCAATGGTTCGTGTGGCGGATGTAGCAAACTCAAACGTGGTGATACGCTCGTAGAGAGCGACCGTCTGCAGCAGGCTAGATGGGGATCAGGATTGTGTTACCTGGGTTGTCAAGGGTGCTCGTTGCAGTAAGGAGCGTCCCGTTGCAGCGGGATGGACCAGCACATGTCGAGAGGCGGCGTTATGCTGTACCATGTGTGGGGATATCGTGCTAGTATTGAGCAGCGATCTGATCGTGTTGTGGAAGGTTTCTAGCAAGTGGCTGATGAGGCAGACATGGTTGGTTACGGTGTCACCGTGTAGCGCCATTGCATGTTGTTTGTGTGACGGACGAAGTTGTAGATCGCCCTAAGAGAAGCAACCGTGCGGAGAAGACGAACATAGCAAGTTTTAGTGACATTGGATATGTATCTCCGGTGTCCGAGGACAAAAGTGCGCTCATGATCGTACGTTCCGAGTGTATAGCGTGAAGCAACGCCTCTGGTAGTCAAACGCAATGACTGATCAAAGTACCGTCGGCATGTAGCGTGAAATAGCCGCATGATGGTGCACATGTGCTTTTGATGGCCCCAGTCTTGGGAAAGGGAAGATCACAGCGCAAAGGACGTGCCCCAGCTGAAGGAAGGAGTGGGATTCCGAACATCAGGTCCAAAAAGCACAGCTACCCGCAAGGCTGGTTGTCACTAGGCAGACCCGATGAGTTGGCCCAGCTTACCGTGACACCGTGACACAAGGCAAATAAGCCACGAAGCTTACTGCGCAAGGTCCGCTCCTTACTTGCAAGCCTTTGACATCAGCTAAGATGGCAATCCCTATCCAGATGTCGGTTCCCAATCTGTGGCTTCCCGTGCTCGCTCGTCTATCTGCGACGCCAAATAGTGCCCATCGCATCCTCGCATGTGATAAGCGAGCAAAGTGCTACGAGTTTCGCCCAAGGAAAAGGACGCTTCGAGGCGCCTTCGTGGCGCGCAAAAAAGCATGCTTCTGGGGTGCGTACGGAAGCCAGAAGAAGAATAATTGATGCAAGTACGGTATACGGGTGACATGCAACGCCCATGTGATTCACGAACAGCCACCAATTCTTGCAAAGCCGAGGGACGATGTCATTCCGTAACGAAGCGAGATTTCAACGTCGTCTAGGGTCGGTTTCGTCGATATAGCTCCGATATGAGCTGATGGCCAAAAAATTTGATGCCGCTGAGCGACCAGGGCACCTGTTCCTATCGAATGCTAAGATTTCAAAGACCGTTTTTTTCCTGCTGGATATCGCCTAGGTCGGAACGAGATTAGCATACCTATACATGCATGCAATTCACCCAGCGAATAGGCAAAGGTACTTAAGTCGCATCAATAAGTCTACACCTAGTTCCGGTAAGACGTTGAGCGGGCATCGCCACACTTGCGCAGCTGGATCAATAACGAACAAAACAAGCCTGTTGCAAGTATGCACATTGCACATTGTCTGACGAGAGGGCTGTGGGGTGGGATGCAGATGATGCAAAAGGATGGAGTTGAGGGATTTCTTCCTGGAAAAGTGGCTAGCGGCAGAAGGAACGGCGCGGGCTGGTGATGATGATTGCCACACACACACGCACTCGCTCACTCACCAGCCGCGGTCCTTGGCATAGTGTCATCCTTACACCAGTTTGCTCCGTCAGCCTTCTGCGCGTCACTCGACGCCATTACCCGCGCGCAGCACCATAAGAGATGAGCACGTATTTGCTGATTGCTGGGAGGACTTTCGGTAGCGGTGGGCCTTGCTTTTCCAATCCGGATGTCCATCATGCTTGTCATATGACGAAGGATTGGCGGCCGCAAAAAGCAAATCCTCTGTAACGGTGCCCTTCTCTTGGCTGAGTGCGTGTCGCGATTGGTGCCGACAAGGTTTTCCGGTGACGCCTCACTGCAACTGTACGCGGATGTACACTGTACGCGACCATGCTAAGGTGTCTTGGAAAGCATCGGTAGCCGACACGACACAAGGGCGACGGAAGCTGAGGGACGTTTGGTGGTTGACTGAAGATTCAGCCCTCGTTGATGGGCCAGCTGACCGACCAGCAAGCGAGACGAGGACCATGGTGATGGCGTTCGTATGGCCGAGACATGTTGACGACTGCCTGCGTGTCGTTTCATGGTATGCCTCTAATAGCCAGCAGGATCAGGTCCTGGGACGACTTGCCGCGCAGGTCCAACAGCATGTCAATAGCAACAGTACACCATCTCGGCCACAAGTAGCCTAGCATAGCATGGCCAGCCTCCAGTTTAGTCGCACATCGCGTGGCCTGAGGAATCCGTTTAGGCGGTCGCCTCCAGTCTTCCCAACAAAGATGCGCGCTAAGTGAATGACAGAAGGCCGCAGAGATGAGTCTCGATCCTGCATTCAGGTCATCAATCGGCCACGACCTGCATCCGGTATCCGCAGCCTTCCACCCATAATTCCCCTTGGATGTGCGCCTAGCAATCTTACACATGTGTTTAGACCTCTAGCAGTTAGGGCAATGAGGCAGGGCGCAATCCCGGCGTGATAGTCCCCGTCGAGTCAAGCAGACTACTGCACACTCGCAGGCTCAGCACGCAGATGGCCATGCACACATCGGCCTTGGGGGGACCTGTGATTTGCTCGTCGCTCTAGGCTTACAGCGTTCATCGCGATGGAGACTCTACGGATGCATATGGATGATGCCCAGGCCGTGGAGCCTGAGTGGGGTGACAGGGCCAGTGGTTGGGTGCGAGATTGATCTATTGCGCAAGTCTATGCACGATTTGGGCTGGGTGCAGAACTGCGGCAGGGTGGCTGCGGATTGATGCGTTGTGTGAGTGGGTCGACAACGTTGGGTATGGTCGGAGCGCACATTCGGTGTCAACATCGTGGAGAGGAACGTGGACTAAGGCAATGTCAACAGAGCAAAGACAGGTCAAGTGATGGGATGAGAAGATGTGGCTTTCTTAGTCTGCTCACGACTGTCGTCGTGGCGACCGTATGTATGTTTTTTTCATTTGTTTGACTTTGCGCAGTGCAAATGTTGCTGTCCTACTTGTGGGACCTACTACCATACAGTGTTGAGCTAGTGCTCTGGTATCTCTTGATGTGAAATTCGAACAAACGAACGTGATGGTAATGGACCTCTATTGGTCCAAAACCCAACAAGAACAACTCCGGGAAATGCCCAGTGACCCCACTCCTAATATACGTGGCAGAAACCGTTGATTGCCACACCAATATCAAACTCCGTGCCATCAAGGCGACTGCCCAAGTTAAAACGTAGTAGCCAGATAGTTCTAAAAGTCCAAAGCCGGAATATTGTCCGGCCTGGTCTAGTTTTATAACGCCAAGGAAAACAAACCGCACCAACACCGAACGAGAAATCAATTGCTGTTCGTGTCATCGTGACTTTTTCGGAAATTGTATAAACACATCGTGAAGAAGCATATCGTAATAAAAAGGATCCAAGGGGCCGGGAAAGGAAGGTTGGCCTAGTAGACGTGGACCGGAGCCATCATAGAAGGCTGGAAAGACACGTGCTTGACGAGGTTGGCCGCCTGGATGAATGGCTGGAACCACGTGTTGGCAGGGGGTTGAGAAACGTATTGTTGTTGAGGCTGCGGTACTCGGGAAGAAAATTTAGGAACCTGGGAAGAGGAAACGTGTTGGTACGAAGATGTCGAGGATGCGGATGAGGCAGATGAACACGCGGAGAAGACTGAGTCGTTGTCTGAGTTGGAGCTTCCAGACGAGGTAGAGTGCTGGAAGGGTGACGGAGCGTAGGCTGAGCCGGGAAGGGGAGCAAACTGGGGCACCGCAGACGCCTGGTAGTAGGCGTTGTATGCGGCATCTCGAGTGTAGTCTACTGGGGTGAAGGGAGGAGAAGACAGGGGCGTTGAGACCGCTGACTTGGTGGCAGTGAAAGACGAGCATCGGAGAATCATCTCACGAATCTCGGGAATGGTTGCCCTGTTGGCGGGGTTGAACTCGAACATGCGCCTGAGGATGGCATCGAGCTCTGAAGAAACAGGCAGGATGGTCCTCAGGAACTTGGGGTCCTTCATGAAGGCGCGGAAGGTGCTGTCCTCGAAAGAAGCTCGCTTCCATGGGTTGCGTCCGCATGTGAGGTTGACAAGCATGACTCCCAGACTCCAAACATCGTTGGGTGCTGAGGCGTAGCATGAGTAGGCCTTGGGTGCCGACGTCTGGCATTCTGCCCAAAGTTAGCACGTGACTTGATTAGTCAGACTGGATGAACCTACCTGGAGACATGTAGAAAGTCGAGCCGCATCCAAAGTCCGAGGTAACGGGGTCGGTAGTGGCAAGTCCAAAGTCGGCGAGTTTGCAAGTCATTCCTTGGTCAGTGACTAGCACGTTCTCTGGCTTCAGGTCCCGGTGGTAGATTCCAATAGAGTGGCAGTATTCCACGGCATCCAAAACCTGGAGGAAAGCGCGCTTGGCCATGGCATCGTTACCCACGTACTTGCCCTGCTCGGTGATGTTGGAGAACAAGTCACCTTCTGGGCAGTATTCAATGACAACGTATGTGCAGTCAGGGGCGTCCATGATCTTGACTAGAGAGACCACGTTGGGGTGAGCGCTGGCCTGGTGGTGGAGCTGGATCTCCCGTTGCTGGAACTTCCTCTGGCGAGGCTCAAGACCGACCTTGTTGAGTGCCTTTACGGCATATGGGATGTTGGTCTGGATGTCTACAGCTGTGTACACGACGCCGTAAGCTCCTACACCGAGGATGCCAGTCAACTGGAGTCGACCAGCGAGAACCTGACCTAGACGGTCTTCGGGCGCGCAGAATCCATTTTGGGTTGGGGATGCTGGGGGTGTTGGGTACATATTGTAAGAGGGAAGGGGAATAAGTCCTCGCAGGTCCAATGAAGGCCTCAAGGACAGTGTTAGAGTAATCCGGAGAATGGAGGTTGGCCTGGTCCGTGTGGAAACAGCAAACAGTCCCGGATGGAAGAGTCAGAAAAGAGAAGAACGTATTATAGAGCAGTAACCGGATCCGGCAAGTCAGATGACTTGAAGGTGGAGACGGATGAGTGAGCAAGAGGCTGTCAATAGGAAGAGTGCTTGACAGAGAGCGAAGAAGCTGTTGGGATGCGGTTGAAGAAGGAATGTGTATGAGAGAGGAGGAGGTAGAGTAGTAGTAGTAGTAGGAGTATGAGGAGGGTAGTGGTTGTTGATGTTGTGGTGGTCGTGGTGGAGGATGAGGCGGGATATGATGTATGTGTATGAAGACGGCTGGGCTGGGCAGCAGTGATAAAGAGAGGCTTCGCAGGGAGGGCCCGGGTGGCCATTGGCTCGAGGAGAGGCCCCGGTTTTTCGTAAATATAGGGAAGGAGCGGCGCTATGACGAAGAAGGATGGGGCTACAGAGCGAGTGCAGGCCATCAGCGATGTGTGCCATGGCCGCCGGCACGCACACTCTGACGCTAACGTCTGGTTCCACTCGCGCAACCCACCCTGGCTCGCAAGCCCGTCTCAACGCGCGCAGGGAGGCGAGGTGTGTGTGTGCCGTCTTTACCCAGTTGGACGCTAGCCCGTGTCCAACAAAGACGGTCATGCAGCTACCGACCGCCCGGGGCCTGTCCTTGATTCACCTGAATCATGGCCGCCTGCGACTCCGCTGCTCACCGGGCGGCTGTGGCCTGCAGCGAATCACACGCCCGTCAGCACCGAGAGGGTGACACACAGGCCTGCTCTCGACGCAACAAGTGCACCATCCTCGAGGCACCAGAGCGACAGCTGCAGAAGAGCGATGTGCCAGACGGTGCAAGCGGACCCGCGCGCTGTGTGTGTGGCGCCTCGATTGTCGCTCCACCGTGGCCATTCACTGCTCGCTCCACACGCGCTCGTCAGCCCCCTCCAGAAGCAGACTGAGAGAGGACACATGTCAAAGGCAAATCCCCCCCCCCAGCAGCCCCCTCCCATTCGCTGCCTCCCCAGCCTCTGTTCTCGCGCGGCCCTCCCCTGATCTCAGCATCTTGTCACCGGCCGATTAGACGGGCCCACCAAGCCTCCCAAACGACCGCGCCTCGCCCCAAGAAGACGCAGCCATGCAGTTCCTTGCCTAGCGCTGCTTAGCCTCCCCAAGACACGCCCAGGCTTACGACGTCTCGAAAAGCCGCAAAGTGCACGGGCGGCGTTCGATAGTCTTCGCTGGCTCCGAGGACCCATGACGAATACAGCCCTTCCAGACGACGATCTCGCAACGCTGCGGCACTGCTCTGCATCTCTGACTGTCATGCCGCCAGACGACCTTTCGTCCCGTCTGCCTGAACCCGGTGTTGTGTCTAGACGACGGCACAGTGCCTGTCATCAGCCCGCGGTCACGTTTCGGGTTTCGACCTGGTGGACCTCTCTTTGTTTTCCGGCGCTTCTGATCTGCGTCCTTTGCCCTTCAATCTTCGACCATGGCCGTTGCTGCACTGCTGCAGCCTCCAAGGGCGAGCTGCTTCCAGTATTGGCACCGCCCAAAGAGCGTTGGCGATGACACATGGCACTTGATGCCCGATTGGGCACAGCGTGCCTTCACATCTGCCAACCTTGTTGCGCCGGACCTCGCCCTGTTTGTGAAGCTGCTTTTTATTGGTTTGCCCGCTATATTGCTTCTTGTCGATGAATGACTAACCGAACCGTTCGCTATGAGCACACCCTGTCGCCCGGCTCCGTGGGCAATCTTGTCTGGTACATTTTGGGTCTGCCAGTGGCGCCCTCCGTATCCACCAGAATTTTCGAGACTGCTCCGCCTAGCCAATTAATGCGGAGATTATTTTGTACTTTTGTGCCAATCATCATTCGAGTCATCCCTCGACCTACGTGTTGTTTAGATCCAGCCATGGCCGTGTGACCTGTCAGTCACCGCCTAAGATTGTCTTGCTGTTCCACTCACACCGGCTATTCGCTCAGCTGTCCATGTCGTGGCGTATTGCGCAATACCTTGGGGCGAACTTTTGTTCATCTGCTGTTTACCAGTCATCGATGGCGCAGCTCCTATCGAGGAGAACATGTTCCAAGACTTCCAGATCGAGAACAAGAGCGTTCTACCGGCTCGTATCTCATCCCGTATCCATGCCCCCGTTGAAAGAATAACCGACTCATCTCGTCCACATATGAGTCGCAGGCGCTGGGATGAGTGCCAGATTACCCTGTTGACCCCAGCGCAAGCGAGATAGCCGTGCAAAGCACCTGCAGCTTTCAACTCTTTTTCTGCTCATTCGGCGTCATCCGTGCTCGAGCACCGATACCAGCCAAGTCCGCCTCCCGTAGCCTAAACCTACGAGCGGGAGTCTGTGAGTGAAATGGGCCGAAGATCATGTCCTGAGCGAAATTGTTCCTTTGCGCTGGTTGCGGGTCAATATCACGGCCAGAAACTTTGTTGGTACTCGAGATGAAGGAACCGTTCCCACCAACATGGCCACGGGTGCCAGCTCAGCCGCTCGACGTGTGCGGTAATTTAACAGGCCGCTAGCAATCTCTTTCATAAAGCGCATATTTTGTGACTTGGTAAGTTGTGAGCGCGCTGCACAACAACGTGCAATTTGCAATGGTACCCATCCGTAGCTACCTAGGTACCAAGTGTCGTGTGCTGTCTGCTTATGATCCGTTCGACCCGCCATAAGCTGGACAATGCGCGCACTCGATCCTGCTGATTCGGAATCGTGCATGCTCTCGTTGCCGGACAGGCGTTCTCCACAAAGCTCGAGCGTTTCAGTGGAGGTGGACGAGAGTCGTACATTCACCGCCAACTGCTAGGGAAGGATTTTGCAGGATAAGCCTTATCGATAACACTAAACCTCTGACACCTAACAAAACTAAAACTGCCCCGCCATTTCAACCTCCTGCGCCCTCAAACTCTAACGGCAGCTGTGTGATCACAGGCAACGTCCAATCGATCTGTCGTGCCCATCGCACAAGTCAGCATGGCTAACAGATCCTGCGACGTGGCGTCCGCGGCTCGAGGCAACAACAGACGGCGCCAATGACGGTGCTCGAAGATCATCCACCTATTCGCAGGTCCAGTCACTTCCAGATCCTCTGGTCGCTCAAAGATTTTCGTAGTCAACACATGACAGCATGCCAGCCTCGTTTTCCTCGTGTTACTCAGCTCTTGTTTGGCTCTGCAGGGATGGCAGTCTCTGGTGATTACCAAGTGCCACTAAACTGCCATTTGCCACCTCATGCCTCATGGCGATTTACATCATCATTGGTCGAGCGTGCCGTACAGTATGGCAAAATATAGTATGCACCGCCCACTGTCGGTCCGACCTTTGCAAGGTTGCTTGGTCGATCTCCAGGCATGCAGGCATCAAACGTTTCGCTGTCGCTATGGAAGGACTCAACTCCGGAAGCTTCCCAAGGGCCATATGCCGTATCATCATGCATTGCAATAACTACACATCTGGGGCGTTCCGTTCCGACACACCAAGTTTGCCCCCCAAGTGGATTCCATCTTACGATTTTTTGTAAGGTTTGCGCAGGCCGTTTGCTAGCTGATGATCGCTTGGGTTAGCTTGCGCGTCTCCAGTGCTGATGCCCGCCCAGGACGTCATCACACTGGGCAGCCGGTGATGCAAGACCCTGTACATCACTTTATTCTGATACAGCACGCTGAGGTCAGATCTTTGCAGAAATCGCGCTTCCGAACAAACCGCATCTCAAGGGTCCCATCAGCATTCACATGCCTACGCCTGTTTTGTGGCTCTGTACCAGACATGCAGTTATCCACTCCAGCAGCAGCAAGAGTTCGGGGTCTGATCAGCCGTTCTGGAAACGTTCTTCCTGTTATCCAACATCATCGAATACATTGTTCTTGAGTTGGCACCGTAGCAACTAGCGTTCGTCCCAGAAGTCCTGTTCCTCTAGATTACTCGTCGACGCACCCCACCCATATGTCAGTCCCAACAAGATATGCACCGCGGCCGAATAGCAATAACGACAGAATGGAACCTTCATCGACCGGTCTCACGAAACGCGTTGAGTTCAAGCCACCCGTGTTCTCCACCATAGTTCACTGGAGCGGAATCTGGAGACTCCGTCCGGGGCCCGGGTCTTTGGCGCTGCGTGAAGTCTAACGCGTCACTTGTGAGACCCTCTCTTGGTTGAACGCGTCCGTCGTGAGCAATCGAGATGGATAACGAAACACTCACCCTTAGCACCCTTTAGTCGGCGGCAACTAACCACCGA
Source organism: Alternaria dauci (assembly GCF_042100115.1). NCBI lineage: Eukaryota > Fungi > Ascomycota > Dothideomycetes > Pleosporales > Pleosporaceae > Alternaria > Alternaria dauci. The sequence continues at coordinate 436,420 of NC_091272.1, forward strand.
ACCAAACTCTGTAGGCAAGCAGCCAGCGAGAAGATTGGATCGGCAGGGACTTCGGACCTTTTGCGGTCCCGTCGTGTTGTTCCATGGCTTTTCTGGACGAGTACAGCCGCTCGCGTTGAGCTTAGTCGTGACCATGGATGGATTTTTTGATCTGAGCCTCGCTGAGGGTCTGCAGATCACAGCGGCCACCAGTAATCTCCCAACCTTTTCCACAGTTAGGTCCGACTACAGGGCAGAACTTCGGCAGCGAGACGCAGGATGATCAAAATGCATGGTGAAGTGGTCAACTGCCGTGGGTAAGTCCGGTGTAATGCTGAAAAATTCTTGCGCATTCCGTCTTCGCACTCGGTCTCTGCATGTCTTCGTACAGCCATGATAGGATGTTCGGTTGCTCGGAAAGAATATCGTAACCTACACCTCAACACCGCCATCAACATGGCATGCATCTCCCAGTGGCATAGTTGCGACGTAGTCTCTTGTGGAAAGTGCAAGACCCGATGTTTGGCACATGAGCTGCGTACACCGCCTTACTGTATACTTGATCACGAAGCAACTACAACCTCATCAATTTAGCCAACACATCTCTCTACATCAAATGTTTCGCCCACCGCATAACTAACCATCACCTGATGACTCCCAATACAGCTCTGTTTATCCACTTCTTCCACCAGCACCAGCTCCCGTCGTATGCAAGCCCAACTCCCGCGCCAGCCTGACGTTACCCACATGTTTCGCACTCTTACAGCGCGCACCATGCATCAGCAATGGCGAGCAGCCTCATACCCGGCTCTTACACAAGGTCGACCCTCGCGCCTAACTGGGCGACTGCGCGGTGTATACATAGCCACGGATCCTCGTCGACGGCTTTGCCCAAGTCGACGACGCGGCCAGATGGTCCTCTCCGCCTCACCACTCGCTTCCCTTCTCACATGCTCCACCCATTTCCCATCAGCACAAAACATAAGATGAAACAGCCTCACCTTTACGAATGAAAATCTTTTAGTAGTGCAGCAAAGAACTTGCTCCGCCCATCCTTTACAGTACACACCCCGCATCCTATCAGCTGACGGCATGAGGCTGGGGTGGTGTGTATGGTGATGGCTGATTGATTGCCTTGCCGGTCGCATCGCGGAGACGTCGATGATGCAGCACGGCTGACCAAGAAGGATTGCGCCGCCAACAACAACGCGTGCGCGTTACGCCCTGAGGCCGTCCCGGTCCATGTGTCATCACCACATCCCATCAAATTTCCATCTCATCTGCCTCTGACCTTTTTTTGTTTTGTTTTCAAAGATCCAGGGAGCGCGGCACGGGTAAGAAACTACTGCAGGTCATAGATGCGGTTGTGCGGCGGGGTGGGCCTAAGAAAAGGTCCCTACGTTGTTCAGGGGAGACGGGCGGTTGCGTGACTGGCCCATGCAGCTTCGCGTCCACTCGACTCCTCAACGCCATGAATAGAGCGCGCGTGTATGGGTTGGTGGGTGGTTCATGGCTGCCTTGGTGGTGCGGGACGAGCTGGTCCAGGTAGGTGGTCTGTAAGTAGGCGCCGTGGCAAATGCGTCAATAGGGCAAGGCAAGGCAAGGCCCGAGGCGACCAGTTTAAGCAACCACTATCTTTTATGGTTCTGAGACGGTGGTGGTCATGGTTGACTATGGACTGAGTCAATCCGTATGGAGTGGTAGGTAGTCGAGATCGGAGCAGCATCCGCAGACGCTCGTGGCAGACGCGTGTCCATGGCGAGGCGTTTTTACCTTTGCCGCTGCCTGTATGCATACTGTACGTTCCGATCACATCGACAGAAGCGCGACACCAACTTCGAAATATCGAACGCCTGATGATGTGGGTGGTCACGCATCCGCAAGGCAAACTGAAACCTTGTCGTTGGTGGCAGCCTCGCACGCATCAACGGTCCGTCATCTGGGATCTCGTCATGCCACCTCTACGCAGCTGAGCGAGCGAGTAAGATGTTGGAAGCGTAGCACGAGCGCAACACGTACTGAGATTTCTTGCTAGATGAAGCTATTTCACCGATGCACAATGTACATGACCTGGCACCTTGGAAGAAACTTCCAGTAGTTTGAGTGAATGCTATCGACCTCGCACATCTACAAACTGCTGATGTGTTCTCCTGATTCGTAGCCCCCTTTCCATTATAGTGTTGATATGAAGCATACATAACTCCACTGTCAGATATGTTCGATAATCTGTCTTATAGAATACATTTGTGGTGCAACAACACAAGAAATCCTTCAAAGGGATATTCCAATAACGATGTGATGAATGTTCTGATGTTAAAATGCAGACACACTATTGTTGAGTACTGTTATGTATGGTCCCGTTGCACCTTGATGCGAGTATACGACATAAGACGGTAAAGCGAACATTTTGTTGCTAATCAGGTATTGGAGATTGGTAGGTTGACGATTTGACTGTGTACGAGTAGTGATTTGTGTCTTTATGACAACGAGCGTAAAAGACTACTGAGGCACAAAATCCATCAGGTTCCGGACCATATCGCGTGGCACCCTTACAACCTCGGTGGCCATTCGTTGATCTAGAAGTGTGATTGCGTTCCTGATGGCCACCCTTCCGTCTCTGCATTGTTCCCATTTGACCTGGTTTTGGGGCCTCGTGTCGTTGAGTTTTGCCTCCAGACGAACGAAGCAATCGTCGTTAGCTGTCCACACTTCTCTTCCCCCCTGATACAACGGGTTTACTGCCTCCCACTCGCAGTCAAGTCTGACAACAGCCAGAGGGCCCTGAAGATTGTCGCACAAGCCATTGAGAGGTCTCGGATCGTTGTCGTTGAGGCAGGTCCATCTATTGAAAGGATCGATCGCGAGGTTATCGTTGAAAGTAGTCACAAGTTCAAGAAGATGTTGAGCGGCCTCTTCTTGACCAAGTGTTATAACCCGGACTAGGTCCTTCTCTTTGGGCTTTCCTGGTTCATCACCCAACGCAGGTCTGGGTTGGTCTTTGGACATGCCCTGCATGCCACTATGTCTGGTTAGCAGAAATTATCGAACCATGCTGGGAGACGACATACGTGAAAACACCCGTGACAATACCCGTCTTGACAGCCGAACTGACGCCTTGTTTTGCGGCTTCCTTGCCCAAGCTACCAACCGCAGTTCCTCCAGGTATGAAGGCAGTGGCTCCAGAAAGCGCTCCATCGACAACAATCCTCTTGATGCTTACTTGACCCACATTTCCTTTCACATTATCGTCGCCGATGGTAGTGCTGATCCCATACTCGCACCCAATTCCAGCGGTCGACCCGATCATAGCACCTGCCACGGCGCCCGGCGGTCCGCCAGCCATGAACCCAAGGACCGCACCTCCAGTCGTGAGTGTGGAGTTTGTAGCAGTAGCAGCAGCACGTTTCGCATGCTCCTTGTTGCCTGCTAGGAGCTGAATACCTGCGGTGGCATGTCCAATAATTGGAAGTTTCTCGCAGAAGCGGGTTGCTTTTCCATCGCGTGAAAAGGCATCCACAAGACCGCTCCAGAAGCCCATCGTGAGGGAATAGATATAAGAGGGAAGTACTCCAAAGACAGTAAGGAAGTTCGGTAGAGCTGTGAAGTGCAGGATACCTTTGTGGACACCGTCATACTGGCCTACTTATAGAAGGACACAGTCGGTCCGCATACGGACATGCCGTGTTGAGCTTGCCGAATGTATTTGGTAAATATTGGTATTGTGTCCTCAAGTCGTTGTTATCCCTGACGGATGAAGGGTAGGCGAGCTGTCCAGCAAGCCACATCATTGAGGCTTCGGAATTCATATTCTGGTGTAGCTAGCGGGCACGATATTTGCTTCAGCTTGTAGTCAAGTCGACCCAAATAGGATGCCAAATACAGACTTATTCAGATGTCAGTCTAATCTGGTTAGAGCGCGGAGATCCCGATGGGCTAGCCAGCCGCGCAGGCTCCAAACAGGTGGAAGGGAGCTCGGGAGTTCGAAGCAACCACGTCCTTGGTGTGACGAAAGGATATTAGAGGCTTGTCTTCATCTCAATCTGCGGCTGCCAAGTGCAGGAGCACTGATGTATGGAGTTCTAGGCGGTCTTTTGATGTTCCGCACGGTGCTGATGCGCGCGGCCATTTAATATTGAGAGACGGGATGTGGGGCTCAGGGTCTGGCCTGGTCAGCCGCGTGTGGGCTTCAGCCTCGTGAGTTTACTCAGCCCCGACGCTGCCCAACTCCACGGCTGCCTAGATCTATCCTACATGACAACAGCTTTGACGATGCAGATTTCTCGAACCAGTTTGCGCCAAAGATTATGTCCTTTGTACAGTCATTCTGGTGAAAAAGCAAGTAATCAACTATTCGGATGTCCAGAGTTCGCTTCAGAGTGCCGCGCGTATCGACAGCCTACCTAACGAACATCCACATATAGCCTCATCGTAATGATGGAGCTGCCACCCAAGCATGTGCAATTCATGCACACTCCGCTAAACTTCAAGCGCAAGGAGATACGCGTCCTGACAATCGAACCGAGTTCCGAGCCGGAGAGTCCAATTCAGATCACCATGAAGCACATCGACTTCAGCAGTCACGTTCATGCTCTTACTCGTTACCAGGAGGAGAAGGATCGAATTAGAGCTCACGATAGATCGATTTCTTACTGGCGGAGTAAGGCTCTTTACAACAAATTTTTCAAGGAAACGTTGCGTTTCATCGCATTGTCGTATACTTGGGGCCCTGAGTTTCCAGCGCAAGACATACTTGTTACAAGTCCGGAATGCCGAGGCTGGCTTTCAGTTCGGCAAAATCTGTACGACTTTCTGAAGATACGACGAGCCTGTGGCTCTGCTTGGTTCTGGATCGATCAAATCTGCATCAATCAAGGACAGGACGACGAAAAGACCCACCAGGTCAACCACATGGCAGAAATCTATAGCGCAGCTGCTGTAGAGGTCTGGATTAGTCCTGAGTTTGAAGGTAGCAACGAGCTCATAGATTTGATCATTCGCGAGAGTGTTCTCTCGACTCAATACCCCTGCCCAAGGCTAAGTGTGAACAAGCGGACACTGAGTACATATATCCCGTCTTTGTACCGCCTTCTGCGCACCCCATATTGGTCAAGACTGTGGATTACTCAAGAGATTGTACTCGGTAACGTTGTCAATATACGTGTTGGCTCGAAAACCCTACCATGGGACACGTTCTACTTGGGATGGGATAGGGTAAACGACGCGTGGGGAAGCCTGGATCCTACATTCAAAGGTACAAATGAGGTCACTGCACAGATTCGGATACGGGCGATCAACGCTGAACGAAGCCCCGGGTCCGAAGAAGATTGGTGGTCAATCTGGTACCTGATTCAGGGTTCAGAATGCTCAGATTTGCGGGACCAAGTTTTCGGAACAATGGGTATGCTCCACCCGTCGCTTCGAATACTCCCTGATTACTCGATGCAACCGCAAGATATACTACTCAAGCTTCTTCCCAAGATAGTCAAGGGCGTATATGCTCAAAGAATACCACACCAGAACGACCTGCTCGATTTTAAGATCCGGAATCGTTTGTACCGGGTAAACTGTATGTACGCGGCACTGTGCTGGACAAAGACACTCCAAAACGACGAGCACAAGATCAATCTAAGATCAGTTCGCCATCACCTGCTCAATATTCTTCTATCTCTAGATCCACCCAAACTTGGCTACAGGATAGGAAAAGTTTGCCTCTTGAAATATCTTCTGTGGTTACACGTAAGGGAAGAAGCATATTTCTGGAGGGCGAAGCTTTGGCAATTACGTCCTAGTCGATGGTTGCACTTCGGGTCAGTCAAGGAAACAAAGCGTAAACCTTCGACTAATGACAGCCTGTTTGCAGAATCGGACGTGTATTCTTTGAGCATTGCAGATTCTGATATGTCTTGATTGAGTAGTGCAGACTCCAATGTACGTTCGTCGAGTAGTCTATCGCGATGGTCTTCTGTGTATCAGAATGTGCGTCAACCAGCTGGCGAATGAATACAATCCATCTTCCTCTCACTGTCCAGAGCCCTCGCAGCTCTTTGAACTTCTTCGCCTGCCTAGACACTGCAAACTCCACACTGAGCCCTTCTATCGGTAATCCATCATACGGTAAACTCCTCTGCCCACCACGCAAGGCGGGCTTCACAATCGCAGTATTCCGTTCATCATCCTTAGCAACCCTCATTCCACGGCTAACCAAGTCAGCAAAGGTACCTTAAGATATACACCACCATCACAACATCAAAACGACAACATAAAATAGGTCATATACCTTTGAGATCAAGTATAGATATCTCATCTACTGAGAAAATAGCAGAGCCACCATAACCCTAGTAGCCTGAAAAGCACCTTTTGTGCGAACAAGAGAAGCAAAAGTCTGGGGTATCTTCTTAAAGGCAGCAGCACCATCATCTGTCTCCGACCACACCTGAGGAAACGCAGCTTCCACGGTAACATCCGACTCGGCCTCGCCCGTCCAATCGAAGCCAATCCGCCAATTCAGTTTAAGTAAGACGTGCTTGTCTTGCAGAATCAAGGTGTCGCGACCCAAGTTCCTGCTTAGATCCTTGCGCGTAATAGATTTCACTGACGACGTGTTCTCAGTATCTTCCGCGGCGCGACCTACGAGTAGATGCGCAAAACTGCTTTCGCACTTGTGCCAGTGTTGGGCGCGTTTCCTCGCGATGCGCCAGTACGAGTCCATGGCCCAGGAGGCATTACCGAGATCCCTTTCTAGCGCTCTTGCGCGGATAAAGGTGCCTAGTTCACGCTCGGCCCATGGCGAGATGCGAAGCAGATGCATATCAATAATCTCATGCGCCAACGCGTCGATTGTAATCGAGACTTGAGCCGTCAACAACTTCTGTGGGCCTACGACATCGATGGTGTGGTTCTGGTGAACCCGCTGTGACGCCGGGAATATCTTGCCACTGGGGAGGCTGAGTTGTGTGGAGAAGCTGAGTGATGTGAACATCTCCAGGTAAGGCAGGGGATCCGCTACTTCCACTGGCCGATGGGATGGAACTGGCTTTTCTGCTTGTTTCGGGCGTGGTGGAGGAACGGACAGGGCAGCGAATGGTAGGAACGAGCAGAGTAGACTTGACACTGATGCCGGCTTCTCTGGCCTTCTATCGCTACCGCTGATGCCGGATATGAACTTCCTAGTAATGTGTCAGTCATCGCTTCACTGGGGTAGAGGATTGTTATACTCACTTCAAACTGTCGCGCTCTGGCGGTCGTAGAGAATCCTCTGGACCACGGCGCTGCTCCTTGACCACCTCATCGATGCATCTTGATACTTGAGCCTCCAACTCTTCTACCTCGCGCTGCAGACGTGCCTTCTCTTGCTTCCTTCTCTCGATCTCTGGATCTAGAGGCTGTTTCTTTTGTACCACTTCCTTGGTGACGTCTTCGACAGGCCCATCCTCTACGGGTCCCGTGATATCGTCGGGCTGCACTGCTGGCGCTCTCGAACTCGGTGGAGGCTGTTTTACAGGATCTTTGACACGCGGAGGCCGCTTGCTTGGTGATGAGAAGAGGATACCTCGGCGCGGCGGCTTCGAATATTCAAGGCCGTTTCGTGATGGGGTTCCCGGAAGTTCTGGCTCGTTGTCGCCCGGTAGTCCCGAGCCGCTCTCTTCCCTTCCTCGAGGACCATGCCTGGCTGATAAACCCCCCTGTCTGTTGCGTCTTGGAGATACTTTGAGAGGCGATGAAGACATGAGACCCGGGTAGTTGCGCGCAAGGCTGGCTTTCGTAGGCGACACAGAAGAAGGTCGTCGCGGAGGCTTCCTCAGAGGGCTTGATGTTTGTTCGTCAGGCGAGATGGTTCTCCTCCGCTTCGCCGGTGGCTCGTTCATCGTGTTCGCATATGGCGGTTCGGTTGGATTAGGAGTATCGGCGCGAAACCTGTGGGTTCTGGTGGTAGGAATATATTGGTGTGTGTATATGTGTGCTGGTGGGGTATGCGACGATAACAGTGAATGCGACGCGTCGCGTGTTGTTGCCCTGTCGGCGTTCGCTGCAGCTTTGGCCGACATTCGGAAAGGCGGCGCAAAATGACGTCGAATCGTCAATCGCTACTTGTAATCAGCTTGCGAATTGGTATTTGGCGACAGTGGCCAATCTCGACATGTCATAACGAAGCATACTGGAGTATCTGTGACTGCTTTGTCTTTTACTCATTCCCTTGAGGCAATGGAACACATCGCACGGTCAACCCCACTGGCATTGCGCCAGAGACTATGCGCTTCATGCACGCGGTCATGGCGCGGGCCGCGTGCTTCCGTAGAGACAGGACGGATGGGACTTCAGAATAGCGATCGGATACAGCGTCGCTTTAAAGGATACATTGCACCGGAGGGCGAGCAGGCCAGGCCTATCACCGGCTTCTATGCAGGTTGGACTCTCATTTACATTGTTCGCGAGACCAAAACTAACAGTATCTAGACATGCTAAAGAAACCGCTGGCAGAAGTACAACCGCTATCCCGCACGACGCCCGAGCCGCCGAAAGAGGAGCCAAAAACGCAAAAGGAAGAAGTGTTTGCCAAAGCACGTATAATCTTCGGCTCGACAACTGCATTGGAGGAACGCAAACAGGAGATTTTAAAGTCCTCACAGAACATTGCTGGTGTACTGGTTCCTCCACGACCCGAAGAACCGGATAACTGCTGCATGTCCGGATGCGTAAACTGTGTATGGGACATGTACCGGGACGAGATGGAAGAGTGGGCGGAGAAGAGCGCTCAGGCAAGAGCGGCAATGCAGGCACAAAGGCAGGAAGGAAAAGGAACAGGGAGTATGGTGACGGGAGACACGTCGCCGAGTCACGTTGCCACGAGTATGGATGACGACGGTGGTGGTAGTGAAACGAACTGGGCCACTGGGCTCGATGACACGGATAAAGACAAGCTGTTCGATGACATACCCGTCGGCATTCGAGAGTTCATGCGGACAGAGAAGAAGCTGAAGCAGGCGCACAAGAAGGCAGAAGCCGCTGCGGCAGCATGAGCTTCGAATTCGGCCAGACTCGAAGATGTCTTGGCGTAGCATTTGTAGAACGTTCAAATACCCCATCCATTACAGATTCCGTGATGTTCCCACCTGTACCCCAAACCAAGATCAATTGTGCTGCTCCCCGTAACTCTACCCCGTCTAATCTTCACCAACATCCACGCCCTTTGCCTGGAGGTCTTTCCGCGCCTCTGCTATTTGCTGCATGAGCTCCTGGTGCGCTTGCGGTACGTCGTTGAAGGTGAAGACTCCCCAGCCGAGCTTGAAGAGGAGGTATGCGCCGAAGGAGATGAGAGCCCAAAAGGGAAGCTGCCGTCTGGTTAGCGAGAGTCGAGGAAAGACGGTCATGGTGATGCAGTTGGTAAAGGTAGTGGGGCAGGAGTGTTCACGTAGAGGTGGGACTTACAAAAGGAACAATCTCCTCTTGGATCTTCTGGGGCAGAGGGACGACTTGGAGGAACAGGGAGAGGTAGATCTTGCACATGTTAGCATACACGTCTTGATATATCACGAGCTAGGGGGCTGCTGTACGGAGGTCAGGAGCATGCCAATGCTGATGGTTTGGGTAGCGCGCGTCATGATGGCGAATTGGTTGCTGCGAATGGGGTAAACGAGGGTCGGCGGTCGGAACAGAGTGTTTGGGCGTGATGCTTGACGTCGTGTGGTGTTGAGTGTTTGGGTGCCAGATGGCTCAAATGTTGCCAAGGGATCGGTGTCCAGGGGTCCAGAACGGAATCGGACAAAGGCAACGCCAGCCGCGACAGTGGGTCGACGCTGCTGCAGGACCGAGGAGGTGACCGCGTCTTTCCGCGTCTGAGAAAAACAAGTGGCTGAGCCATTGCACTTTTCATCGAGGTAATCAAACACGATCCTGCCAGAAGCTATTGTTTGTAACCGCTGGTTCCGGACTGAGAGTAGCTTGTTTACCTCCCCCCCGATCTCCCCCGCCACTATGCACACTTGAGCCTTGCCACAACTTTGCGCCGACTGCGATTTCTTCATCTTCACACTTTTGCGATATGCCCCTAACCAATGATGAGCTTGGCGACTACATAGCGTCTCTAGAGCGCCTACTCCAAGGGAACCCTGCAGGCCAGACCGCTGCCCTCACAGGTTACGTGCATAAGCTCGATGCGTTTGCATCAAGTGGGGACAACGAAGCGATTGAGAAGACCTTGCAGCTGTTCGGGACGGCTGTTGGCGGTCGGAGTATGTAATGCCTCTGTGCAAAGCCAATCTTACTGACAGTGTATAGAAAGATGGCAGGCGCCCTTTAGAGACAGCGGAATCCTTGCTTACGCTCTTCGTGGTCTGACCACCGTGCGCCATGAAGATCCCATAGCGAAGCAATACCTGAGAGTCATCGGCAACTCGGTTGCTGATAATGGTACCGTGTCCCAGGAAACATGCTTTTAACGACGCAAAATAGTCTGACTGAAGCAAAGATACCAACAGGGAGCTCGCCGTGAGAGAGCTCCAAGCCATTGCCGGCTGCCTTCCATCGCCAGAGCTACGCTTGACCACGTTGGCCGTACTTTTCAATCTTTGCAATGACTTTGGTGAGCACTGCCACGAGATCCTCCGGACATGCAGCTCATGCGAATAGAACCCGCCAAAGCTGCGGCGGCCGCCATCAGACTGGATGCCACAATATGCACCTTCCTAGTACTTGACAGAATACCAGAGGCCGCGCTCGACTACGCCACGGACCTGCTCAACTGGACCACGAGCAACTTGACAGACGACCAGTTCAAAGACGAAGTCTCGCTCGAGACATTCAAGAGCTTGCTGAATGTCGCACTCCAGTACGATGAAGACCACCATCTGGAATACGTGGCTATTCTCGTACATTACCTGCAGGATCCCGAGTTCCAGCAAAGAATAGCAACCCCAAAACTGCTCGACGATCTTGTCACCCTGATGCTGGAGTTTGAGGCGCGACTCGAGCCAGAAGACATCGATGCTGTTTTTGAGGAACTCGCAACCAGCAAGAACGCTGATACAGTCACGTCAGATGAAGCCCAAGTCCTTTTGTTGGCACAACTGATAGGACTACTCTCTGCTGCCTCGGCAACAGATGTCTTTGCACAGAATTTCAATGTCAGAAGTCCGGTCATTGAGAGACTCGAGGCAAAGCTACGGGCACCGTGGGACAGCGCATATCCATCTACGATATGCGCCTGTGTCATGGTGGGAAATCTGGCCATGTCTGACGAGGTTTGCATCGACATGGTCAAGATCATGGAGCTACATGTTCGCCTGATTTTGATTCTCCAGAAGAGCGATAAGCCTGCTCTTCTTTATGCTGCAGCAGGTTTCATGCGGCATCTTACGTTTCCAGAGGCTAACAGGGCTTTGCTTGCAGATGCCGGACTCATGGAAGCATGCTGTCGTATGCTCGTGCTCGACGATCCGTCGGTCCGTGGCGAGGCAGCGGCTATGCTATGCAAGCTCGTCACCGGCAACTTTCACAACATCGAGAAAGTCATGTACGAGACCGTCGGCCCTGACACGGAAGCAATCAATCCGGACATCTCAGCCGACACTGTAATCTTCTCACACATTGTCGAGCAAGCCCTCGCTCCAGCCAAACCTCTACCGAGCACTACGATGAAGAACCCAATGATCGAGCTTGGCCGCACCATCGTTGCCATGCTGCGATACCTCGGACGACCAAACGCAGAAAAAGACGTTGAAGCAGTACAAATACAGATCTTACAAGTACCCCAGATTGCCCGACCCATTGCCCAACTAGTCCGACAGCGCTTCTACCCCGACGCGCGATCCGAAGGACTGCTTGGCCTAGGCTTACTAGCCCAGACACTGGAAGGTGCCGCAGCTATCGCTGAAGAGATCAAGGAGGACAGTGCCTTACTGGAGACGATCAAAGAGCACGCCAACGCAACGGAGGCCGGTCTTGCGCAACAAGCCCCATCAACGGCTAGCAGAGACCACCAAAACGCGATTGTGCTGCTCCAGGCGCTGCAGAACAATGCGGTAAGAGAACTCCAAGAAGCCGTCGGGGAAGTACTAAGGACTTCCAGGCTGACCAAATGGACGCAATACTCTCGCATTAGGCAATCGCTGTCTAAACACCAAGGACGTCGATCTTCAGGTGATGTGAACACACTCGGTAGTCCTGGGGGAGCGTCACCAGGGAGGGTCAGAGAGCTGGCACGGAGAGCTACCGAGTCGCCTGGAACGTCTCCAGGCAGGGCTAGGGGCTCTACGTATGTTGGGGAGGGTGCCGATGAGCGTCCACGAACCCCGTTGGCGAGAGAGATGGTCAAGGAGTTTGAAGAGGTGTCTCCTGGCACGGTGGTCAAAGAATTGCCGGCGAGGGAAAGGTTAAAGGGTAAAGGAATGAAACGGACGAATACGGCACCGCAATGATTTCTACGACACGGTTATGTTTTGTATCTACATATTCTTAATGAAGCACTCTCCACTTATGCACGGTAGTAGCTGTCAAGATGAGACTCTAAATGTGAATATGCTCGTTTGTGTTATCTTGGTCGAAGGCTCTAGAACGATCCATCACACCACTTTCAACATAACCATATCAATCAGATAACCTTGAGACGATCTCCAACAAATAATGGGCACGCAAAAGGCAGTGAATAAGCGGCAGTGGCGTTCCAGCCTCACTGTGTACACGCAGCGTAATCAAGACGCCTCTGATTGGCCGGATGAGCCACTCACGTGATTCTCCCGCTAGGAACCAGGGTCCATGACATAGGCCGTAGAAGTGAGTGACGGGTATAAAGAAGGGCTGTCTGGTCGAGATGTAGTTATTCAGCTACAAGTTTAACTCCAAGACTCCATCACTCTACAAACAATCTTGCAATTTCAGCAAACCGTCTTACCTTTGCCAATCACCAACTCAGCCTACCAACCAAACACTACAACATCAAAATGACCTGCTGCGGACGTAACAACGGCACCTGCGTGTGCGCTCAAGAGGCAAAGTGCTCTTGCGGAAAGCAGCCTGCTCTTCAATGCAGTATGTGTTCCCTCTGTTCATCTTCTTCCAATCCTATAATACAACAACCTTGTGCCTACTGCTATCACCTACCAATTGTTCAACATATACTGACCATTTCCAGCCTGCGAAAAAGCCGTCACTGAGAACAAGCTTCCCACCGACTCGTCAGCATGTGCGTGCGGAAAGCGAACTGAAGATGCATGCAACTGCGGCCGCGCCGAGAACAACGGGTCTTCCAACCTCGAGACCGACTTCACTACCCGCAAGTAGAGGGCTAGGAGTGGCGCATGTGTGAGGGCGTATGACGACGACAACAACAATGATGCATTTGAAGCGAGGGGATACCGAAGTGACATGGGAGGGTGTTTTTGGCGTTTGACATTGGCCTGAGTGGATATACCTGATACCAATAAATGACAGTCTTCTAGTTCAAAACTGTGCCATGATGTGTTTGACTGTGTGTGAGAAGTGGGCGTGGACGCGGACGCGTTTGCGGACCAAGTCGAGACGCGTCTGTCGTGGGCTCTGAACTTGGATATGCATTGCGTAGCTATGAAAAGCTTAGGAGCCTTGGCGTTCCTATGGAATCTGCCTGGTATGTAGCCGTGCCTCTTGGCCTATGTTGTGAATCTCCATGTGTAGGCATTTCATGGGTGGATGGCTTGCGGTGGAGCTCAGGGGAGCGCGGCGGGACGGTCGATTGGATATATACGTGTGTAGACTGTCGCGGCAATGCTTCGAGGTGGTCCATCTGGCCTTGCCGTGGACTGGATGCATAGGCGGCCGTATGCTATGCGCAGGACATACTGTATGGGACGAATGCTGTCTGTCTTTTGCACGGTGCAGCAGCTACCCGCGCTAGACCCTGTTTGCTTGGCATCCATGTGTAGAACATCCACTTATACCCACGGCCATCTGTGCATCCAGGGAAGCAGCTGGATAGCTTCTAGTCGTGTACTGAGCCCTGCCTGCGTGCTCCAATTCCAAGTGCTGCCCTTTTATGCGCCCTAAGCCTGCAGCCAGCGTCTAGAATCCGCTGACAGGCGCCCCTTTCGCGAACTATCCACCTCCGCTCCGCAGCGCGCACGCCAGCATAAACCCTGCCTCGAGGCCCGTACCGCACCATTCCCTCATAGCGCACCACTGCCGCCGCCGCATTGTCGGGCTATCTACCAGGTGGGAACCGCCCACCCACCACCACGTCCACGACCACCAGCATGGCGGCCTCGGTCACGTCCAAGATGGCAGCGAGGGCTGGTGGAGGCCTCTTCAGCCGGGAGCAGTCGGGCAACGTGCCCACGATGCGAGGTACATGACGCCATGGGCCATGAGATGCCAGGCACGCAAAGCTTACCAATCTGCACAGGACTGGTCTCGTTCATCGCTGATCTGCGGAATGCTCGCGCACGAGAACTCGAAGAGAAGCGCATCAACAAGGAATTGGCAAACATACGGTGCGTGGCACCAACACGCTCCCCCCGGGTCCGGAAGGCTAACAGCGCTGCAGGCAAAAGTTCAGAGGTACTTCTCGGACACGCGTCCCCCCCATGATTTGGTCTAACACAATCTCCCCCCAGATGCCGGCCTGAATGGCTACCAAAAGAAGAAATACGTCTGCAAGGTACACATACGCGCCTCACCGCTCTCCCTGCCGCGTTGCTGACCCGCGCAGCTCCTATACATATACATACTCGGTTGGAACGTCGATTTCGGACATCTCGAAGCGGTGAACCTCATCTCGGCGACCAAGTACTCGGAAAAGCAGATCGGATACCTCGCCGTCACCCTGTTCCTGCACGAGGAGCACGAACTGCTGCACCTGGTCGTTAACAGCATCAGGAAGGACTTGCTGGACCAAAATGAGCTCAACAACTGTCTGGCGCTGCATGCGATTGCCAACGTGGGTGGAAAGGAACTGGGAGAGGCACTGAGCGCCGAAGTCCATAGGCTCCTCATATCACCGTGAGTGGCATGGGACGCTTGCAATGGCTAAGCTGACGTCGGGCAGGGCCTCCAAGGCATTCGTGAAGAAGAAGGCCGCTCTCACACTCCTACGCCTGTACCGGAAACACCCAGCGATTGTGCAACACGAATGGGCGGAACGGATAATATCGCTCATGGACGATCCCGACATGGGCGTTGCGCTTTCGGTCACTTCGTTGGTCACCGCACTCGTCCAAGACAACACCGAGCAGTACAAGGGAAGCTACAACAAGGCCGCGAATAGGCTGAAGCGCATCGTCGTGGACAACGAGTGTGCCGAAGGCTACTTCTACTACAAGGTGCCATGTCCGTGGATACTGGTCAAGCTGCTCAAGCTGCTGCAGTATTACCCACCACCTGGTTTGTGTCGCCCCCTGCTGCCAAAGATGCGCGCTGACGGAAACAGAGGACTCTCATATTAGAAAACTGATTCGCGAAGCACTCCAAAAGATTATGGACTCTGCCCTCGAAATGCCCAAGAACGTACAGCAGAACAACGCACAGAACGCCGTCCTCTTCGAAGCGATCAACCTCGTAATACACCTCGACACAGAGCAAGACTTGATGGTTCAGATATCGCAGCGGCTGGGCAAGTTCATCGCGTCTCGGGAAACCAACGTGCGGTACCTGGGATTGGAGGCCATGACGCATCTGGCAGCTCGAACTGAGAACCTCGATCCCATCAAGAAGCACCAGGCGATTATCATCGGGTCGTTAAGAGACAGGGATATCAGTGTACGGAGACAGGGTCTGGACTTGCTATACAGCATGTGCGATCCGACGAACGCGCAGGCGATCGTGAACGAACTCCTACGATACCTACAGTCCGCCGACTACGCGATAAGAGAAGAGATGGTGCTGAAGATTGCTATTCTGACAGAGAAGTACGCCACGGACGTTCAGTGGTACGTGGATATTTCGCTGCGGCTGATTGCAATGGCTGGAGACCATGTCAGCGACGAAGTCTGGCAGCGAGTCATCCAGATTACAACGAACAACGAGGAGCTACAAGTGTACGCTGCGCAAACCATCCTGCAGTACATCAAGTCGGACTGCCATGAGACGCTTGTGAAGATTGGCGGATACTTGCTCGGAGAGTTTGGCCACTTGATCGCGGATAGCAAAGGATGTAGTCCAATTGAGCAGTTCATGGCGTTGAGCGCGAAGATGCGAGGCTGCTCGTCAACTACAAGGGCGATACTCCTGTCGTGTTACGTCAAGTACGTGAACTTGTTCCCCGAGATCAAGCCTCAGCTTCTCCAGGCGTTCCGCGCCTACAGCCACTCGCTCGATTCTGAACTTCAGCAAAGAGCATGCGAATATCTCACCCTCGCCACCATGCCGACGGACGACCTACTACGCACCGTGTGCGACGAGATGCCTCCCTACCCAGAACGGACGTCAGCACTGCTCTCACGGTTACACCAGAAGCACGCCACTACTAGCGACAAGCGAACATGGGTGGTTGGCGGCAAAGACGCGAATGCGGACCTCAAGGAATTTGGTCTTGCAAGGCAGAACACATCTGCTGGCGTCAAGAGAAGCTTCACAGAGCCTGTGCCAAAGGATGCCAAAACTGGCGCAGCAAATGGCGCCAACGGCGCTGCCGCAATATCAAGCGATCTGGAAGGTCTGGATCTCAACATCGACGTGAACAAGGCCTCCAAGGCACCGAACCTTGCCAGCGCTGCTCATCTGAGTCCAGACTGGGAGATTGGGTACACCCGTCTGCTCCTGCGACCAGAGGGCGTGCTCTACGAAGACCAGCAAATACAAGTCGGTCTCCGAACAGAGTACCGAGGACAACTCGGCGCTCTCATATTTTACTTTACGAACAAGTCACAGTTCTCCATGGGCTCCTTCACAACCACGCTCGACAACCGGTCAGCAGAAACCTTGAAAACAGATATCAAGGGCCTCCCGGACACCACCATTGCCCCCGAAGGCCAAACCCAACAAACAATCATGTTCGAATGCAAAAACGTCTTTGTCGACCCGCCTACGATCCGTATCTCGTACCTTGCGGGCGCCCTCCAGGGTCTGACGTTACAACTCCCCGTCCTCCTACACAAGTACATGGAAGGCGCCGAACTCTCTGCCGAAGATTTCTTCAAGCGGTGGAAGCAAATCGGCGGTGCACCGCGTGAACACCAGAGTATCTTTGGTCTGGTAAGCAAGAATAGGACCATGGACAGCGAGTTTGTGCAGAAGGTGGTCAAGGGATTCAAGTGGGGGATTGTCACTGGTGTGGATCCCAATGTCAAGAACATTGTGGGAGCCACGGTGTTGCATAGCAGCGAGGGCAAGTTTGGTTGTTTGTTGAGGTTGGAACCGAACTTTGAGACGCAGGTATGTGCTGATGTTTGATGAAAACTCGAGAGAAGAGGAGAGAGAGATGGCTAATGAGAGAGACAGATGTACCGCATTACGATACGGGCGACTGATGAGTCGGTTCCGCCGGTGCTGGTCAAGGCTATGCAGGATCGACTTTCGCAGGGTATTGAGGGACTGGCTTAGAATGGGTGAATTTCTCGTTCATGGCCATGTCTCTCTTTCACCACCATCAACAACAACATGACTATTCTTACACACCCCTAGGACCGCGATATCTTTTTGGTCATAAACTAATTCTTTTGTCTGGGGTCTGGGCAAGTTGAGAAAGAGAGAAAGAGAGGGAGAGAGACAGTTTGTTTGATGATTGGACTGGCTGCATGTGTAGTAGCGCTTGCTTTTTAAAGAAGGGAAAACATTAGGATATGGCGCATACCCTTTTTTTTCTTGGTTTCTGAATCTGTTCACGTAGCATGATCATATACATTGAGCGTTGTTTCTTGTGGCAGACGGTTTCTACGATGATAGTGATGTGTTGGTGGCAATCCTCTGTGTTCGTTCAGCATCAGACAAATTACCTGAAGTGGTACCGCTCAGGAAAGGGCGTAAGGGCGCAACTGCCTTGGAGCCACGACTAGCGCCTGAAGTACCAATGTTGCCTGAGAAAGCATGCACATTGTTGAGTCATATCGCCAACCACTTTCTACACTCGTGACGAGACGAGTGTGACTGTGAGTGAAACTATTAGGGTGAAAGAGTTGGTAGCGAGCCTACGTATTCGTAGTATGTAGACCTACCACCTCTTGGTTTAGGTTTTACCATTTTGAGCGTGACTTCTTAATACTATGTCACCATACAGCCTCCAACATACGCACCTACGGCCTCTCTTCCTCCGCGTGTTCGAGTGCGGCTGTAGGTACCTCAAACTTCTTGCGACCCCTTGCAAACCAATCCACCATTGCAATGACGAGAAATCCAATAAGGATCGGTGGCGCATAGTTCATAGTCAAGCTTGTCACCGGCCTGGATGCTGGGAACGAAACAAAAATGATAACGTATATCAAGTAAACAATGGCGCAAAGCTTGACCGGAATGCTCCATCTGCCTAATTGAAAAGGCCCGTACTTTGGATGTCTACCGGCAAGCTGGCGAGCCGTGAGTAGCGTGATGGGGACGAGGTATGATACGTATAGCGCAATGGTGGGTAGGGAGATGAGCGAGTTGAAGGCGGCTGCCGAACCGAGATTGATCAGCGACAGGAGGCAACAAATGAGGCCGACTAGGAACAGTGCGGGTATTGGCACTTGGAGTGTCGGATGGATCTATAGCTCTGTCAGTTGAGTTTATCGCTTTGAGCGTGGGTAAGACTGACGTAGGTGAAATGCTGGTGGAAAGGAAGACCCTTGTCGGATGCGAATCGCCAGACTAATCGAGCTACAGAGGCAACAATGTTGAAGTTGCCAACCATGAGTTGGAGCCCCATCAAAATCGTCATGGCTGTTGATGCTGTCTTGGACCCTGTGCTATTGCAGTATGTCAGTGCCGAACCTGTATCGCCTCACAGATGGCGTCACTTACGCAGAGTAGAAGACCTCCGTGATCGGCAAGATTGAATTTGCGACGGCCTCTTCATCTCCAATGCAGAACATCAAGCAAATGCAAAAGGCGATCATCATGATTGCGTTCAAAGAAGTCGCCAAGATCATGGCTTTGGGCACCCGCTTGCGAGGTTCTTTGGTCTCCTCGACTGTGGACTATATTAGCATTGGTATTGGAGCTTGAGCTGAGTTGTGCAACTTACTCATGTGTAGGACACCATCAAAACTACTGATAGGGTATGCTACAGCAAGCATTCCAATAGAAAATGCGACACCAGGGTTGGTCCAGCCGGCATCCGTGTGCAAGGTCATGAAGACGTACTCGGGCGTACTGCGCTTCGCAAGCGTACAGAGTGTCGCAATAATAGCAACAAAGAAGACTACGTGGAAAATGCCACCGATTGTTTCCAAATAGTTGATAATCTTTCGCAAGTAGAGGTTAAGAACCAGCGGAACGATGAGGAAGGCGATCAGGAATACCGTCGAATGCCAGGCCTTGGGCTCGTAAGTCGGACTGTTGAAGATGATCAAGCCGGATAAAGTGTTGGACATGAAGGAGAAGGCGCCGGCGCAGCTGCAAATCCAAGCAATGACTGTGATCCAGCCTATGCCAATCATTAGCTCTGAGCATTTGAGGAGCAGCAACTCCAAGTGGTCGTACCCTGTATGAACCCCCAGAATTCAGGAGCGAATGGAGCGAAGCGCGCCGACCATCTGTACTGTGCACCTACAGTGGGATCCCTAAGGCAGAATTAGCAACCTCGAAAAGCACGATGATTAAAAGCTCAGTTACATAGAGGCCATCTCTCCCAAAGCTGTAGCAACAAGGGTAGAGCCAATGCCAGCGATCATAGATCCCCAGACGAGCGCGGCCGGACCACCATTCAGCCACGCAAGTTGGAATGAGAGACCAACAGCCTCCCATGCTACTTGGAGTGTGAAACCAAAGTTGTTGATGGCGAGTTGGTTGATATAGCGCTGGAACAGCAGTCAGATGGCCGATCCCGAGTAACAGATCAGTGCGACTTACCTGGAATCCGCCGCCACTTGAGGAACCAGAGGGGAGGGTGTCATGCTTGGATTTGTTCGTCTTCTCGTGTAGTCCATCGTGGTAATCAGGAACAGTTGTCGTGACAAGTGCCGCATCTTTGTCCATATTGAGGGAACGAGGAGGAGGATGCGGAGATGCGTCGTTGTCGTGAGCAACCGTCAAAGAGCGAAGCA
Organism: Alternaria dauci; assembly: GCF_042100115.1. NCBI lineage: Eukaryota > Fungi > Ascomycota > Dothideomycetes > Pleosporales > Pleosporaceae > Alternaria > Alternaria dauci. Next base: position 456,540 of record NC_091272.1, read on the forward strand.
TTGTAAGTGATTATGGATTTTCACTGGATATGGGACTCGGAGGTTTTATGCCGAAGCTGTAAAGCCGACTTCTTGTTGAGCGACCTAGATCCTGAGATCTACGAAGCGAAACGCGGTATACCTACTTCTTGTTTACGTGCCGTGTCCCGGAGGAGGGACGAGCCCCGTTCCTAACTCCCCTGGCGGACTTCAGAATTCCAATTAGAATCATGTAGTCAATCTGCAGACGCACTGCAGACCCCCACCAGTCGCAAAGGAGGCAGTGGGGCTTGCAGGATGCCCACGCCACACGCCTGCATTGACGCGAGGTGTCTGGAACAGGCCACGGGTTCGTTGGGTTTCGAAGTTGCGTTCGAGTATTACTCTTGAGGTGCATTGGCAGAAGAAGTTCCTTGGTTAATATGATCTTATGTTCTCTGCAAGTTGGGAGGGTAGCAGATAGTACCATCGAGGCTAGAAAGATGCAATCTCGTAGTGGGAGATAGCAGAGTACTAATCGAAGGATTGGCGTGTCTGCGCGCGCGGCACGGTAGCTTGCCCGTCGCCGCGCGGACTATTTCATTTAAAAAAAAGGCGTCACTAGCTGTGGTTCGCAGAGCTTCTTGTCTTCTTTTAATCTAGGTCGGTGCGTGAAGGAAGCATGGCTGCGCACGCAGGGGAACAGCAACGGCACGGGCCCGGCCCTCCCGAGGTCCATTAGAACTAACCTTAGAAGTACAGCCCTTTCAGTGTGTACTATACCTATACACGCTCATCGAATTTTGCGACTGATAAGCAGAGGGCAGCTGATTTTCACTGTTTTGGAGTTTTATTTTGATGATACCCAACCACTTGCAGAAAACAGGAAATCTTGCACTCTTCCGACTCGATGATCGAAGCCTGCACGGGCTCTGAGCTATACCCTTCCCACTAACTGTGCCTCACACTCGCATATGAGGAAGTAACTCCGGAGGTCTCTTATCATAGAGCCAATTGTTTTATGCAAACAGGGCTGCATCCTGAATCAACCCAGTGAGCTGGTCGTCGAGGAAGATTATTTCCTATGTGTAAACTTAAACGCCAGCATTTCTATTGTGCCAACTCCATCACTACTTCGTCGCTTTATCATGGCCGGTACTATTCAGCCCATAGCTGCACTCACGGCTGAGGACCATGGCCCAATCAATACGATCGTCTCTATCGTTCTTCCAGTTACAAGTATCCTTATTGCAACTGTCCGCATGGCAATGCGGCGGCAAAAGTTCCATCAGTTCGAACCTGATGATATCGTATTTGGTGTAGGACTCGTATGACTCTACATTTCAACTTTACGTATGCACTTTACTAACAAAGCTTAGTGCTTCGGTGTCTTCACCTCTATCTTGTCTCACTTCTGCGTCAGAGCAGGCCTAGGACGACACCAGGGAACGCTTGACGAAAAACAGGTGGTTCGTTACTTTAAGGTATGCAAATAAACTGTAGCCTACGGACTATGCTAAGAATGAACTTACAGCTTTTCTGGACCACACAAATCTCGGGTGTTATCACTCTTGCTCTTGCTAAACTATCCCTCGTTGTCCTTTTTCACCGCATCACTCCAAAACAAACGGGACCTCAAACTATTCGATGGCTTATGCCTATGGTCGCTGTCTACACCCTACTTTCTCTGTTTTTGATCGCCTTCCAATGCCAACTACCACTACCTTGGGTACTGAGTCCGAAAAATTGCTCTACACATGGCAACGTGTACTACCCGATCACAATTTCTAACATATTGACCGACGCTGTGCTTGCCATCTGGATTTTTCCGATTATTTGGGGTCTGCAGATGAAATTGCATGCCAAGTCTGTTGTATTTTGGTTATTTGGATCGCGTTTGCTCATATGTGTGGTGGATATTGGGCGAATAGTAGTCATCCACAACGCTCTTCAGTTGGAAGATCAAACACGTAAGACTCCACGTCCTTATCAAATATAACACAAGTCTCTTATATGACCTTGGTTTTTGGTTCTCATATCACTGACCATATCTCAGGATCCCAACTGATTTGGGCCGTAATGGATCAAATTGTTGTCCACCTTTCGATTAATCACGCTACACTACCTCGTATTCAGACCTTCCTCTCCCACCTACAAATTGGCGGAATGAGCACGCATATGGGCGCAAGGCGGAGTGGCACACGAACGACGTCCAAAGGGAGGAGCAACGCAGCCAAAACTAGTCAGAACCATTTGAACGGAAACAAAGTGGAGCGCACCTCCGATAAAGCTTGGAACTCATTGTGCAACCGTCTTACTGGGAGTCTTAACAGGACGCCTAGCATCTCTGAACAGCCTCTTAGGTACCAGCAGCAACAAGGCATTGAACTATCTACAATCGTATACTCCGGGAAATGCGAGGCTGAACAAAGAAATGTGGAGCAGGGTAGATCAACGGCTACATCATTATCGAGCGAGGGCTTGGCGGGAGATGAAAGTACAGGCCGGCTGGAGGGTGTAAGAGTACAAAAGGACTTTTATGTAGTTTACAACTAAGCGAAAACTTTTTCGGCGGACCCCAAACACTATTTTGCCTAATAAGGCAATATTGAGGTAGTGAATTACTTCCATCTGATCTTTTTACGTGGTCTTTTTACGTGGTCTTTTAGAGGATCTAGGCAGCGAATTGCTTCTTTCTGATCTTGCTGGGTGATAACCTGGAGACTCCAGGCAGCCAATTGCTTACATCTCATCTGATCTTTTTAGGGTCCGCCGGAAACGTTTTCCCTAGTTTTGGTTCGCTGGGTTCGTCTGAGTCACCGCTGTGTCTGAGTCATCGCTGTACCGTGGTTCTTGGTTCTGGGCGTAGTACCATGGTTGCCGTGAAATCGAAAAAGCATATGAAGCTGGTGTTGCTGGTGTACTGACGAGACGAGTCTTGCACAAATCTCCTACTGTCGCGACTGCTAAAAAGGATATTCCGAACAACCAAAATAAACCGCGCGACATCGCACACCACACCGCGTATCAACACCACACGTTTTGAATATGCCAGTAACAACAACTCCCCAACCCTCTACCTCTCCCTCCACCAAGCCTGTCTTCTTCTGGAAACCAAACGACGGCCACGGCTACCTCTCCCAATGGTACTGGTCCAAGTTCACCGTCGACAACGAAACGTACGCACAAGCAGAGGTGTGGATGATGGTACAGAAAGCGCGATGCTTTGGCGATGAAAAGATTGCGCAACAAATGCTACAGACTACGGATCCAAAGAAACACAAGGAATTGGGACGAAAGGTTAAGGGTTTTGATGAGAAGATTTGGAACGAGCGTAAGTGTTACTCAATCTTACCCGCTGGATAGAAGGAAAGAGGGAGAGATTGCTAACTATGAAATAGGTAAATTGAATATTGTGACGCAGGGCACATATCACAAGTTTACGATCAGTGATGATGCAGAGAACCTGAGGCGTATGCTCCTAGCTACTGGTGAGCGCGAGTTGGTAGAGGCTAGCCCTTTCGATCGGATTTGGGGCGTGGGGTTTACGGAAAGAGATGCCGAGAGGAATCGGCATAGATGGGGACAGAATCTCCTGGGAAGGGCATTGATGGATGTCAGAACGCGTCTGAGGGAGGAGGAAAAGAAGCAAGGTTGATGAGCGGTTCTTTGGGGATATGTGTTGCTGGTGAACGATTTTTCTTATTGATTCATGTTGAGGTGTACCGTTTGATTGAGAAACACCTTCTGCTCATTCTTCTTCTGGATAGTTCACCGAGCCCAAGGTTCACGCTGCAATAGCTCTTCGAACAACGCCTCCATCTCTTCCTTGACGGCCTGCGTCCACTGTGGCGGAAATGGGTAACCAGCCTGCATGTATGAATCGAAAACAAAGTTGCTCCATTTCAGCTTCAGTTCGACTTGACGAAGCTTCCCCATACCTTGGATCGAGTGCAACGCTACTGACAAAGGGCTGTTAAGAGGCAACCTCTCGGATAACTTAAATTCGCCCAGTAACTCATAATACCAAATGCTGCTGGGGAAACAGAAACCGTCACTCAAAACATACTAAAAATCTCAATAATTTCAACACCTAATTGAAGATTCTCCAGAGCCGACATCGAGTTTAATAGTGTGAGAGCGGAGCAAAGGTCCTGACGCAACATAATTCGTTGTGTCAACGTAAAGTAAGTATCATCGTTTGGGTGTTTGTTTCTGAGCACGTAGGGGTTTTTTGTTTATGAGATTGAAGTGTACGGGATCGAAAAGGCCTCGGATAGTGAAGAACGGTATGACGACTTTTCGTACACAGACGAGATTCTTGGGTGAGAGGGCTTTGGAGAAAGCTGCGACAATAGGGTAGCAAGTGCGTTCGCTGTCTGCCAATATGAAAGTGAAACGGTGAAACAAGTAGGCGGGCACTTCCTGTCTAAAGATGGTATCAGCGCAGACAAGGTTCATAATGAGTTCGCAGTTCTCGAAATGAAGCTTGTCGTGTTCATCCAGTGTGACCTTGATGGTCCGGTCTGCGTTGGCGATGATAATGTAATCGTAAATCATCTGACGCAACTCGGTCGCTTGGCGTAAGATACCAGCTTCCGGCTCGACCATGCTGGATATGCGTTGGGTGAATGGGCAGCCTCTGTACTCATGTGCTTGTATCAGAGATTTCGATTTGTTTGTGATTGATATCGTTATGCGGGATGATAGAGCAAACTTGACGAGTGATGGACAGCCTGACGTCCGGCGAAACCTACGCGATGAAAGTTTTCCGACAGGCAGATGGTCGTGTTCTCATCAGATTTCGTTCACCTCCATGTGGCGAAGTCATTCTGGCGGTATTATCTTGAACCTAAAGAGTGGCAGGATATCTGCGAGTCAATTGCGGGTGCCGCATCTTTCGGTCAGCACATGGGCACATGCGACTAATGCTGCGCAGTACGGACTGAGGCAAGAGAATTCTTCCTCAAGCGAAAACTATCACAAGAACGAAATAGTCAAGGTAGTGTCCGTCGCACATATGTAGCCAGATGGGGTGGCGCGCGAAGTTAAGAAGAGTCGATCGGAGCGCAACCGTATCAGGAATGGACGTAACGGACAGACGGAGTACAATGTGATGCGAAATGAGAACTCGTATCGGCGTGGGTTACGGAAAAGCGTGTTTTCTCGGGCTGTAAGACAGATGGCGAAAACACACGCTGGAGGTGTACATGGAAGTTTGGCATGTTAGCCCGCGCAATAAGGCACAGCTAACACTTGCAGGATGTGGTTTAGCGATGGCTTCTCCGCACTATGCAGACGGTCGACGGCAAGGTTGGTGAAGCGTCGGGCTGCATGTGTATAGTAACCGGAGCTGGGAGCAGGTCGTGTTCCGCTCAGCTAGCCAATCGCCTCGGCTCCACGCGCGCCACCAAATGCGGAGGCGGCAGGCGCGACCGGATCATCACGTGTAGCAAACACCAGCTCGAGCTCCAGGCGGCCTTGTGTCATGAGGACAACAAACGCCCCTTGACTACCTGCGATACACGGTTTCTACGCTGTCGGGACTCTGCGCGCACACTGCTACCGCCCTGAGATGTCTACAATGATTACGTTCGCTGCCAACAACGAATTTTTCCGGAAGCGCAAAAGTACGCAGAGACCGTGCGCACGTCGCAACGCGCAGCTAACAGCGTCGCAGGAGTCCACCGCGCGTGCGAATCATGCAAGAAGCGGAGAGTAAGTTCCAAGGATGCAGCAAGCCTGTGGCTGTCGTCTAAGTCTATACTAGAAGCGTTGCTCACACACGTTCGATGACGAGGCCGAAACCGGAAGCAATACCCAAAGTGGTGGCGGAAGCAATCCGACATCAACAGAAAGCCCTACAACAAATGGCCACCACCATCCTCATGATCCCAGGGGTGCCCGTGGAGATTACGGCCATGCTCAATCCACAATGCCGCCGCCGCAGAGCCCGGCCTCGGATCACACCGCCCCAACACCGCCCAACTTCCTAGGCTATCTCAATCCCGAAGCTGTCTTGCGAGAGCAAGTTCACTCTGAACGTGGAAAGACTGCTCAGTCACCCAACCACCCTCCAATAGGGCAATGGATCGAAGAGCGCGACCAACGACCAGCGTCGACTCAAGCGGGCTCAAGCTCTTCGCGGATTGTAGAAACAGGCCCCCATTCCAAGCAGGAGGACCAAATATCTAGGGCTCTCATGACCTACCTAGATGCTGTTGGTGTCGACATCTTGCCTTCTCGCGCAAACCAAACGGCGCTTCTCGAAATTTATTTTAGCTACGTACACCCACTGCTTCCGCTCGTGGACAAGGAGCTGTTCTACGAGCAATACAACTATGGCCGAGAACCGCGGATCCTGATGCAAGCAATCTGTATCGTGGCCTCAAAACATGCAACAGCTGCCAAACATCTGTATCTGGGAAATGATACCCAGCCGCTCAATCCACGAGAGTTCTCTCAAAGACTCTACAATGCGGTCATCGTTGGTATCGAAGCAAAGCTGGAAAAGAACCGCGTCGTGCTTATCCAAGTTCTTGCTCTGATTTCACTCCATTGCGAAGGTCCAGAAGGCGCTGAACAGTCTTCGATGCATCTGGCACAAGCAATACATCATGCGCATACGTTTGGCCTCCAGTTTGGACACCAATGGAAGAACCAAAGCTCGGAATCTCAAGGAAATCTGGAAGACGTCTTCTGGTGTTTGTGGAGTCTAGACAAGATCAACGCATGCATGAACGGAAGGCCGTTGCTTATGCACGACCGCGACAACAGCTTGAGACAGCTACCCTCAGATCCCGAGAAGCGATCCAGTCCGTTTGGTATATGGCTCCAGATTTCAGAGATGCTGGACAAGGTCATCGACTACTATAGGCCTGGCAGAGCTGTCGAGGAGACGGGATGGGAGGGAGACGACTTCTTGGGCTTCGAGGAGATGGTGGGAGACGGCGAAGACAAGCTCGATGGCCCTATCATGAGTAAGACATACTATGTTGTGGCTTGGGATATTTACTAATCTTCCTAGGCCTCCTATCGCTTTTCCACCACACCATGTGCATGGCCTCGCACAAGTCCCTCTCTATCAATGCACCTGTCAAATCGACACCCTCTTACGTCCGACAGAGTCTTTCAGCAACGCGAGTGATCCACCTTCTCAACGCTGAATCTCCTGAGCTACTGCCACCCCTTCCTATCGTACCCTACGCGCTCGGTGTAGCTCTCAGTGTAGTGTATCGTCACTTCCGGTCTCGCCGTCTTAAGGTCCACGTCAACCGCGCCACCGAGGAACTCAAACAATGCGTCCGCCTCCTGGATCGCCTACGAAATGCATGGTGGTCTGCAGGCACAACAGCAGATCTAGGACGAGCTGTTCTTAGCAACGCTGCAGGACGCAACACCAACGCTGTCAATACGCCTGTCCCTGCCCCAGTAGAACCTCGTCAAACCGAGCCAAAGACCGAGCCTCCAACACCGCAAGCTACAAATAGCCAACTACCACCACAAAACCAGTCACAGCCGTGGTCACAGAACATGGGAGACACGCCAATTGACCCTCGACTCCAGCAACAACAGCATCATCCTCACGCCAACTCGCCCATGACTAGTCTTCTCAACCCGATAACTGCTCCTACACCCGGTCAGCACCCGACAAGTAGCGAGCGCGCAGATCGTGCACCCATGGCGGGTCCACCTGCTGGATTTGGTTTCGCGGAGCAATCACCGGATTGGCTGAATTTTGATGCGGCATTTGAGAACTTTGAGGGTTTGTTGGGAAGCAGCGGCGCGGATCTGAGTAATGAGCTGTTTAGGCCGTTGAACTATGAGACGTTGGAGGGATTTCTAGATCCTGCTGCTTAGACGTATGTACTATACAGGGTTGGTTAGAGTCATTCAGGGTTTTGTAACGATGGAATGTACGATTTGATACCGGCTCTTTGGTGGCGTTGTGGCTTAGACTGACTGCGCCAGCACCCCGCAAACACGTGATCAGGCTGAGTGGTGGTGCCTTCCTCATTTGCACTCTGATCTTTGCGTTTCAGACAACATTTCTACACTCTCTATCAACCTGTGTGGTGGGTCTGTGCGAATTTCTCCAAAGGATGACAGCTTCACTGCGAAACGACATCTGCCCGACGTGCCTCGATCTTGGACAAGAACCCTGGGATCCTGAATATCTCGTGGCGCATAATATTGCATGGCTACCAACGCACGTTGCGGACGCGAAATATGTCGACCATGCTGCTAAGAAAGGTTGCCCGGGCTGCGAGGTGGTCTCTTGGATATTGGAGCCTTACAAAGCGTATCTTGATCAACCTTGGAACATGATACGTCTTCGATTTGGCCACGGTTATCATGCCTTGGTCGGTCGATACTTTGACCGAAAACTGAATTTCTATGGATGCGAACCAGGTCACCCTCAGATGGAACCGAGGGGAATTAAACATAGAGATGTGCTTGTTCAGAGCACACCTTGCAAATCAAAGAACGAACCCTTTCTTCTTTCAAAAAGTACATTCCGGCTATCGTAGAACTTGAACTTGCTTTCCTGACCTTTACTAACGCTCACAGGTCCGGCATGTCCTTGGAAGTTTTTGGAGTCTGATCTGGGGGTCTACTATCAAATGGGCTCAATAGCTTCGGTCGCAAGGGTAAAGACATGGTTCTCCCAGTGCCTCTCCAAACACGATCTATGCCACCAGGCTTCTGTCGGACAGCTGCCAACGAGGATAGTCAAGATTAAAGGACCCACGGAAGCCATGTTGTATACTCCAAAAAATGAACATGCCATGTATGCATGCCTCAGCCATTGCTGGGGTGGGAAGTCTGTAAATGTGACGACCCTGAAGAACTTTGAGCAATATTCAGTCAGCATCCCTTGCGAGGATCTACCCGCGGCATTCCAACATGCCATTCAATTCGCCTATTGTCTTGATATCCATTACCTGTGGATTGATTCTCTTTGTAAGCTTATTCTTCTGTGGCCCCCTGAAACAAAATATTTCACTCAATGTACTGACAGCGACTAACTCTAATGCAAGTATTATCCAAGATTCCATCGATGACTGGCGCCATGAAGGCAGCCGGATGTCGCAGATATACGAAAATGCATCAATCACCCTGTCAGCAACAGGGTTTTCAGACTCACACAAGGGTTGCTTTGCTGTCTCTGATGAACGGCTGATGTCTCGTACGAAGACGTTCACAAACACCGATCACGATACGTATGAGATCCATTGCCGCGAACTACCTGGTCCACCAGAAACACCCCTATACAGCAGAGGTTGGGTGTTCCAAGAGCGGGCGCTATCTAGAAGGATAGTTCACTTTATGGAAAAAGAAGTGTGGTGGGAGTGCCGTGAGTCTCTCGATTGCGAATGTGGCAGTGATAGACATAGTAAGACAGAGTTTCAAAGTGACATGGATTTGACGGCCAAATTAAGCGAAATGTCATCTGCTGAGATCACCGAAGACAGGTGGGAAATGGTGGTGAAACATTATACGTCAAAGTCGCTTTCATATCCAAGCGACATTTTCCCTGCTATACAGGCATTGGCTAAGCTGGTTCCTCCAAATATGGGCAGATATCTTGCTGGGCATTGGGAGAGTACATTGGTCTTCAGTCTCTGCTGGTACACTGTCCGCCCAAAGCCGAGACAACACAAAGAATGGCGTGCTCCTTCCTGGTCGTGGGCTGCGGCTCAAGGGGAAGTTCGTTGGCCTCCGATTCGCGATGGCTGGAAGACTACGACATATGTCACAACACTCAGTGCGACGACGGTACTCATGGGAGAAGATCCGATGGGACAAATCTCTTCAGGGCTTATAGTATTACGAGGAAAATGCTTGGTTGGGCAGGTACAAAGCTTCGAATATTGGCAGACACTCAGCCTCATACTAGAAGGACTGCGATCCTCCAAGTCCTTGGAGGTTGGTTTTTACCAGATCAACTGGGACTACTTCTCTTCATATGATGGTGTGCAGGTCTTAGCTCTGAAGATCTATCAGGGCCATAAATGGAATATCCTTTCCTCTACATGGGGAGGTCTCGAAGATCATTGGCTCATTCTTAGAGCCGTAGGGGACGTAAAAGGCGAATATATGTGTATCGGGACTTTCCATACGGAAGAGGATGCTGAGTGGAGTTCGAATCGCAGACTTTTGGAAGCCATGTATGAGGCCGATGCAGAAGAGATGGACCTCAAAATAATTTGAGTGTACAACTATGAATTTTTCAGCCACGGTTACAAAGAAAGAGCACTAACGGTCAATACTCTACTTTCATGTAAACCAGAAGATACTCATCCGTCCCGATTTCTTCTGCAATAACGAGCCAGCTTTTCTCTTTTCGGATCCCGCGACGAACATCTATCCGGAGCGCGCGCTCAGTGGTTTACGTGCATCATCTGCCTGAGTTGGTAGCTTGAGAACAGCATAGGAGTATGTTGCAAAAGTCTGTCTATGGGAAGAGAGTGGTGTTCGGGCGAGAACGCAGTTACTAAAACTGCATAAACTGTTTCCCACGTCTGTTCTTTTCCCGAGGCGGCATACAGTAATATTGACCGGTGCGAAATTCGTAAAGTGGTTCAAACCAGTAATTCAGGCCTTGTGTCTTGCTAAATTCTTATGTATACCTACACACAGCTCTGACACATCACTACGCCCAACCAGCTAACTCTTCTCCTGCGACTCCTTCTCCTTGATCACCGCATCCTTCTTCTGTGGCCTCTCTCCAAAAATCTGACTCCCCACCCTAACCTCGTCACTTCCCATTCTGACCGCGCCCTCAAAATCCGCACTCATGCCCATACTCAACTCCAACTTGTCCTCCTCCCACCCCAGCTCTTTAGCAACACGATCCCTCGTCTCCTTCAACGTGACAAAATCCTCATTCTCATTTTCCGCAGTCGTCTCCTTACTCCGCGCAATCGCACCAATGGTCATGAGACCAGAGAGCTGGAGGTGCGGACACTTTTCTATAATGTGCCGGCAGAGCGATAGTGTATCGGAAGGCTCGACGCCCGATTTCGATTCTTCGCCCGAGGTATTGACTTGCACCTTTATGCGCAACTTTCCCTGCACATCCTCTCCACCCTTCTCGATTAAGGCTTTCCTTCCCTTCTCTAGCTCATTCGCCTTCTTCTCGCTGTCTACGCTGGACACGCACCACAGGTTTGGTATTTGCTCAGCCAGCTGCTTGCATTTGTTCGACTGCAGACCGCCGATCATGTGCCATTGGATAGAGCGGGGGAGGATCTTGCTCTTCTCGAGGAGTTCTTGGACGTAGTTCTCACCGAAGTGGGTTTGCGTGGGATTGGAGGGCTGGTGGAGGGCGAGGATGTCGTTTGCGGGTTTGAGTTTGGACACGGCTATGAGGCGAACCTGGGGCGCGTTAGAGATGCTGGCTAAGGTTTTGATGGGGCGGAAGAGATGGGAGGGGTGTACCTGTTTTCCGCCTTTGCTCACGGCATTGATGCGCGAGGTTATGCTGGCGATGTTTTCGGCGAGTTGCTTCGCGCGTTGGGGGTTTATCTGCATGTCTTCGGCCATGGTTGGGGCAGGGCTATGATGGTGTTCGCGTGTCCAGCCCTGCGGCTCGCTTGGGTGAAGACGTCAGATCGGCGTTTGGGCGTTATCTCCGGAGTGCACGAGTCACTGTAGGCAGCACGACGAAGCTTACTTTGATTAAGCCGTACGTCAAATACTACCCCAGATGTAATCACGTAGCTAAGATACCGGGAATGATACCGCGAAGTAGGGATGCTAATCGAGTACTAAGGAGCTGCTACATCAGGTTGTGAGGTCTGCCAGGACTCGCTGACCCGCTGCAGCCATTGTTTGCTCGCACCGAAAGCTGGATCCATCAAAAAATCATGCTCAGTGCCTTCAATGACTACGGGCCGGTACTTGTAGCTCGGACTCGGCATCCATGTGGCATTGAACCAATCTCTTCCTTTGTCACCAACCATTTGGTCGTGCTCGCCGTGAAAGCAGTCGATAGACCAGACCTTATTGCTGCCTGCCAGTCGATCATCTTCGCTGATTGTTTTCGAAAGAAGCTGCACGGCATCGTCAAGATCCTTCCATTCGACAACAGGTGTACTCCATGGAACAGAGCGCTTCAAGAACAGTTGGGCGTCCGCCGAAACACCGTCCACATTTTCGGCGAAGACAAACTTGGTGATGAGTTCTCGCAAGTCATCCACGACCTTGGGATCGTCGAGTGCGATATCTTGGAAAACGTCGCGAGGGCTGTCCTCCGGTCCTCCAGAGTCGACAGCTCCAGACACTGTGAGCGCAACAGGAGCTGTAGTAGGATCTGAGCGCGAAAGTGGTGCGGAAATCCCTTTCACGAATGCGCCACTTAAGCCGACCACTGGAACGATATTCTGGTTGACGAACTTACCAAGTGCGCCAAACTTTCCTATCCACGAAGCAGGAAGGAGCTCAGTGGCTTGTAGATGCGTCATCCTCGAGTGTGAGTAATGGACCCATGGGGCAAAGAAAGCTGCGTATGGATGATTGGGATTCAACAGATGTGGGTATGCGAGAATAAAGTTCATGAGGTAGATGTCGCCTCCACTATGGCTAGCAATCGAAACATGCGAGATGTTCAAATGCGCCAGGAGCTTAGGGACCATTTCTGTAGCAATGAATTAGCCACCTTCATGGAAGAACATAGTTCACCGTACCCAGCCAGGTTTGTATACGCTTCTCGGGCTCAACAGCTTCACTACCGCCAACGCCAGGTCGGTCTGGGTGGATGATCCTGACATGGTGGGCCTTTGCTAATTGGTCCAAGGGTGCGTAACATAAGCGCTGACCGAAGAGAGCTCCACAGAATAAGACGACTGCTTTGCTGTCGGCGTCGCCAAAGTCGGAGTAAGACACATGGTACGGTTTGGGTTTGTTGGCTTCGGAGTCGGCGGGAACCACGAAACTGCGGTGAAACCTTCGATCGCAGATGAACTCGAGTGCTCCCATGTTGTTGGAATACGAAAATTTTGATGGCAAGGATGGTTGTGATGTGTAAACGTAAGATGGATTTTACCAAAGCACCTCAGGCACATAAGCAGGTATGTTAGGCCACCCGACACGCCACAGGATGCTGCAGGTGTCATTGGACATTACTGTCCATGTCCTACCTCGAGGAGTATTTTCAATGCCATACCCATTGGCTAGGCTACGCTGTTGCGCAACACTTTGAGACATAGCCTATAGTCCTTGGAATCTTGCTCAGAGCTGACGCGTAATCTGGAGTCTTTAAATGCAACAGCCGTGACTGAGGCTGCAGACGCTCTTTCTGTTGGCACCAAGCGTGTTTATTGGGAACGAATAGCGTGAGACGAAAGACTCACGAAAACGAGATGCATACTTCACAACAGGGCGGTAACGAAGCCACCGTGGAATATTCGAGGGATCGCTGATGCGGGTGGAAGAAAGCAGCCATGGGCAAGGAAACCCTACGGAAACAACACCCGACTTGTCGCCCCACATGGCAAGTAACGTCCCGCAGAACCGCCTCCACGTCCAAATCTCTCATCACTCCAACAAACAGCAAACACGGATTCGATCCAGTTGAAGAGGATGGAATGCAATCTAATACCTACTTGGAGGCTAGAGACACCCGGCTAAGCCATCTAGTACCTGCAGGAGTTCTGGGGCACTACTTCAGACAGATTGCTTTATATGGCCAAGCCCCTGTTTACCCCGGATACACCCATGACGCCCCGTGAGGTTTTATATGAATGTGAACCTCTAGAAATGAAGTCATGTGCAATTCGGAGAGGGGCGGTGGTGAATCGCAATGTATAAAGATGTGGTTTCCGGAGGTAAGTGCTTACTGGCGCGGTCGTCCTTGCCTACTCTAGCACTTGTCGACGGCCTATCCCACGATGAGGTACCTTCCTGCTCTTCTTGCAGTTTCAGCAGCGCGAGTCGCGCTTGCCCACCCAGGGTCTCCGCATCCAGATGCCCAAGGGAGGTACACGATTGAGGCAGAAGGGATCAGAGCGCAGTTCATTCCATACGCTGCTACCCTCACCAACCTCTTCGTCAGAGGTAGATTTTAATCAAGGTGGAGGATAGCGTCTGCTGACATGACTACAGATCCGGCGGGCCAAGAGCTAGACATCGTTCTGGGCTACGACAACACCTCTTACTACCGTGAGCTTGCCGTCGCACGCTTGACCCAGCATCGCCTAACACATCACAGCCGTTGACCCCGGACATCCCGTGTACAATGCAATCCCTGGACGCTACGTCAACCGCATTGGCAATGGCGAATACACCATCGACAACGTTACCTACCACACAGAAAAGAACGATGGCCCAAACACGCTCCACAGCGGCACCAACAACTGGTCCTTCAGAGTGTGGAACGTTAGCGCCGTGACCAACTCGTCAATCACCTTCTCCATCAGCGACGCATCCAACTCTTCTCTTGGTATGATCGGGCGCGTCGATGCCAGCGTCACGTACTCGGTCTCGAAGAACAAGTGGCACATCTCCATGGACGCCACGTCTTCAGAGGCAAGAACTCCTCTGATGCTGACGCAGCACACCTATTTCCAGCTTGATGCTTTCAAACGACCCGACAACCGCACGATCTGGAACCACACGGTGTACATGCCAGAGGCTAAGCGAGCCCTTGTTGCTGATGCAAACGCCCTTCCTACCGGCGAGATTGCGCAGATCCCCGCAGGAGCCATTGACGACTGTAGGCAATTTCCCTACAGGGCGTACGTGAAACGGGTGCTGATTTATGTCTAGTCTGGTCGGCGCCGCATGAACTCGGATTTGCATCAGGCAATGCCGAGTTTGAGAACCACTGCGGCAACGGATGCCACGGCTACAACGGCGCTTGGGCATTCAACGAGAGCAGGAACAAGAGCGCAGCTGTACTGACACTATCGAGCGCATACAGCGGCATCGAGGCCAAATTGACGACGAACCAAGATGCGGTAGTCCTGTACACCTGCAATTGGAACGACGGAAAAAGCGAGTTCAAGAGCACTCAGGGCGTCGCAGGTCAAGACAAGCTGATCCCGCGCGACGGCTGCATTGCTATTGAAGCCCAAGACTACGTTGATGGCATCAACCAGTAAGTGCATGGTGACGTCGTGCAAGGCTGCAAGCTAATATTGTTGAACAGTCCGGAGTGGGGGCGCCTCGACAAGCAGATATCCGGCCCTGGAGACAAGTACCACTGGGAGTCGTCGTGGGAGTTTGGGACCATCTGACATGAGATGGGGTTTGAGTTTGCGAGGGGAGAAAAGGGCTAGCTAGCTGTGTGAGAGCAGACGTAGTAAGCAGAATGTTATGCAACCCGTTGACCCACGGCCAACTGTCTATACCTGGAGCCCCGCATTTGGGCGGGGTGGGTGCTCGCGTGTCGCCCAACTGGTGCGAACATGTCCACCATGGGGACACAGTCAGCTGGAGAGCAAATGGCCAGCATGGGTGTGCTGTAGCGGTGCGATAGTGAAGCGACAGTGTTGGCGGGCTTGGACAGGGCGGGCGGGAATAGCGATCTGGTTCCTGGTATTGATATCGTGGCGGCGCGGGCTAAGCGGCACAAGCTCCAGGACCTAGCTGCATGGCACATGGCTGCATATGTATAGGGCCCAGATGTCGCCAGCCTGTTTGCCGTCTTACCTCCCTATACAGCTCCCACGGCTGGCAGTGCGGTGTGAATGACTACATGGTGAGCTGACGAGCCCAAAGTCGGCAGACTGCTCTTGAAGCCTGATAGTATATCCCTCGCCCCGCCCATTCGGCCCTACGACTACCTCATACGCAACATTCATTTGCGATCGACGGCCTGGCTGGCTGCCAAGAAACGACATCATTCAGGATTCGCTCTTCAACACCAGCACCGAGCGACGTCGTCTCCTCGCCGCCTGCACCTCACTGCTGCGCTGCCCATGCGCCCCGTTTGTCGACCGCGACTGCCGCCTCCTTCTGATCGCATTTCCTGAGACGCGTCGAGGAGAGGGCCACCCACGCCCACGTCCGCCCAGCATCCATGTCCTTGTGACACTGTGCTATCTCTCTCCCACCCGGATTCGCTCACCACCTCACTGTCGCTAGTCCTCGCGATAACGACGTGATCCCTGCCCGCACAGACATCGTCACTGCACTTGGGCATCGACGGGCTGCCTTGCTACCAGCCCGGCGCGATCCGCCTTGGACGTAAACATCCGTAACCTAATTCCTTCCATCCATCCTACCAACCCTCACCATGGGAAACTCGCAGGGCAGAGAGTCGCAGCCAGAGCGGAGAGGCCACGCCCGCCGCTCGAGTGCACACCAGCCCACCTCGCCATCGGCTGCCGGTCCCGCTGCATCGACACACGACCGACCGGGGAACAGTCCCTATGCCAACTCGCGGAGGGACAGAGGCAGCAGGCCAGACCTGTCGTTCCTCGGCATACGCACGGGGGACAATGCCGAACGCGACCCCGCCCTCGAACCGCGGCGAGAGACAAAGGCGGAGCGCGAGGCCCGCAAGCTGGAGAAGGATCGCATACTCAGGGCACAAGAGCGTGAGCGGAGCCTGAAAGAGGAAGGTGTCGACGGAGGGTACCTGGTCACGCTCGGAGTCTACACGGGACCAGAAGACTTCAGCAAGCCCATGGTGCGGCAACTACAGGTACGCTGCCCAGCTGACATACAGCAACACCAACTAATGTATACCAGATCGAGCGCCGACTGGCTCCCTTCTGGAGAGGTCTCGACGACCACGAAGACACTTGGACTGAGCATCAGCTCGTCGAAGTCGTCAACGGCCGCCCGCTGCCCGCTGCAGACGATATCCCTCCCGAAGAACCACCTCGCACGACCACAAACAACCACCTCAGCACGGCATGGAACCCCCGCAGCTCAGAGCCCAGTCTCAACAGGCTGACGGTGCCCATGGGCGCTCGATCCATGTCACAGGAACCAGAGCGTGGAGGTGGCCTCTCCCCGTCGAACCCTACCTTCTCCCTCCCCTCGCCTGCATCTCCCATCGCGAACAACTCCTCTTCCTCGCCATTCTTCCGTGGACGCGCCAAGACACTCGCCTCCCTCGCGACCGGTTCCCGCAACGCTTCGCAGTCTGACATGGCCCCACAAGAACTACAACTGCCCAAAGACCCGTACGTTAATGGCCAACGGATCGAGGCTTTTCTGTACAAGAACGCCTCCGAGTGTCCCATCTGTTTCATGTACTACCCGCCTCATCTGAACAGGACACGGTGTTGCGATCAGCCCATCTGCTCTGAATGCTTTGTTCAGATCAAGAGACCTGATCCGCATCCCCCAGAGCATCATGGAGACGCGGGCGCGGAGGGTGCGCAACCTGCCGAGCCAGAGGAAGAGATCCAGCTGGTATCAGAGCCAGCTGCGTGTCCCTATTGCACACAAACCGAGTTTGGAGTGACCTACGAGCCGCCACCTTTTAGGAGAGGACTGGTTTACAACGGCCAGGGTCATAATGGTATGGGTAGCGCGACATCAGCAATGTCGTCCACTACGTCTCTGAACTCGCCTACTGCATCCGGACCCGGGCGCAGAAGGGCAACGTCGCTGGCAGTAACCGACAAGACTGTCGTCACGACCGACATGGTGCGGCCCGACTGGGCGAAGAAGCTGGCCGATGCAAAATCGCATGCTCTGCGCAGGGCTGCCGCTGCCACAGCTCTGCATAATGCGGCCTACATGATGGGAAACCTCCCACAAGGAGAGAGTCGGTTCGGCCTGGGAAGACGAAGAAGAATATTCACCAGCGATAGTGCCGGTAGCAGTGGACAAGGAACGCCCCGGCGCGAAGGCGAGAGCTCATCTGGCCAGCCAGGAGGTCCGAGCGACCTGTTTCCCAACCGCATTAGCTCGAGGAGAGGCAACAGGATCGATGATCTTGAGGAGCTCATGATGATGGAAGCTATACGTCTGAGTTTGGCAGCCGAGGAAGAGCGCAAGAGGAGAGACGAAAAGGACGCTGCTAAAGAAGCCAAGAAGGAGGGCAAGAAAAAGGCAAAGGAAATCAAGAAAGTCGTCAAGGCCCAACGCAACATTGGCAGTGGCTTTCACCCAATAGAGATTGACGGAATGGATGAGACAGAAGCGGGTAGCTCCTCTGCAGCCGGTAAAGGCAAAGGAGTCGATCGGTCTGGTGGCGCCGGCGGTGTCAATCCCATGTCAGAACCGACATCGACTCTCAACGCTCCTTTTACCAAGGACGACCCGCAAAAGCACCTCGAAGCTAGTCGCGCGCAGATTCAACGAGAGACGTCCGACTCTAGCAGCCCCGCTGGTCATTTCAATCCTGATAGTAGCAGCGAACAGCCACAACACCGCTCCGTCCTCCGCAACATCTCCAATGCGTCATCATCCTCATCATCGTTTGCAGAGTCCTACCAGAACTCATTACAACACCAAGAACATCACAGCAACCTTGCACCTGGATCAAACTACGGACCTAGCTCGAATGCGTCGGGGGTTAGTTTGGGCCAGGGCGAGACTGATACGCCGCCGCAGGACACGACCAACATGGAGCCCATGTTCAACTTCCAAAGTCTGGCAAAGGCGATTACGCCCGAGGATGAGGACAAGAGTGGTCAGGCGCAGTTTATCGAGGATGTTGGGGAGACGACGAGGACGGAAGAGAAGTCCGCTGTAAATGGCAAAGCGTCTGAAGAGTCCAGTGGTGTCGAGGGCCAGAGTCAGACCTCCGACCCGCTAACGGAGAGTACAATGACGCTCAAGCCAAAAGAGGAGACATCAAAAGCGGGTACTGACGACGAGATCAGCCCAGCGCCGCATGTTCAACTTGTGTCGGACGAACACGGCCATGCTTCAAACTTTGACCAGAAGCACATTGGCGAAGTAAGCATGATGCATGAGCTGAATCATCAGGCTACGCAGTAGACTCTTTGGTTCCTCGTATACAGCACCAACAACAATCCTTTTTTTCTCTTACATTGTATGCATTCTGATCGGTGTTGAACAATGGCGCTAGGGAGCACAGCGATGAAAGCATGCATCTCGTAGGCGAGACATATTTTCTTTTATTGACAGACAATCGTTAAACTTGTTCATATCGTTATCTCTCGGGGTTCCATGGGCTTGGGCGTGAGGGGTTCTTGTGGGTGGGTGCGGGGGATGAAATTGCTATTGGTGTGGTGAGGTGAGGTCTCACCGCTAGAATCACAGACAGAGAATGAATGTGTATCTCCCTACAAGTATGAATCACTTTGCGCGCAGTGAGCATGATGACATGTCTGGATTTTGGAGTATCACGTATCATGCATGTATTGTGAATATATAGTTTGAAATTGGACTTTTCCATAGCAACGGCCTGCGTATGCTCTTCGGTACTCCTCATCACGTGCACACTGTTTGTAATATGTACTGCAGCACCGTGTATGCTGCCACCCTGCTGTCGTATCTGCACGCCCTCGCAATGCCCATATCCATATCCTTTGTACTCCGTGTCCCAAAACGCCGTGGTATCATGCCATTGCTTCGTAAAAGTCGTTATATCGTTGTTCCCTCCTCTTCCTCCTCTTGGGGACTAAACACCATCCTCGTCCTACTCTTATTTGTTCAACCTATACAGCCCCTAGTACATCAATCCCCTGATATCCGTATACGCCAACTGCTGCAGCGCGGCACTCGACTGGCAGCATCTGGAAAAGTATATGCTGACTAGGTCCATGGTTGTGCGGATAATGGCGTGTGGCTTGCCTGGGTGGAGGAGGTCGAGGAGTGTGAGGGCCCAGCAGCCTATTTGGACGATGAGGAGGAAGGCTATGCAGAGGCGGAAGGAGGATTCTTTGCCCATGGTCGAGGATTTTGTGGTGGAGTGGGGTATGGATGTTTGTTGTAGTAGTGGTGGTAGTGGGGTGTGGGGGCTCGTTGGTGAACGGTTCGTGATGTTCGTTGCGTTGTATCGTGTATCGTGATCGTGATTGTTGTTACCGTGAAGCTCCAAAGCTATCCCTCAAAGACAGGAATTGCGAAAAGACGTCGAGTGTGTCAGTTTTTGTGCAATGCGAGAACAGTGTGGTTATAGGAGCGGATGAGCAGAGAAAAAATAAACGAGGCTGGGTCTGTGTTATTATTATGATTATCTTGTTGACCCCAGGGTCCATATGTATGCGTGAAGAAATAGTCGGTGTGGTGAGTTGGCAGAAGCGTGCATACGACTAGATTCCCAATCTTAGTCTAGAACAAAACAATTGTCCCTTGCTGCAGTATGGGCAACAAGAGGAAAGAAAGCAGGACAAAGTGGTCTTTGTGTCACCTTTTGCGCGCATTCTTCCGCGTCACGCGCTGTGGCAGTCACCACACCATGGCCTCGTTTTGCTGGAGCTGCTGGAGAGAATGCTCTCGTGATTCCCTCCCCCGCACGCGGAAGAGGCCAAAAATGGTGCTTGAATGTCGGTGTGTCCGTGTTATGTGATCTGCTCGGCTGTATCGTAGCTTCCTGTCAACATGCATAACCCACAGAAACTAGGCTGCAACGGGCTTAGACGCCCCTCGACACGGACATGTGAGCGGCTCTGAGCCGTCCGCAGCACTGGGCGACAGAGGTTGTGCCCCACGGTTATACCTGCCAGCGAGGCTGCACGCGGGCGGCGGATAGTTGCCCGGCTGTGCTTCGGAACTCCCTGAAATGATTGATTGGTTTTGGAGGTGGTATAGGCGCGCGCACTGTTTTTCTCCGGAAGGCGCAGTTCCCTGGACCCTGACCTCCTGCTCTCGTCCGTTTTGGGCATCTGGAGGCGGATACTTTCACTCTTAACATTATAACAGCTGGCAGCCTTCGGAGGTACTGCGGCGCGCTTTCCCATGGCGGTAGTGCTTGTCAGATGTCAACGCCCGGCCGAGCGGCAGCTACCTTACGAAGCTTTTCCTGGCAAACTCGGGGCCGCGCCCAGACCCCCCCACAGAGCTTGAAGTAATCAACCAAACTTGAAGACATTCCTGTACGAGGTTGA
Organism: Alternaria dauci; assembly: GCF_042100115.1. Lineage (NCBI taxonomy): Eukaryota > Fungi > Ascomycota > Dothideomycetes > Pleosporales > Pleosporaceae > Alternaria > Alternaria dauci. Next base: position 477,485 of record NC_091272.1, read on the forward strand.
CGGACGCTCTGACCTCACGACTTCACGGCGACGCGCGTTACCTCCCCTAGACAAAATATCGTTGTTATAGCCTCCCTCGCTCTGTTTCCACTTGAAACGCTCTGGAGGTGTGCCCGTACGAACACCGAGTTCATCGGCAACGAGAAATGTACCAAAGAAGTGCCAAGCCTTTCTCTTTCGAGTTGGCAAGGCAGAGTGGAAAAGTGGGAACATGGAAATGCTGACGCAAAGGTTTCGAGCGCAAAGGGGTCGTAGTTCAAGGCAGCCGTGAAAGAAGTGCCGAGATTTGCTGAACAGAGCATCACGGTGCCAGAGTAGATGAGATAGCTTACGAAGAGCCGTGGGCATAGCGTCTGTGGTTCAATGCGAGGCAGACAGATGGTGGGTATCTGCGTTGGGGCTGCGTACAGATGGGACTGTATATGAGAATGCTACGTTTCGCGTAAAGATGATGGCTATTCAATCGCAGAGAACAAACAGTTTCGAGCAAAGCAACGACATCAACGATATCATCACCACCAAAGGTACGTCGCAGTCACATTGTTCCCGTTAGTTCAGCCCCGAGATAGCGTGTTCAGTTGTAGCTCGTAGGATTCAAGATTCTATCGTGTCCTGCCTTGTCTGGCTAGCGCCCTCATGCATGGTACAAGTCCAGACTACAGCCACAATTCACTCACAGGAGCACTATCTTCATGTCGAAGTTCCCCCGCATTCTTGCGTATTTCTTCTGTCTCTCAAGCATCCTTTGGTCCTGTCCTCTTCATTCTAACCATGGCGCAGCTCGTTGAGTTCAAGAAGTCAGATCTCCTGATAGAGGTCCTGCCGAGGTACACAGACAAGCCGTGCGACGAGAAGATCATGCGGAGGTTCCATGATGACGAGGACGAGACAGGGAGTCAAGTGTCCAGTGCAATAAGCCTTGCGGATCTGGAGATTCAAAAACAGTCAAATCAAGATCGTGCATCGCAAACTTGGTGGAGCAGGTTCGGCTGTTGTGGACGAAGACGCAAAGAAACAGATGCCGAGCGAAGGGCACGGAAGAGGCGATGGTGCCATGGGTTTGGCATCAGCGTCGTCGTTCTAACGATCTTTGGTACTATCGCAGCGGGGTAAGAAGACTCAGTCTACACAGGGGAAGGATTATTCTAACATCAGCCAGTGTTTACATAGCCTTTGTGTCCATACTGATACGGCGACTCGCTCCTTCTCCTGGGCGCAACGGCCTCCAGCATATTGTCGACATCTGGGAAGAACCAAGTGCAGGCGTAGCCTTCCAATACGACTGGAGAGACGACTTTAGCCGCGATATCGTGCCGAAGAACTGCCACTCCCACAATGACTACTGGCGCGCTGTCCCCTTGTATGCGGCGCTCGCAGTAGGGTGTACAAGCATCGAAGCAGATATTTGGCTGACAGAGGACGACGAACTGCTAGTCAGTCACTCTTGGGAGTCTGCAACCAAGAACCGGACTCTAGAGAGCTTATACCTCGACCCCCTGATGAACATTCTCGAGCAAAGAAACGCAACAACAGCGGACTCGCAAGACAAGAGGACGGGCGTCTTCGACATGGACCCAACCACAACCACAGTCCTGCTCATCGACTTCAAATCCGACGGCGCAGCAACATGGCCAGTCCTACTATCCCAACTCGCTCCCCTCCGCGAGAAGAAGTGGTTGACATACTACGATGGCGAGACTCTCCATCAGGGACCCCTCACCATCGTCGGCACGGGAAACACTCCCTTTAACCTCATCCAAGCCGCCACAACGGACCGCTACATCTTTTTCGATGCTCCCCTCCTCTCCATCTCAGACGAGTACAACACTACAAACTCCTACTACGCATCCGCTGCCCTCGACAGCGCAGTGGGCAAGCTGTGGTTCACGACCTTGTCATCAGGACAGATTGAGAAGGTCAGAGAGCAGGTTGAAGTAGCTGATGCGAAGGGCTTGAAGAGCAGGTATTGGGGCACTCCGAATTGGCCAATTGGCAGGCGAGATGAGGCGTGGAAGGCGCTGATGGATGTGGGTGTTGGGGTGTTGAACGTGGATGATTTGGTTAGTGCGGCAATGTGGAACTGGGGATGGTGTGTTGTTGCTGGTATTGCGCTTTGTGGGAATAGCTAGGATTTGTGTTTGTTGTTCACGGATAAGGATATACCCAAGGAAATGTTTTCTTCAAAACTCCCCAGTCACTTCGTCAAGCCCCGCTTTTCACGACAGCACGAGAGGTGAAAAGTCCATGGCTCGCAAGGGCGGGTACCGTACTATTGGAATCTGCCCAAGAAGTTGATTGATCTACGTCTTGCGCGAAGATCTTTGGAGACGTTCCACAATACTTGCGCAATGTTGTGCTCAGTGCTGTTCCCGCCCGCGGTCCAGAGAAAACGTCATCGATGGTGTTGATCGATGGCTGAAACTCGACGTGTGTAGGGTTACTTGCGTCAGAGTCCCAGTGCAACTCCCGCTTGCAGCCACGTCACGTCATCACCAGTGTACCGATCCGTCGTATCGATCATGGTTTCAAACATCAACTCTAGAGCCCCAGCAACTCTGGGTGGCGACAGTTCTGGTTGGACCCTGGCGGTGGGTACATTTAGCCGTTGATCGCAAGAAGCTTTACCTCGGGATCTGCGAGATGTAAGAAAAGACCCATTTTTGCGTCCCTTAACAAACAGCTCCCAACTCAGCCCTCGAGCAAAAGGGCCAAAGACGTCTGAATCGCTCCCAAGGCTCATGCCACCGCCACAGGGCTCGCAGCCATTCAACGGCCAAAGGTACCTGACATGTCGGCTACTTGTGGCTGAAACAGGCACGGTACAAGCCTTGACAGGGGTAAGGGATTACGTGGACAAATTCTCGATTTGGGAAACCTCCACTTGGAATGCTCGGGGATAGGCGAGGATGCTGTGGACCGGTAGCAGGCATACGCCGTCGCGTTTGAGGGCGCTGCACTGTAAAGAGGCGCGTTAGTTGCTTTTGCATCGGCTGAATTTGCTCAACAGTCGGCGGCGGATGTAATGTTCGTTTCCCGAGTTCTTTAACCGGCCATGCCCAGGTGGTTCTGCGACGCGATCGCGATGCTGCCCAGCTGACGGCAATTTTGCTCCGTTGAGCTCGAGGCGTATCGATACGCGTGTACCTGCATCTGCATCGGGTAATTTGGCCAGAACTGATCAACGGCAGGGTTGGCCGATCGGTTGAATCATGCCTCGTGTGGGTGAGTGAGGCTGGTGAAAACCAAACCCAAGTAGCCAGGGACCACGATGAACGGCCATGAAGAAAACACGCCTGCACCAAACGTCGTCGATCCACGCTCATAACGGTCATTAGACGGCCGGCCTGGCAGTTTTATGTGCAGCCAGCGGTGGCGATATCTTCCTTCGGTGATTCGTTGTGGCGACCGGCTAGCGGTTTCAGTAGCATGTGGCTTTCGCACTAGCCCCTCCCTGCATACCACTAGCCATGGCCTGGGGACCGGCGCGCGGCGTTCTTCAAAGTAACTCCTTGCATTGCTACTTTTCTTCACTCGCTCTTTCACCCTGACTTTTCTGCTGTTGTGTCCGCGAGAGCCCCTTCGCTCGTTTCCCCATCTCGTTGTTTCCTTGAATCCCCCCGAGAATCGACGGCAGGCCTTCGTTGAATCACTGTCGTTTTATGCATCTCCACTGTACCACTCGTTCAAACGGCTCCTGAAAAGGAAGTGCTCGACGCACGCTCTCCGCCAGCTTCTTTTTCGCAAAAGACTCCGGGATCTGCATCCCATTTACAATATTCACAATACCCCGCCTGCGCGTTCGCAGTAACGATACGGCTCCTACGAACAACCACTAGATTTCTTTTACATGACAAGCAAACGATCCTCTCAGAGGTCCTTTAGACTCTCGAACCAGGGCTTTCAGCCTCTATCCAACGAGACCATGGAGAACCGAACCACCGACATACCCCTCCAGACTGTCGTCAGTCACACCCCCTCGCAGTCCTCGCCCACATCTGGAAATGAAAAGTCAGAGAAAGGGCACATGTTCACACGGGGGCGCAGAAAGCTGGCAGCGGTCGATTCTAGGACAGGAGCACCGCTGCCTGAACGCGCAACTGAAGAGAAAACGGCTCTCAACCACATGGGCAGGATCTACACCAAGATCCTGAACTATAGCATTGTCACCCGCTACATGATCTATGTCGCTCCTGTAGCGCTGCTACTCGCCATTCCCATTATTCTTTCGCAGACTGGTACGATTACGGGCTCCATTGGCAACACGAACCAGAAGAAATTCTGGATCTGGATCGAGATCATCTGGCTCAGTTTCTGGGTCATGAAGATTGTGGCACACTTCATCCCAAACGTTTTCGAGTTCCTCATCGGTGTGGTTAGCCCTGGTGTCAAGAAGTATGCACTGCTATTGAGAGCCGTGGAGAAGCCCCTGTCTTTCGTCTTCTGGATGATTGTTAACCAGGCGACATTCCCTGCTGTAAGTTGTGTGCGGAAAAACCGGAGATTAGCATGTGCTAACATGTTGTAGCTTGTTAGAGTAAACCCCGGCAAGGAAAGACCAGGATGGATTGATACCATGCAGTCGGTCCTGCTTGCCCTTCTCGTCTGCACCATCATCATCCTCGCCGAGCGCGTCTTGATCCAGCTTATTAGTATCAGCTACCACCGCAAGCAGTTTGACGACAAGATCAAGGAGTCAAAGCGCAACATCTATCTCCTCGGTATTCTCTACGACACTTCGCGGGCGCTGTTTCCTGCCTACTGCAACGAGTTTGCTGAGGAAGACTACATCATCCAGGACACAATTCTGGACCTCGGTTTCGGCAGCAAGAAGGGAACGGCCAAGCATGGTCGGTCAGGTAGCCGCACGCCTATGCGTCTTATCCAAGAAGTTGGCCGAGACGCCGGTCGCATCGGTGATAAGATCACATCGGTTTTTGGTACTATCGCTTCCGAGATTACCGGCAAGAAAGTTTTCGACCCCAACTCTGCTCATTCAGTCGTCTTGACCGCTTTGGAGAGGAACAAGAGTGCTGAAGCTTTGGCAAGACGTATCTGGATGTCCATGGTCGTCGAGGGCAAGAACGAGCTTTACCTGGAAGATCTGGTCGAAGTCATGGGTCCGGGTCGCCAGGAGGAGGCCGAGGAATGCTTTGCTGCGATTGACCGAGACGGAAACGGCGATATCAGTTTGGAAGAGATGATCTTGACTGTGACTGATTATGCCAGACAGCGAAAGTCGATCAACTCGAGCATGCACGATGTTGACCAAGCTATCAACGCTCTCGATGGTCTGATCATGACCATTGCTGTCATTGTCTGCATTTTCGTCTTCGTCGCTTTCCTTGCTCCCGCTTTCCGCACCACACTCTCTACATCCGCGACCGCTCTTCTTTCGCTCTCTTTCGTTTTCGCCACGACTGCTCAGGAGGTTCTCGGTTCTTGCATCTTTCTCTTCGTCAAGCACCCGTACGATATCGGTGATCGTGTCGATATTACCGCTGAAGAGCTTACTGTGGAACACATTGCTCTGCTCTACACTGTGTTCAAGCGCGTCCAAAACGGAAAGACTGTCCAGATCCCCAACATCGTTCTGAACTCTCTATGGGTAGAGAACATCACACGAAGCAAGGCCATGCGAGAGCAAGTCTCGGTCTTCTGCGACTTTGCCACATCATTCGAAGATATCAATCTGCTTAAGCTCGAGATGATGAACTTCGTTCGCGACCCGGTCAACGCCCGCGAGTTCCACCCTGATATCGACATCGAGGTTGTTAGCATTGCCGAGATGAACAAGCTGGAGCTTCGGGTCGAGATTCGGCACAAGAGCAACTGGTCCAACGAGTCACTCCGCGCATCTCGACGATCCAAGTTCATGTGCGCGCTCGTCGTTGCTTTGCGCAAGGTTCCGATCAACGGTCCAGCTGGAGGAGACGCCGTTCTAGGCTCGCAAGACAAGCCTACATGGTCCGTCGCAGTCCCACCTGCCGAGGCTGTCGCAGCATACGAGAAGTACAAGGCCAATGCCGACGCCGGCCGTCTGCACCCCCTCAACGTCGCCGAGGAGGACACTGGCAAGTCTACTGGCACAGACTACCTGGGCGCCGAAGGCAACGCAATCAGCGCCCTCAACAACAGGAGACCAGGCCTAGATACTATCCGCGACGATACCTGGGAAGCTCGCGATGACACCAGCACCATTGGCCGTCCCAGCATGTCAGACCAAAGGCCCGATCTCGACGAAGTCCGCGGTCTACTCCGCAAAGCCAGTTCAGCCGGAAAGAGGAAAGGTGGCGCCACGCTATCACCATTCGGTTCCCGCGTCTCCGTCGATACACCGCGCCAGAACCCACCACCTCCTCTACCACTCCACGTAGTACCGTCTGGTAGCCAGAGCCAATACGCGCAGCCGCCAGGAGGCAACTTGCCACCACCGCCTCGTAGCACCGCGCCTGGATCGCCTAGCTCGATTTCCACAGGGCAGGTAGAGGAGTACTCGTACCAGACTATGGCACCACCGCCTCGCTCACGCAGTCGACCGCGCGCTCCGCAGGTGGAAGAGGATGAGGGCGAGAGGCAGTGGCAACCTAATGCTAATGCGCCGACGAGGGCCCCATCGAATACGAATAACCCGTATAGGAGTCCTGGGTCGCCACAGCAGGGGTTCCAGTCTTTCAAACGGGAGTAGAACTTAGTTGAAAGGTTGTAAGCATTGTATATCATGATCAGCATGATTGTGCTCGCTAGGTCAAGGATATGGGAGTGAGGGAGGGAGTTCAAAAAATGTGTATAATGTCTTTTTCTTATTTGGACTGGAGATTTAACGTGGCATTAGTGAAGAAGTCCTGAGGACGCTCACTATGGCGTATTTTTTATTCAATGTGTAGTAGTGTATATCCTCATAAAAGTGGGCTGAGAGATGGAGACTTATCAATTACTACTGTCCAACGCTTTATTTCGTGTCGGTTTTGCTAGTTGTGCTGAGGTGTGTGTTGCCACCGTCGTTATCTTGGGGTTGTGTGGTTGAGTGTGCACGTGTTTTCCTGGGGTTCCAGGGGTATAAAACCCCTCTCCTAACTTCTATGCTTATCTTCTTTATCATACACTGTCTACTCTTTTTCTCCGAAACATCGACGACAACATTCATGGGTGAGAGTCGTTCCAAAACAAAGTACCTTTTGAGACGAATGCCTAAAACACTTCTCGTTCCGTTCTATGTCTACTTCTACTCGGCAATCCATTCTACATACATGTTTGAACGTGGATATGGTGAAGTCGGCTGGGCGGTTTTGAAACTCAACTTCATCGCAGACATGGAATGGAAAGACTGTGACTTCCTTCGGGGAACCAAGATCAAGGAGGAATTGCACTGACATATGGACAACTCCGCCTTGCGACTACGCCCGCATAGAAAAGGTGAAGATGTACAAACCATGGAGAGACTGCGGGATCCAAAAATCAACAACAAGGCGTACGTGGAGTTCGAAACCGTCTATTGCGATCCAAACACAGGACGCCAAACGACTTTCGGAAAACTCGCATGTTGCGGCGCTGCCCTATTTTTCTCACACAACAACATCGAGACATTCACGATCTGCAAGATGTATAAAGTCTGCGAATCTCGGGTCAGGACTCTACTCCTTCATTCCACAACTCCGACTGTATTCTCCGAAACTGCCACAAGATGATTATATGAAACGAGGATTGTGCTTCTTCTCAAAAACACCGGTAACAGCCTTATGTTTTTGGACTCTCGCCTTTTCCCAGAGACCAACCACATCTCATATGACTACGAACAAACAAAACTTTCGCTGTTCTCGCTGTCACATCTCGTCTTCTATCATTCATCTCCTTGTTTTATTCCCGCAAACACCGGGGTACAGACGGATGGCTTTGTGTCCGTCCTAAAAACCCCACATCGAACACTGATGTGCTGCTCTAAAACTGTTCAGCAAACTCCTTCAGTAGAACAGCTTAATGCTGTGACAGGATGGCAGTCTCCTTCTACTTGGTTTCTCTTTCCATGGACTTACATACAAAAGTGTATCATATCCATCCGATGGCACAGAAAGAGAAAGAAGTAAAAATCATGTCGCGAGCTTTGCTCTCCTCTCAAAACACATGTTTTCTCTCTTGTGCTGTGGATTTCCTCTGAATGTCTCTCGAAAGTCAGAGCTGCAGATGATATGCTCCTTGCGGCACATAAAACGCTAATACTTCCCGCCGAACAACCTGCTTTCTTCTCACAACTACCACGTTTTTCTCGTGCTCAAAAAACCTGAAGGCATTTCCATAGCCGTGCTGTTGTTGCTCCTGAAGTTAATATCTCCCTGAAAGTGCGACAAGACCTCGCCTTTCTCGAAAATAGTACCAGCGACACAGATTTTGGAGAACGAGCAGTAGGAAACTCACCAACTCCGCAATGCTTTCTCTGGTGTCAAGATGGGAACGGTGTCGAGACGTGAGGTGTGCTTTTCGCCTCAAAAACGAATGCCTCTTTATACATGAGGAGAGAAGAACCAAAATAGCAGAACACATGTCCAGATATTGCTGGGAAACTTCACAATGAATCATTAGGCATAACAGCGATGGGACTCTAGTGCTGTAGACCAGCGACAAAAACACACCCTCTTTCTTCTAGACCGCCATTTCAATCTTTTCTTCCTCTAGGATTACCACAGCCAGATGGAAGTCTGCTATTCCAAAACGCCATTGCGAAACGGCCATGTGGAGAGATTTCGTCGTTTCGAGTCTACACTGTGTTCGGTCTAGGGACTTATACTTAGGTACATCTCCAAAACCACATCTCATACCCGATGTCCGAGTATGCTGTCCAACTTCAATCATACGAGAACTTGGAAAGAGGTCGAGGTATAAAGGCTGGATCTTCCTCTCTTCGTCTTCTTGTTTCGAAACATTACCTTTCTCTCAAAAAGCAGTGGAAAGCGTGGGATGGGAGACTTCCTCCTGAAGAACATCGAAACAAGATGCGTATGCTGAGCCTCCGTTCTCCTGAAACTCCTTTGCAGAACGACTATGACTGGCTGCGCTCGAAAAGTCGCATGCAGCTAGGCATGTGTGGAGATGCTTGACGGCTATCAAAAACCACACTGATTCGTTACATCTCCAAAGCAGACTCATAAGCCGCCATGGAGTTTGAAAATCTTCTCTCGCTGCCTAAAGAAAGGCGACGAGTCATAAAGCATACTTCAAGCGCAGTCGTGGCAGAAAATCTGTTTTTCCTGTTTACTGACTCAAGAGAGTCGAGAGGTCAACAGATACAGCACATATGAAAGTTCGCTTGCTACCTGGCAAGATGTATGGATACATTACTTCTGATTGCCGGAGCTTTTCACTTGACAGACCATTCTTTCAACTCTGGCTACTCCAAAACTCTCACTTATGGTCCTCGAAACGAACTTGCCGACAATTACTAGTTGCCAGCCAACAAACTATTCATAAAATCTCAAACATTTACTCCATTGATACTCCTGCTTTACTGCACCATTCTTGTATTCTCCAACTTCCACCAAAACGGCTTTAGACATGCTTATGTCCCGTTGCTCCGAGCAGAATTTATCACTCGCCAGATATATGAAGTCGACTAAAGATAAAGGAAGGAATAGGAAAATTATGGACGTCTCAAAACATCAGACAAGAACGCTCATGGTTGTCTCGAAACGCCTTAGGCACTGTTTTATGCTGAGCTTGTTCTTGGCAAGCTATGCATATAAACATTCCTCGTCTCGCGACTGTCCAGGTCCCCTTCCAATTGCCGCAACCATATTCCACTTTTACCAAAACCTTTACTGCCTGATCACATGACCGCGTTTCCTGGCCTGGAGTAAACCCAGAGCTCGAGTGTTATATGACATCTCTTCCAGCGATCTAAATTGGAAAGCGTTCGATCCATGGTTCGCTCCAAATCGCGGCCTGAGATCAACATGGACGTGAAGTATGTTTGGTGCTGAAAACCGCGATATCAAGAACCGGTTCCACTGGTCGCATGGAGAAAAGAAGAAGAAGAATATGTTGCCTCAAAAACGACGTAAAACTCTACTACGAAATGTCGATGGAGCGGAGTTCTGCCTAACTGGTGGCACCTTGGCTATAGAAATTTCCGCCACACGCTTTTCTGCTCTCCATCTTCCCACTACGCTGTCCTCTTTTCCTCCAAAACGGCCGGTGCCTTTTAGCATGTCTGAGAGCATATGGCTCAGAAATTTACCTGTCTTCAAGCATGTGAGAGGAATCCTACATTGTTGAGCCGTACCCAAGTACTACAAACATGGGATACATGTCCTTCTTGCATTGTTGGCCACCAAAAGCATATTGGGCAGCAACAACAACCCCTGCCATGACAAAAACAAGACCGGTTCGGTGCGTGTGCGTTGAGGAGAAAAAAAGCGAAGCCTTAGGCTTCCAAATAACATTAGATAAGAGACATAATATACATGGTTCTGCTTGCGCAAAACGTCAGACTGCAGCGTCCGTTCGTCAACCCATCTTAGCGTCAGCACCTATGATACAATTCTCCCCACTTCCAACCGCCTCCCAGCGGTATCCACTCTGTTCCCAAGTTCTGCGTACATGTCCCACAGATACTTCTGATGCACGACAACCTCGCCTTGCATCTGCACGTCATCTGCCGCACCATCCATTGGCAGGCCAATCCGCAGATCCACATAGCCCGGCACCGCCGCCAGTAGTTCCCTGAAAAAGGATTTGTGGACAAAAGGCGTGCTGGACCACTCGTAAAACTCGGGATGCGACCACTCGTAGTATCTTGGATGAAGCGTAGGAACAACACGCAGAAACTGTAATGAGGGGAACGCAGAGAAGAAAGAAGTCCAGTCGACATAACGATTCATGCGTATAGCATCCTTCAACTGCAGTTCCACCTGCAGTCGTTTGACACGCGATAGATCCCAGCCTTGTGGAACTTCGTACGTAGGCACCGGAAGCTTATTGAGCGAAATGGCAAACCAATTGTTCGTGTACATGCAGTCTGTTGCTTCGCCAGCTAGTCGCTGGGATGCCCGGAGAAGTTCCAGGTGCAGGATTGGCTCGGGATCGGCTGCACGAGGACACACTGGGCGTTTTCCAGTCGAAAGCCGTTGTTGATTTAGTCGCTCCCGAGACTTGCGTGCTGCTAGGCGTTTCTTGCGGTCATTCAAGATGGTTGTTGCGTCAAGAATGGAGAGAGAACGCGAGGGCTTGCGAACGACGAGGTGAGAGTAGACCTCGTCTCTGATTTCTTGCGGTAGCTCGAAGAAGCGGAAGGGTCTGCCGTTGGTAATTCGCTGGTTCACCAGTGTGTTCGGCGTACGTTGAGGCTTGCAGGCCGGGATCGTCCTTGTCCGTCGTTCATGATGTGCCCCGTGAACCGTTTGCCTGAACTCGGCGTCTTTCTTTGGAATTTCCCTAGACTCTAGACCCTTGAGGATGAGTAAACTTGGCAGTAGCTCTTCGAGCTTGGAACTTCCCCGTGGTCTTTGGTGTAATGCCATAACAGACCAATTGCATGATACAATCTGCGACCATCAGCCACATGTTGGCGACCATTTTGTTTATGAAGTCGCCTGGACAGGGAAATTGCCTTCATCTTACACTGTCGAAATTGGACCAACATGTGGAACCCTGGCTGCTACTCTGCAGGATCGGAGGTTGCAGGGTGATGCGACGATGTCGAGGTGTTCGCATCGTGTTCAGCAGTGTCTTGTTCCGAATGACGGGGTTGAAGCGGGTCGAAGGATTCTGGTGGAGAGGAGGAGCCGGGCGCGGAGATTGTGGTCCAAGCCGCTGAATCACGACAAGCGACACAGGAAAGATGCGGCATTGTGGCGGATCTTATTCTGTCGAGACAGTCAGCGGTTCCAATATTTGGAAAGGTAGCTGCAGATATTGGCGCGAGTGTCAGAAAGAACAATAACGGAAGAAGTAACGGCATACCGCAAAGTGTGGTATAGCGAGGCTATGATGTGTCTTAACAGAGGTATTATAGCTTAGTGTTTCAGCCCAAGAAGATATTGCGCATGCGGTAAGGTTAAGCGAAAGCACTAGGGTAGAAGAGTCGTTCCCAGGAGCATGGTACGTTTATGCGATCGGTAGTCGGTACGCGATGGTTCTGTGGTTTGCGTGGTGCGTTGCTTGCTGATTAACCGTCTACGCCCACTTTGGCATGGCGGAAGTACTTCATGCCAACCCAGGCAACGACCACCCAGACCCAGCTCGTGACTGCCGTGCAAACAATCAGAGCGGGATAGTAGCCCGTAATGGGCAGGGTCGCGTCGTCTTCGAGGTCGGGTGGAGCATACGGTGTCTCGCCCACGTCCCACGCCCAGCTCCAAACTCCGAGGCAAGAGCCCATACCGACGACAAAGACGATCCAAGTTGCTATGAGCACGACCCAGCCCCACCACTCCGTCTCGCTGTAATCCCACTCGTCATCGGGGTCGGCCTCGGCAGGTGCCAGGACGGCCGAGATGGAAGTGCGTCGGTTGCTCCGATTTGAGCGGCGGTGTGCGAGCGACGTGACAGAGGCCTGGTTGGCACCACTGAAGGAGTAGTCGTTGCCCGAGGTAGCGGGGCGGTAGAAGGACATGATGTCGTCTTCATCCGTAGTCGAAGCGTAAGGTGCCGCCGGGCTCATGGGGGATGCCAGCAGTGACGGAGCAGTGCGTTCAGGGTCGTCGGGTGGGGTGTAAACGACGGCGGGCGACGATGGAGACAGGTGGACAGTGGGGAGCCAGCCGCTGTCGGACGAAGAATTGAGGGGAGCGTTCTCGTAGCTGAAGCGACCCAGGGCCGTTGCTTCGTCCGAGGGGTCCATGCTCGCTGTAGTCGCGATTGTAGGTGTTTTGGCTTTGCGCAGAGAGCTGCTCCGCTCGCGCATCTTCGCCATGGCCGCCTTCCTCAAGGACCCCTTCCTCTGCCTGCCCTGGCTTTGGCGCAGGGCCGTCGCGATGGAAGATGCCCTCTTCGCGACTTGCACATCTTGCTCGTGTCCCTCGTCGCTGGCTGGCTGAGTCGACGTTGACTTGCCAATGGCCTCTCGGAACGCGCCTAGGATGCCTCCCGATTTGCTTCGTTGATGCCCTTGACCCTGACCTTGACCTTGGCCGTGATCCTGATGCTTCACGTCCCGGGTCGAAGCACGCTCTCTTTCGCCTTCAGCACGACCCTCACTGCGCGCAGCATTCCCGTCTTGCATGGCTTCCACGTGCGTCAACTGCCATGGAGCGCCTTTGTGGTGAATTAGAGTGGCATGTTTGGAGCTAAGCTGTCGTCAACGTCAAACCCCCGGCGGCATGCCCTGGCTCCCTTACCAGGCGGGCTAGTCGGGTCTGGATTGGCTAATGCACCGACTATGGGTCGCCGCATAGGGAAGGCCTCCCTCAATTTCCCCTCCACCTCCCGTCCGGGGTTCACTTGCGCTTCTTATCTCGTTAAGCCTGGAATGCGTCGTCGCTAACAGTCACTCATTACCGTCATTCATTTGCCATCGTCATGGCCTCGAAAATGCCTCTGCCTGCTCCACCGCGCACCCCTACGCCGCCTCCTGACGAGGACGCGCCCCAGCCCGTGGGACTAGGATTCCGAAGCGATCTGGCTGTTGGAGACATGGGGCTCAATAACAATGCGCTGCTCTCGCCCATGTCTGCTACCTTCCCCTCCAAGCAGTATGCGACCCTCGGGCCCAGTGACTCTGTCTCGCAGAGAGCGTCGCCTGCGACTCTATATACGCCCGCGAGCGCGACCTTCCCGTACACACCCGCGAGCGACTCAACCATGAATCTCGAGCCGCCCTCTGCGAACGGGTCCGAGAATCCCAATCCCTTCAATTTCCAATCTGTCGCCTATCAGCCGGGACGGCCCCAGACAAAGGCTAATGTGCGTTCTCCCACGCAATCTTACGCAACCGTACTGACCATGGCAGGACATTGGCCGGAGACGAGGACACAAGTACAAGCACAGTAGTGTATCACATCAGATATTCCTAGAACCCGCACCGCGCGCCCCGCTCCAGCTCCCCGCCTCGCTTCCGATCCCGACGTTCAAAGAGTACCGCTCGTCCATGTCCAAGGACCAGAAGCTGCGCCTGGCATGGTGTTTCTGCCACCTTGTGGTCGCTGGCCTTGTACAATGGAGCGCACACGAATCGCTGGCACTGACAGTCTTGTCTCGTCTAATCTTCTACGATGCACTTGGCGCGTTTCTGTGTGTGGCTGTTGACGTTGGATCCAACTTTGAGGTATGGAAGCGATCGAGCATACGACACCCATTTGGCTTTGAACGCCTCGAGGTCATCGCAGGACTGGGCATGTCTGTTGGGCTACTGTTCATGGGACTGGACCTCATATCGCATGGGTTGACGCACGCGCTTGAGAACACCGGAGGACATGAGGCGCATCATGCCGATGCTCACGAGCGCGTGTCGGCTGGCAGCATTGATCTTGCTGCCTTGTGCGGCGTTGTCTCGACACTGGTCTCGGCAATCTTGTTGAAGAACCATGCGCGCATAGGCAAGGTCATGCAGCTAAGTGCGATTGCTAACCTGCCGTCTGTGCTGAGCAACCCGTCGCATTTTCTGACGTTATCGTGCTCGTCACTGCTGCTTGTATTGCCACTGCTGAGCATCCAGACGTACGTGTGGCTTGACCGGACCCTCTCCTTCTCCGTGGCCTTTTGCATGGTTGCGCTAGGATGGATTCAAGGATGGACCCTCGGCAAGATGCTGCTCATGTCCTACTCGGGACCTGGCGTGTCGGACATGCTGTACGACCTTGAGACGGACCCAGCCGTGCGAACGGTAGAGGAGGCAAAATTTTGGCAGGTACACTACGGGCTCTGCCAGGCGAACCTGAAACTTCGAGTGCGGAATCTGGAAGAAATTGGGCGTGTGCGCGATCGCATTGGAAGCATGGTGCGGAACCGCTTGGGCGGCGGATACGGGAGCGGCGGGCAGAGATGGGAAATTTCGACCCAAATTACCCTCGAGAAGGACTGAGGACACTGGGCGCCGTTGCATATCCGCGATTAGATTCTGCAATAAATCTTGCAGCCCCTGTGGCGGGCCGTCTCTCTAAGACTATGACTAGGACTCAACTGCAGCCCGAACGTTGGCCCAAAAGCAGTGCGACGCCACGAAGCAAATAAACTTTTGGCCTTGCTTTTGCGGCAAGG
This sequence comes from Alternaria dauci, assembly GCF_042100115.1. NCBI lineage: Eukaryota > Fungi > Ascomycota > Dothideomycetes > Pleosporales > Pleosporaceae > Alternaria > Alternaria dauci. The sequence continues at coordinate 492,668 of NC_091272.1, forward strand.
CAGCGCAACGCTGCATGGCTACTAGGAACCAGTGGTTCCGTTTGCCTCCGCGCGCAAAAAAACTACATCATCTGCGTATTTAAGCCAGGTGGCAGGCAGTGCGTCGACGCCTGACGAATACCCCTGGGTTGACTAAAAGTCTTAGCGAAAGCCCTGCGGACGCTTTCGATCAACAGGCACCCAGTGCGCGCACACCGCCGGCGGCTTGCCCCGTGCGACTGGCCGACTTTGGTCTGATGCGGCTTGGGCTGCCTGCAGGTGCTTGCTGTTCGCTCGTCACGCCCACCGCAACTCTCCACACACCCGTTCGCTTTTGTGCGTTGCCTGCACAGCTGCCTTTGACTTTTGCGAAGAGCGTTTATGAGCCTGTGACCTGCGAGGCTGGCAGGCGGCACATAATACACTGGCCCTATGCCCTGGCTGGGCATGGCGCGAGGGCGCGATGACCGGGCCACACGACACCGTGACGACGGCGATTATCTCGACGAGCGAGAACGGAGACACCGCCGCCACAAGTCCCGCGAGCACCACGACACGGAACCCACAGCCACCACGCGAGAACGCAGAGAGCGCCGACGGGCGGACGAGGCAAGGAGGCAGGCCGAGGTCGATATTGAAGATGTGCGGGCGCGCAGAGAATCCTACTTCTCCCGCAACGAGGCCGAGAGAAGGCGCGACCGAGACAGTCGCATGGACAAGGACACCCGACGGGCTCCCGCCGTCAAGGAAAAGTCACGCAGCACCCGCGACAAGGACAAGGACGTGCGACGGGACAGCACGCGGAAGCCCAAGCGGCGAGAGGTGATTCCGGACGACGTGGACGACTTCGTCTTTGGCCGCCCCAAGTCCATGGGCCATGTCGACGACGTCCCTGTGCGACGGCCATCCGCGCGCAAGAGGAGCGAGGAAGGCGGCTCCTCGAGCAGGACTGCCTACACTCCGCATTCTGGCTCTGGATCTGCGTCAGTCCGTAGGGTCGAAGTCCCGCCGTTGACCAGGTTAGTCCCGTCTCCACTTGTACACGTAGCTCGACTAATGAGGGCTAGGAATTCTTCTACACGCGAGCCAAGAGCACATACACGTGATGCGCCTGCCAGAGAGGCCAGGCCCTCTGTACGCCAGCGGAGCAACACGGTCAAGTCGCCACCCCCGACGCCGCTTACCAGGACGCAGTCGGTCAAGGATGCTGCCCGTCGCAGTACCGGCGGCATCCTGTCGAGCTTGTTTTCCAAGCCTACTCCAATCTCACGCTCGTCCTCCCGCAGGGACCGCGACGAGGAGAAGAGGTTAGTGCCAACACCACGTTCTCTCCACCGTGCTAACTCCATCAGGGTCGACTGTCTCGTGTGCATGAACGATGACCTTCCGCTCAGCAAGACTGTCAAGCTTGCATGTGGCCATCGCATGTGCTACGGATGTCTCAAACGCCAATTCACCCTCTCGGTCAAGGATCCTGCCCACATGCCACCCCGATGCTGCACATCAGAGCACATCCCGTTGAAGTATGCTGATCGACTATTCGATGACAAGTTCAAGGTCCAATGGAACAAGAAGTTCCAAGAGTACACAACTGCCAACCGCCTGTACTGTCCGACAAAAGGCTGTGGCCAGTGGATCAAGCCTTCAAAGATCAAGATGGACCCAACGTACGGCCGCAAGTATGCACGCTGCAGCACATGCAACACCAAGGTGTGCGTCCTCTGCAACAGCAAGTTCCACACGAAGCGCGAATGCCCCAAGGACGAGGAGACCAACCGTCTAGTCGAGATGGCCAAGGAGAAGGGCTGGCAACGGTGCTACAGCTGCAAGGCTGTGGTCGAGCTGAAAGAAGGTTGCAATCACATGACCTGGTAAGTTTAGCATGTCACTCGCACACATCACACGATCTAACAGTAGTCTCTAGCCGCTGCACAGCACAATTCTGCATGGTCTGCGCTGCCCCCTGGAAAACCTGCAACTGCCCATGGTTCAACTATCAACACATTCCTGACGACGACCGCCTCAACGATATGCGCGTCCCCTACCCCCAACAAGCTCGCTATGCCGACGTCGAAGTCATCGAAATCCCGGAACAGCCTTCTCCTCCCCTGGCCCGACGCCCCAGCGTCCGCACCCACAACCGCAGTGAACGCGACCTCCCCCGTCCCGAATCCCGCAGACTATCTACTCACCTCCGTAACTCCCTCCATCTCAACCCCACGCCCACCGTCTCGTCCGTCCGCCGCACCGAGCCCGAGGTCGCAGTGTACGGCGTTGGTAACGCAGCTGCCCACCACATGAACGATTCGTACGCCATCCGCACCCCCGTGTCCGCTGTCCGAACCGCGACCCGCACGTCAACACCCCGCGGCTCCTTTTTCACCAGCACACGCCGTGCTGCGCCTGCTCCTGCCCCCGTTCCTGTAGCTCGTCCTGTCCGACCTGCTCCTCCCCAGCAGATTGTCACTTCGTCCACCATGGCTGGTCTATCCCGCGACGGCCGTAAAGTCGGACAGAACCGTGTGGGCACTTGGCTCACGCACGTCCAAATTGACCCTGAAGCTACCAACACAGCGGCCCAGGATGTCGAGGTGGACGACTGGAGGTGCGATGGCACCATGATCGGTATCGACTAGACGTCGCATCCGCTGCACACTCTGTGCACCCAAAAACTTAATGACGGCGTTTTTGCTTGGGTTTGTTTGTTTCCTCATCTAGCGTTTTCACTTCTCCAATCTTGCATTTTACTGGATTTCACTTTGGGATACTACTGGATTTTGGGTTACAGGTTTTTTTCGGTTATGGGAATGTTTAGAGTTACCCTTCTGTCACCCTATACGGGTCACCTCTACGCGAGCAATCGCGACGACTTTTTCTTTGTATCGTGTGTATAGTCGTGTTGATATTTAGCGGTTTTTGGTTAGCATTTAGCCGGCAAGATACCCACCTTTACGCCCTCGTTTAATCAGTTATTATGTTAATGCCATTATTTAGTTATCTCTATGAAACACGAAATCTTTTTGAAACTATGGATGTGATGCTTTATGAGTAGAGGGGGAGCGAGGTGAATGATGTGTAGGATGTGTAGGATGGAGAGAACTGTAGTATACGAGAAGTGGAGTGGAGGAGTGACAGTGGTACTGCGATCACGCCGTTCAATTCTGCAGGCTTGACGTACTTTGGTGCTGGTCGTTCATCATGAGGCTTACTGATAGTAAGCGAGACGGGGCACAGTAACCCGGTACATGATGACATTGACCCATAACCAAAAGTCATATACTAACTAGCCCCCATGCTACTGCTCTGTACCATGATCTCATACTGATCTCGGCTACAACTAAGCCAGTCCAAGATACTCTGATCGATCCCGGTATCATCATGCATGTCCCCAGAGTACGTGGCAGCAGCACAATGGTCGCCTTGCTTGACCTCTATGCACAAAAATGAAGCGATGGATCCACGCGCAGAGAGGGGTAGTATATCCACCCCCACACTGTACCAGCATTCGCGTGTCTGTACCCGAGGCCGTCAGATTGGCAAAAAGAATGGTTCGAAAGATCTTGAGCAGGCTCAAGCACGGTGATGTCCCCTTCGTGGATCGAACACGATACCTCCAGATTTAGTGACTGATGACTTCAGTCTGGCGCTCTCCCAATTGAGCTAAGGAGACGGTTTCTTATTGGATGTTTGGAGAAATGAATAGTTTATATTCCGCGCATCATTGAGTCCATCGAGATTGGACTTCTCGGGCGGCCAGTTTTTGAAGCCCAAAAGTTTGCGTCTTGCGCGACATACGTCTGTGTACCGAATGTTGTTGACTAGAAAGAACAGAGGTTAGTGTACCGAGGCTCGCCCATCGCAAGTCCGCCAGCTCCACATCTCCATCTCCAACATCTTTCCGCGCCAAAGCTCCCACAACTCCACGACGTTGTCGCAAGACCTCCAATCCTCGTACCACACCTCCAAAATGCAGCCCTCGCCCCTCGCAAACCCATTGGCTACCGTAGCACAGCTCGAAACCTCCGGCTCCCAACTCGATGGCATCCCGCCCGATCTCGAAGACTCAATCCGCTTCGCGGGCGCACGCCTCACACAAGCCGCAGGCATACTCCTCCGCCTCCCACAGGAAGTCATTGCACAAGCTGTCGTAGTATTCATGCGCTTCTGGCTCGGCCCCGACGGAGGAAGTCTCGCGGAATTCGGTGCAGAACAAGTCTCAGCCGCGTCGCTATACCTCACCACGAAGCTCTCTGCCTATCCCAAGTCAGCGCGCAGTCTGGTGAACGTGTACGCGTATCTTGATTCGCTGCCGGTTACTTATTTTGACGGAGACCATTTGGAGCAGTCGAAGGATGCGACGAGATACTATGTGAGCGAGGGCACGTACGAGCGGCGCCGCGCAACGCTGTTTACGACCGAACAACGTATTCTTCGTACGCTTGGGTTCAATGTTGGCGTTCAATTACCGTACACGCTGTGCATCACGTATATGCAAGCCCTCGACATCTTTTCGCATCCCCGCGCGTCGGAACTCGCGAAACGTGCGATTGCGCATTTGAACACTGCGCTGCTGAGTCCGCAGTGCCTTTACCTTACGCATCAACCGCCAGCGCTGGCGACGGCAGCTATTTATCTGGCGGCGAGGGAGACGGGGATCAAGATGCCAGAGTGTGAGTGGTGGGAGGTGTTTGATACGGATAGAGAGGTGTTGGGGTTCTTGTGCGTGGGTATGTTGAGTTTAGAAGGATTTGCAAGGGAGGAACAGAAGAGGTGGGAGGGGAGGAAGTGCCCGATGAGTGTCGAGGCGTTGGAGAGAGAGGTTAAGAGGAGGAAGGAGGAAGAGGTGGATGAGGCTTGAGACAGGCACCTGGAAGATGACAGAAAACCTGTGCATCGTGGCTTGTCACACGATATGCACTACAGCCTTTGGTCGTATCTTGGAACCTACGGAACACACATCATGAAGACTACCGGCCGCATACCATTATCTACGGTTCTCGAATCTCCGTGACGAACACTGTATATCGCACAATGTTCATAGTAATCGCGTAAACTTCTGGAAACCTTTGCACCTTCACGATGTTACTTTTTGGCAAACAATTTGCGAACCTGAGAAGCAGGGCCATAGGCATAATAGGTTCAGATATGTCGCCGTTACCACCACCGGCGAAGGTTCAACCACACCAGCATGGCACAACAAGGAAGACAAGTTAGAGTTGGGGATCGTGTCACTATCACTTCCATCAACCAAGGTTTCGATCACACCGGTATGGCGTTACGAAGAGTAGAAATTGAGATAGGAGACCGACAGCTTGTTCTTCCTCAAGGACGGGTGACTGATCGCAGTGTGCAAATTCAGGGCAATCAAACTGTGAAGGGAGCCTTCGAGCAGCGTACTGCCCGTTCACAGTTAGATTGGCATGAGCAACACAATGAGCACCCACAAGGGCATCATGGATGGCTACGACCCGAATTTCCACGATCATTAGATCGTTACGAAAGTTGTACCTTTGGAAAAATGACAAATAACAGCACGGAAAGCCCTCTCGCTCATATTGAAGAACGCGATTCTACATCCAGCCCTCGCAGCGACCCAGTAAGATTGAGTCGTAGGGCTGCCGTGAAGCACAACAGTACGAAAGATAAAAATACCAAGATTGAGAAGCACGACAGCATGGTACAGAACACCCACGCTTCGGAGACTGCCTCAGCTCGCGCTCCAGCTGTTCAAACCTCTACAAGTACACGACCATCGGATATACGTCGCTTCAGCTTCGAATTCACCGACCGGAGCGATGCGACCGGCTTACCAGACACACCTGATTTTGAAGACATCCCAATAACTCCCGTGGCTACCGACCTAGAACGTGAGCCAGCACTGGTATCGGAAGCGAATAACCAGGTGCGAGCGTCTATCAATGCTTCTCGACCACAAACATCTGTTCAACAACAGCAAAGTCATCCAGTGACCGAAGAAGAGCGCAACCATGAAGAGCTCAAAGAGTTGGATAGAGTACGACGTCGAGTTCTGACGACCTTTGATGAGATACTGGGAAAGCGGAAGATCCCCACTGCACTACTGTAAGACTTATGGAGCGATAGACGTGCTACATGATGGAAAATCAAGGTGGGGATGTGAGAGTCTAGTGCTCAATTATTCGGCTGTGGCAATCACCATCCCGTCCACAGCCGAGCATATGACTTACAGACCACCTGGGCAACAACACGTTGTCAGTTAGCACGTGTTCACCCTCAAACGCAATGTTACAACGCAACTGATTGCTTCGCTACATTGTGCATTCGTCCCTTGGCTTCTTCATCACTGCCACGAAAGCGAGATGAGAGGGCTTCTCTTATAGTGCGCCATTGTCACCTTGGCACAATGTATTTTCACTCTCGTCTACAGTTTCAGACAGTCCTCAAGTATCGCCAACTGCAGCCCTCACTCTCTCTTGAAATTGATATATCATCACTATTTACACCCCAGTTTCTCTCCCTCTTAGCTCAGTCACAGTGAATCATCTCTTTACCGTTCCCAATTAAGGCACCTCATTTTCAGCCATGCCGCGAACACTTGTCGCTCTACCCCAGGGAACTGACGCTTCCTGGCTAGACCTTCTTCCCTCATCTCCTCGCCCTCTTTCACCACTCGACCGCACACCCCAAGCAACACCCCAAATGCTATCCCGCATCCAAGCTCTCAAGGAATCCCTCTCCGAAGTCAAACTCTCCCTAAACACACGCATACAAATGTCCCTCTCGCACAAACATCAGGGTGTCTACTGCGCCCACTGCACCCCTCGCGATGTCAGCGGAGCCTGCGGTCCAACATGCCCCTTATTGCGCCCACAAAAGACCTACAGCCCCTTTCACGATGTCGCAGACGAAGAATGGTACAAACAACTCGCATCCGACAAAGCAAAGTACAGGGAGATTACAGATGACATGGCGGCGCGGGGCACGGCTGTATATGCGAGTACTGTTGCGCGGTGGGAGAGGGCGGCAGCGAGATTGAGAAAGGGGGTCGAGGTACCGACTGAATATTGGGAGAGCGAGGGGTGGCCGTATACTAAGTTTGTGGATCAGAGGAAGAGGATAGAGTTTAAAGTGGGGTGGAGCTTTGAACGGGCTTGGGGGAGGAGACCTGGGTTGGAAGTAGAGGTGGCGCCTGAGGTGAGGAAGAGGAAGCTTGGAGATGGTGCTGATGCTAACGGGGATCATAGGAGGTGGGAAATTTTTGGGAAACGAGTTAAGAGAATGTGATAGTTGCGTTGGAGAAGCTGAAGGGAATAGAGAAGATGTGTTTGTGTTTGACGCTGACGCTTGTGTGTGTAGGATGACTTGGAGTTTCTGAGGAAAGATGTATCTGTAAATACACATATCCTTCAATCTACCCCGCCATACGTATGACCTTGTGTTTCCTATCCCTTAGTTCTTTTCCGATCTTCTTTCATCATTCAACTGCTAATTTCCTTCTTTGCTGGATAGCTGGACGGCAATTTGGATAGAGTTCTGATCGTGTGGTATCAGAATAATCTAAACAACTACACGGTCGTACTTGCTCGACCTATCTAGGACAGCCTGGACAAATTTAGCTTTCTGGGGTTTGGTTTTGTCTGTCATGAGGTCAGTAAAGGATACCATCTGCAGTGAATGCCTCTTACCTGCATGGCTCTGAACGACTCTACCATATATTGCTGAGTATTGAGAACATTGTAGTTTTCTGAACGGTAGTTATTGTGCTGATATGTAGAGGCAGCGCATGCGGCGTGGTGTTCCACACAATGACCCAACACAGTGAATGACAGTCACAAATCAAAGCACTGAGCCATCTGATCCTGTAGAGTATTTCTGGTCACGTCGACACTCGTAAAACTTAATTCTACTTCATATCGAGTCTACTGGACAAGCTGATGGCAGTATCTTTGAGTGGCTGTAAGACTAAGCGATCGCCGCTGCAGCGTTGCAGATGTGGTTATTCGAGCCTCCTGTGACGTGCGTCGCGGCTAAACCATGACGTCAATGCGAGCTTAGACAAACTACAGCTCTAGAACTCAACCTCTGGCATACAACCAACTTAACTCAAACCTAGACATCTCGCAACATCAGAATCTTTGTCAATCTCAATCAATTCCTTCTTACCAATTTACACGATGAGTTTCCTTCGCCCCATGTCGATGCTGCGTTCGGCAGCTCTACGGCCCGCACTTTCGGCCGCTCCCCGTGCCCATGTACAAGCCCGCTTCGCGACCTCAGATTACGGCTCTGGTAAGGGCAACCCAGCTGGAGAGACACCGGAGAAGCAAGGCGCGAACCCCAGCGAAAACCTCGAGCATCCTGGCCCCGCCCCGCCCAAGGTTGCCCAAGGCCAGTCTTCGTCGTCGCCAAACAAGGACAGCAACTCGAACCAGAATGACTCCCCCAAGCCTACATCAGAGTCGCCAGCTCCTTCTTCAAACAAGTCTGGAAAGCGCGAGTTCTCGACATTTGCACGCCAGATGAAAGAGAACAAAGAGCCAGCCGTCAAGCAGGGCCAAGAGAACAAGCCCGACCCCAACCAAGTCAAAGGTGCGAAACCCAAGATTCTCAACGAAAACCCTCCTGCGCCCGAAGAGGAGAGCGAGGACGTCAAGCAACACAACAGGGACATGGATAACCGGGCGGAACAGGCGCATGAAAAGGTCGACAACAAGGACGCAGAGAAGGACAAAGTGCCCGCCAGCTTCTGGAAAGGTATGTCATGTCAAAGCGACAGGCTGCGGACATGTTGCTAACCAATGCGTAGGCGAAGGTGGACGAAATGATTCTGAAGGCGTACGAGGATGAGCGAGAGGTGATGCAGAAGGCGAACAACACGACTTTGATGTATAACTAGCTAGAACAGACTTTTGAAAGTCTCATGAAATGCATGGCATTCACCCAACAACCAAGTGCTTCATCGACGTGTTTCTGTGCGGCTGAGCTTCATAACTTTTGTGCATGTTGGGCGGATGACGTAGTTGGCTAGCGTGGTCACGGCCCCCGCATTATGGCATGCATGGGAATTTTTTGAAATGCCATGGCGACACACGCTACGCCACGGCACAGCAGAGTGGAGCCATTTCGCACGACTTGTGCCATGATGATGAGTTTTGACGTGCTAAACAAGATTGACATGCCTCGGGGGGCTCTCGCTGGCTGTCAGATGTCAAACACGACAAAGGCCTAGACCGTGTTGGTAAAAGACGATCTCACAATTGCGCACTGCCAAAGGACGCGGTTGCATGTGGCCATAGCTCCCCATTGGCTGCTTCGGGAGGCAGGCGCGTTGGGGATCTTGTTTGTCCAAGCTCCATACGTGCAGCACTACGTCACTTGCACGCACACACTCTACCCGCCATTGTCTGTCCCTCCCCTCATAAACTCTCTGCCCACCATTCCCTCCTAGTCTTCACACCTCTGCCGAGTTTGCCTAAACCTGGTCCCTCGTCTTTTCTCTCTCCATTACCCATATACCAAGCATTCTCACATCGGCAGCCGCATATCATGAGGTTCTCCCTGTCATCCGCCCTCGTGGCGTCGCTTGCTGCTACAGCAACGGCCAACAGCTGGTTTGGAAGCACTGGTGCGTATAGTAAACAACCCCTCCCATTGCCCATTGCGTCATGCAACAGTCGGCTGACGACGACAAGCAGTCTACGACAAGTGGCACGAGTCGGAGCTTGAGCGCTGGCTCAGCGACCACGGCATTCCCCACCCCAGCCCCTCTGACCGCAAGAACCTCCAGTCGACGGTCAAGGCCAACTGGAACGACAAGGTCGTGACGCCCTACACCAGCTGGGACGCGCAGACTCTCCAGAACTACCTCTCGCTCAAGGGCCAGCAGGCAAAGAAGGGCACCGAGAAGGATGCTAAGAGCCTTGCTGAGCAGGTCAAGGTCTACTGGACCGAGACCGAGGACTCCGCCAACCAAGCCTATGGCAGTGTTAAGGACTGGATCTTCGACTCGTAAGTACACAGTATCATATCGCTTGCACAGTGACTAACAATCCGCAGTTGGTCGGATTCTCAGCTCAAGGCTTTTGCCGACAAGCACGGCATTCCCGTCCCCCAGCCCCGCCAGCGTGACTCTCTTCTCGCCGCCGTCCGTGACAACTACCAGTCCGTAGCCGAAAAGGCCAAGGAGTCTGCCAACTACCCCGGTGACTGGCTCTACGCCTCCTGGTCTGACTCTGACCTCAAGTCTTGGTTCGACGAGCGTGGCTACAACGTTCCCCAGCCCAGCACCCGCGACTCGATGATCGCTGCTCTCCGCCGCCAGTCTCGTCTTGCCAGCCAGCAATCCCAGGGTGCCTACGCTTCCGTCTCTTCCGCTGCTGCCAACGCTCAGCAGAGCCTCAGCGACGCTCTCCTCGACTCGTGGTCTGACAGCCAGATCAAGGAGTGGGCCGACAAGAACGGCATCAAGGTTCCTCAGGGCTCCAAGCGTAACGAGCTCATCGCTCTTGCCCGCAAGCACCGCGCTCGTCTCTATGGCGACAGCGCTTCTGCCACTGCCGGATCCGTCTCTGCTTCTGGTGCTTCCGCTTACGGTGCTGCTACTTCCAAGGCTGGTAACCAGTACGCTGCTGCCACCGGTGGCTTCGCTTACTACACCGACTTGATCAAGCAACAGATTGGTCTCGCCCAGGCTAGCGTTACCTCCGCTACTGACGCCGCCGGATCCAGTGCCAGCTCTGCTTCTGTCCGTGCTGCTTCCAGCGCCAGCTCCCTTACTGGTGCTGCCGCCAAGGCTGCTTCTTCATCCTCATCCTCCATCTCCAAGTCTGCTGCCAGCGCCAACGCCGCTGCCTCCTCTTCCGCTTCCAGCGCTTCTTCGGTCGCCTCAAAGTCTGCTAAGAGCGGATACGATGCCGCTGCCGCTAGCGCCAGCTCCGCCTCTGCCTCTGCTAAGCAGGAGTTGTAAGCGTCTTGCTACCCATCACCACCGACAAGCAACGTTCGGTCATATCCTTCCCCATTATGATATGACTGCCACACGTGCCACTTTCACGACCTTACGATCGCGTACAGAATAGGCGGAAAATGAAATGGAAACACTGTAACATTAGGATCACGACGATATCCCCTCTGCGACCACCTCCTGGTAGGCTTTCGGAGGGTCGATTTGAGTTTTTCTTTCATTCCTCCCTTGGAAATTGGGAGGGAAGGACGCGTGGCGTCTCACGTAGCTTAGTATGCCGCTTTGATAATGAGAAAAAGTATAATTGCACATGTTCTTTTCGAATGAATGAATGGTTGTTGTCTGATATAAGGTTGCCGTTGAGCGTCAGGTTGGACTGTAGTAGAAGTATCGCCTCAATGGCATGTCCATGTGTAGCAGTTCTTCCATCTTCGTAGCTGACTTGCAGTGTCGTATGTGGTCAATGAAGTCGACGCCAATCTAACGTGATCGGGACTAGCAAGTCTGTCACCCACAGCACCCTCAAACTCAATGCCAACCACCACAACTCTACTATGCACATATTCTAGAACATCCAACACGACAAGCTTTGACAAGCTCATTGCCCTGTAAGCCGCAGACCGATTTGTTTCACTCCGGATCTGCGACGCGAACACCCCGTTTCGAGTCTCACGGCCGTCTCCAGTTTTCTCACCGTACGAATGGGACGAGAAGAAGTGAACTCCGCATGCGTGAGATGCCAAAGAGTAATCCCGGATCCCCTTGGCCGGCTTCTAATAAGGTTGACAGCGTTACTTTTGAGGTGCAGGTTGTGAGAGCATGCGTGGCTGAGCGCCCGAAGGTGACTTCATCGGCCCGTGAGCCAGACGGAACATGTAATCAAGTTATTGGAGTATGGGAATATAAGACAGCGCTCAGGTGTCTGCAAAATGGTGTAACAGATTCTTCATAATTCATCTCAAGCATTCCTTGGTTTCTCTACGATCGCTACTCACCCGGAGTGAGCTACAGTTCAGTTCGAATACATCAACGTCTATATTTATCTAATACCAAATTCACCTTTTTCGCTTCACAAATAATCCAAAATGAAGACCTTTACCCTACTCTGCCTCTTTGCCTCTGCTCTCGCAGCACCCGCTCCCCAGGCCTCTGGCGCCGCCAACTGCGCCGCCATCCAAACCAAGCTCGAGCAAGGCATCCAGGCCAACCTCGATATTCAAGCCCAGGAGCTAAAAGGGTAATTTCTTCTCCCTTTTCCGTACAGTTCCCCGGTACTAACAGTTGCCCCCTCAGTGTATACGCCCTAAAACTCCAAGGCGGAACCGCCGGCTTCAACAACACCCAAACCTCTGTTCTCGCCATCCAACAACGCGGCGTCGACATCCGTGCCAACAACCAGAAACTTGCTCAGGAGATCAATAGTCCGGCCGCCGATGGATTGGCCATTGTAGCTGGTGCACAGACCAAGGAGATTGATCAGGTTAAGAGTTTGAAGGGTAATGCGGCAGCGGATGGGGAGACGATTAAGATGTTGGTGCAGGAGGTCATGGATGGGACGATGCAGAATCAGAAGAACTTGGAGGCGGCTAAGGGGCAGGTTTGTGCGAAGTAGGTGGTCAGCTTGAGCAGGAGTGAGATAGGTTTAATGGGTTTGGGTTGTATGGTACGATAATTGGAGAGACGGTAATGCTAGTTTGGTATTCACGTTTTCGTCTACGATAATGCGGCGTAGAGTACGTAGACGCTTACGAAGGCGGAGGAATGGTACACTACTTGCATCAGAATGTCAGAGATCAACAAAGCCACAAATCACTTACGCATTCAACGAACTGGTCACACAGCTGTTAGTTTCTTTTCTGTATGACAGAGTCGGATTTAACACTTACTCCGCTACCGTTGCAAGAATCCAGGGCGGGCCGCCCACCTCTACTAGGGTATACACAAGTCCTGAACGTAGGAAATGTCTGACTGGGACTGCCTGGTTCTTGGCACTGTACGCGTGTTATGACTTGGGATCCTCCTTTTTGTGCTCTGCTAACAACTTACGCAGAAGGACCAGTTCTGTGAACAGTTAGTAGGTGCTGGGTTTCTAGTCGTCGAACTGTACTCACATAGGGATCGGGACATGAAGACCCAGACGGTAGACCTCATCCTCCGTTACAAAAAGCAGCCTCAGAAATGGCGGCCATAGCCGCAAGTATTGGCAGGGAGAGTTTCATGGTAGTGGATGATGAGAATATGGTATTTCTCCAAGTGTACCAACCAGCTGGCTGCGTGATCAACACAAATATATACCCGATCCTGGTATTGTAGACGGATGAACCCTTGTCCAAGGGCCATGAGCGGCCACTCGTCAGGGTGGTCTCGCCGATGTACCTGGGTATTCTATATTAATTATGGTTCTGACTTGGTTTCCGCCGCGATGCATCCGCGGCTAGCTCTACCTAGCTAGCCAAATTTCACCCTGTTGCGAAGATAACATAACGTGGAGGTTGTGCAATGGAGACTCCCCTTGGTGTACAAATGGTAAAACGCAATGCATAGCATAGCAAGCAATGCTCTTCCCTAAAACCAAGTGGCAGCAAGCACGTAATCTGACTACACATAGTTGAGTCGAACTTGCGCTAACGCCAACTATCGAACCAGGCTGCTGGTGAACTGAATACGACGGTTGCCGGGTATCGAAGAGCCGCAGGGTTCGATTGAGGCGGTGACCCGGAATTTGGCGACCGGAAAGAAGCTTCCAAGCATAACGACTGGACGGAACTCGAGATGCCATGCATCGTAGTACCGCAGACAGTGAACTTTGTACCCTTTGCGAGGCCGACTGGGCGGCATGCGTCAGCACTAGGACCAACATGGCTAGCGCCGGACTAATTTGCATGGAGAAGCATCGGGATCAATGCTATCATCTAAGGCCCGAATACGAGTCTAAAATGGAATGATGTTGAGAATGAGAGACTGGGAATTAGCTACAGATATGCTGGGCTGCACTATAAATACCTTAACCCACGCTCTTCCGGAATATCACTCGCCTGCCAGCTACTCTATTGACTTTGACATTGTCCCCTCGAAAATCTGACAGTCATGCAGCCTCTTCGCATCTTCTTCTCTTTGCTTTTCGGTCTCACACTAGCATCAGCGTCCCCGGTTTCTGACACTGCCGCTCAGATCGTCGATAGCGCACAAGTACTTGGACGAGCCAGGTGTCTCTACTCCGGCTCTCAGATCAGGTCATGCTCAGGTAACGGCGCGGGGGTTGTTGCCAAGGTGACTTGAAGTGTCCAAATGGTGGGGGTTGTGCTGCGTCTGGCGTCTGCTACTACAACTGCTAAGGCTGCAAATGGATCCTTCTCTTTTCACTGTTTGCCCACATGGTAATTTGTTCTTTCCTCGGTGGTCTGGCTTCATCTAGTGACTAACAGATATAGACGTTTCGATGCGTTTCGAAAGCTTTATACGCAAGACATAAAATGATTGGAGTTCTTATTTCGAAAGCGTGTGTCCCCGTACGCTAGATTCAGTTCAATCATGAAGTGATCGATGGCGTCAAGTTTGGAGTCAATCTTGTAACTTCAAGAGAATGATATGTATTGTTTCCTCCTCTTTCGTTCGAACATAGAATCATGAATAGTTCAAGAGAGGTTCTCGAATGTATAGGTGATTATGTCTACCAGTTGGGAAATGATCAACCCACCAAAGCTCGAAGTAGTGCAACCAGGCTAGGACCTACGCCATATCTGCATGGAGCCGGATGATTATCGCGATGTCTTTCCGGGTCCATGGATTCGCAGTGTCTATTTCTGTTTTTTGTTAAAATTGGCTGCGAAACCACAGAGCCAGGAATATGGACGAAGGCCAAAAACATGGTGCTATCCTTCCAGAATGGCATGCCGGCGATCAAATCGATTCTGGTGTTTTGCAAGATCTCATATGCCCAAGGCGACACCGGCAACACTGGCCTTGAAGATTGAAGCATTTTTGCTGGATAACGGAAAGTCAAGCTCGACATGTACCGCTTGGCTATGAATCTCAAGTCGTCCCCACACTACGTCCAGACCACGAAAAGATTGATTGTGGGGATAAAGCCTGTCGAAAACTTGGGCCTCGTTCCTCAACCCACCACCTCCGCGTCGTTGACGAATGTCCATAACAACAACCTGGGATTAGGCTGTGATGGGCCCACGTCTCCTGCATACGGGCTAGACGGTGAGCAGGTGCCATCACCGCCCGAGCGCAGATTTCAGTGCGTCCCGCAAACCTGGGATAATCCAAGTTCCAGTCCTTTCAGGTATGTACTATAACAATGACGGAGCATTTGGTGTCAGCGATCTTTGGGCGATGTGCCGCCCCGCATTGTGATCGACGGCGAGGCCGCGGCAAGGCTGGCTGGTGATATTAGCATCGACAAACCTGACTCAGGGACAACTGATTCAGACAACAAGGATAAGCGAGGACCCGATGCAGTCTTTCACCCGTCGATAAGCCAAGATCGGCGCGTCCGGACGTGCATACTGCCCTGTTATGGTTAACAACAACAGCCTTGGCTTCGAATATGGCCATAGAACAGACTTTCGGGCTCCACATACCGAACTACACCCTGTGCAATCTACAACGTGACGTAGGAATAGTGCGCTGTTTCGAGTGCTAGACCACTCCTAGTAAACCAGATCGTAGCGAAAAACGAAGAGATGGAATCAAGACGGTTAGATGAGGCGCTGGATCTGCATCTAGCTCTCATTGTGGTGAGCTGAAGATGCAGAGTGTGGAGAGTCATAGCTGACGCTCTGCTGTATACGCCCGATTTCCATGAATGTGAGGTGAAACTGAGCAGTATAAGAGCCTGGTACATCCGTCGACTGTAAGTGTTACAACATCAATCATCTCTGATCATACCCGATACCTTGATCACCACCTTGCGAGTCATGATTGGCGTTAAACCACTTACATGCGGCCTCATTGCTGCTGTTGCTCCCATCGTGGCGGCTGGAAACCCTTTCTGTAAGGGCGGCATTCCTGCCGTCGTGGCGGCCGTCCTGACCGGACACAATCCTGCTGAGACTTTCTGCTCGAGCGCATATCCTCTGCCCAAAATCACGTCCACCCGAACTACAAGCACATCGATAGTAACGACCACGGTTGCTACTATAAGTCCTACCACCACTGTTGCCACAGTCACAGACACGTAGGTCCGTCATCGATTTCGAGGTTCGCAATGGCTAAGTCGACATAGAATCACTCCTTCCACCGAAACAGTCACCGTCACTTCAGCCACAGTGACAGAATCGGTCAGCACGACTGTTGATACTACCACATTCACACAGTGAGTTTGACACTGCTAGTGACGATCTTCCAAACCTAATGCCTCCTTAGATACGTTGAAGCGACGACTACGTCCACATCTACGTTCTACACCATCTCCATCATACAGAAGCGAGATGCCGACAATCAGCTGGTTGAACGTACCAATCCCAAGGCAGCATCCCAATGGGCTAGCGTCCAGAAGCAAGCCAAGTCGTTTGTCGGCAGCGTGTGCACATGTCTGGAAACCCCTGTCACTGTCTCCGCTACAACGACGCCATTGACAACGACAAGCGTCATGGCCACTTCGTCCGTTGAGGTCACCGCTACAGCCACGGCGTAAGTCCAGAACATTTTTTGAGCGAATCTGAAAGCCTGACTTTTGCAGCACCGCGACTGCCACCTCGACCGTATCTGCCACCTCAACCACCACCACAACACTTTCCGTCACCGCGACCAGCAGCACCACAATCACTACCACGACAACGCTTGTCGAGACAGTCACAGCCGTCGCACAGTACCGTGGTCCCATCTGCAACGTGCCGAACATGCAAGCAGGTTCCGGAGGCTGCTCGCCGAACTGCTTCTGCGATCCTCGCACGCCCGGTGGACAGCAATACGGCCTCTGCGACACCGCTACTGGCTGCAATCAGCCCGCCTGCTCTAGCGATCTTGACTGCGGTCCTGGCCAGGCTTGCGCCGATTACAGTTGCCCCCAAGGTGCAGTGTGCGTGAGCTACACGGGTTGCGCGTCGTCATTTGTGCCGTCTCAGGAGCCGGCCAAGAGGGGGTTGGTGGGCGGTGTGAAGAGGAAGGTTCAAGGAGAGCGGAGGGCACAGGCGGTTGATGCGAAGAAGTTGCTAGAGTGCAGGTGGGAAGGACTTATGCCGGAGCAATGCCCAGCTTAGGGCAGATGTACTCCAGAGGATGGGTAGCGTTCAGGGTGAACAGCAATCCCGAATTTCCATCAGTAATATCCGACTCTGGCCCGCGTGTATCCGTGTCGTGACGACTGCCTGAACATTAATTTTCTGGTC
The DNA here is from genome assembly GCF_042100115.1 of Alternaria dauci. NCBI lineage: Eukaryota > Fungi > Ascomycota > Dothideomycetes > Pleosporales > Pleosporaceae > Alternaria > Alternaria dauci. The sequence continues at coordinate 509,927 of NC_091272.1, forward strand.
ATGGTTGGTTCTCCCATACTAGCTCTTTCTCCGAAACCTCGCGGCTCGTTCCTATGTGAAGGTACGTAGACGGGCGTGGGCAGTGGAGCGAAGAACGCGTCAACGTACGTGTGGAACACGCTTGCCAAAAGAAATCGGTGACGTCATTCATCATAACAACCAAACACCAATCAACCCGATTCAATATGTCAACGCTAGATTGAATTTGTATTGGATGTTGGTGGTGACTCCCAAGGGCAGTTCCGGGTTTGGATGTTTGGGTCTTCTGCGCCTCTAACAAGCGGATTTGTAGTCATTCCCTTCCCTTTTTGGTGTTAGAGAGAGGAGGGTGTTAGTGCAAGAAATCGGAGCAAAGAAGCAGACTTCACACAAAATGAGTCAAGAGGCGCTAGAAACATGTACACATCTCTGCCTGGAACTTGGAACCTTTAACAACATTTGACGGTTTTCGATGGCCGGCTTCAAAGTCGGGTTTGGAATCTAAGTGAGTGATAGACTAAACTCTAGAGATCCACTCACACCCATTACTCCCATCCAACAATCCACCGGCCAGCCCCCTTCCCCAACTCATCGCCGAGTCCTACCAAGCTCCGCTCCAAACCTTCTAGTCCCTCCCTAACTCTCACTTCAATCCTCCGTCTCTCCTCAAACGTATTCTGCAGCGCAACGAATCCACCAGCCAAAATCTCATAAACCCACAAACCCCCAGTCTCCGTTGCCAGGTAATCACGATGCGCCTTTCTTAGTTTAGTAATGAGGCATGAGTTCTTGATCTTGATAGTGAACGGACTCAGAATCTGCGACGGGAGGAGTGCCGTGGTATGTGCAGTGTGGACAGAGAAGATAGTGCGACGATATGTAAGCCAGGCAGCGACAGCGATGGGGAAGCGATCGATGCAGTCCTTGCCCACTGGCCTAGCAGACAGGAATGGAGTGAGCTCGAGGAGGGAGTCTTCGATCGCGTCGAGTGTGGTAGTTTCTGGAAAATGTGGCGATCCAAAGTTGTCGAGGTATGAGAGGAACACAGTCGTCAAGTCCGCACAAGCAGCTTTCATGTCGTTGTTCATCATATCCATGTGTTTCTTCAGCACGTCGCACTTCTTGTCGTCGTTGGACACGTCAATACTGGACTGAAGTGTTTCCTTCTCATAGTGGTCCAGCGCTTCAATCATCCTCTTTCTCTTGTCTATTTTCTCTCTCCTCTCCCTGTCCGGAAGGGCGTTAAGCTCATCAAGGTGTTCCATACAGGCGATCGCGGATGCAGACTTTCCAGCCCCAACAGTCGTCTCATTTGTCCTTGGCCCAACTGACTCATTCTCTCTGGGTACCTCAGCTCCGTCTTCGCGACAGAGCTGCAATGTCCCCGAGTGCAGTTGGGGAGTGAGAGACGTCACCCTGCTTCTACTTGGACCGGAAGAGCTGAGCAAGGAGGCAGCGATCTCCATGGGCGACAGAAGGTGAAGAGATGGCGTGAGGGCGGCTGCATGATCGTGTTTTGGGCCGCCGAAGCGCTCTGGAAGTGGGAGTTTGACCACGAGACTAGGCATCGTGGTCGCGAAAATATTGAGTAGTAACGACGGTTCTGGTAGTAAAGCGTCAAAGCTAGAATTTGATCGAATCGATGCGGCAGACAAGGGCGAGCGCCGTTGAATGAAGACGAGTGAGGTGTCGTGGTAGCATGAGAAGTTGGACGTTGGGCGACGTCGCGTGAGAGGTTGCAAAAAAGTGAAAGTGAGAGTAAACGCAACCGATAAGAGGTGAAAGTGAAAAATGAGCATTAGCCTCCAATAATGTATCCCGAGACGCCTAAACGATTCATCCAGCGCCTATCTGGTAAAAAAGAAAGCAGAATGTAAACCGTACTATACATGTGCAAGACGTTGGTATCAAGACTTATCCGCATCCAGAGTACCAGTACGTGCCTTCGTCGCCTCGTCATCCACACGAGCCTTCTCAAGCTCCTTCCTAGCGGGAGTGGCTACTGTATCCAGCTTCGCAGCTTCCGTCATGACTGTCAGTTGGTCTGCAGGAGCAACACCGTTCTTGTTCCCAGTCATAACCCCATCGTTTTTCCCGTCACCATCGTCAGCCCCTTCTCTCGCCTTCATCAACCTCCACAGCACACGATCGGCTGCCCTCAATATCCTGCTACCGTCCTCAGCATCCCTCTTCCACCTCTCTCTGTGCTCCTTTGAATATCTCTCATCCCTGCACCCCTCCTCGAACCTCTTGACCTCAGCCGCAGTCTGCCAGTGCACCTTTTCAATCTCGCCTATCGAATACGTCGGCTTGTGTGTCGCGAAGGAAGTCAGGGCTTGAGGAGTGGGCAGCCAGTCGGCGAGGGCATCTGTTCGAGTTGTCACCGTGTTGGAGGAGGAGGAGGAGGTCGAGGTAACGTTCGTGGCTAGTTCCCAAATAAGCTTGTGCTTGAGCGACATGCGCCAATGGATGAGCTTGACGTCAATGTCGTTCGCTGCAGCGCGAAGGCGATTGTACGCTACGTCGACGAGATGGATTTCTTGAAGACGCTGGTGCCGTTCTTCTTCATCCGTGGTATCCATGTGACAGTACTCGTACTGCTGCTGTGCGTTGACAAACAGGAGGTATTCGGCTTCCCTGAGTAGTTCCTGTCTGTCGGCCTCCATGGCTTCGATTCTAGCCTTGGTGCTCTGTACGTCAATCTGCCGCAGGTCCTCGGCGTACTCGATGGGTGCAATGTAGAAAGGCGGCTGCTCTTCGACAGGTGCTTCGGTGATTGCCGCGGGCGCCTCGCTGCCGGCGAAGGGTTCAGTGGCCTGGTCCTCTTGCTCAAAGACTTCCTGGGGCAGCCATCTTGTGTACCACAAGCTGTTGTGTCGCACGTACTGCTGCATGATGGGATCAAGACTGGCCATCATCTCAGCGTCCCAGAAGATGGACCAGAACTCGAGTGATCTTCGCTTGAGTTGCCGACCAAGGTATTTGTAAGCCTCCTGTCTCTCTCCAGTGTACTGGAAGTATGCATGTGCTCCCAGCACGCCTGCACAAGCACCGGTATTCATCATGCCCAAACATGTCCTCCATCGTGGTATAGCAGGCCGGCGCATCATCAGCGACGGCACCGAGACAGCCAGCCCCAGTGCCGCGCCTGCCAAAGCCCCATCATCAACGGTGTATCTCTTTGTCCGCTCATAGAGCTTCCACGTCTGGACTTCCGGCACCTTTTGCGACACCACGACCTGTGCGAAAGCCGAGTAGTAGTACCAGTTGAGCGTCACTCCTGCCACACCCGCCCACACGCCCAGTCTGGCTGACGTCCGGATGAAGACGGCGGCTCTAGATAGCGGCTGTGCCGGAGTCACTCTCTGACTATATCTCGATGCAAAGGACGTGTATGCGGCGGCAAGAGCGGTCGAGGAGAGGACAGAATACTGGAGTGTCGCATTGGCGCCGATGGGATCCGGTCGTCTCGGGACAAGTTGATGCTGCCCTTCGCCTACACCCTCTGATCAGCAGTGTTCCCAATGTGGTGTAGTCTGTAGTGGCCATACCAGGCGGCGCAAAGAGTCTCAGCACCATGGCGCCGAAGCTGCGTGTGCGGTGCGATACAGGCAATGGGCCATGGGATCATATGCGAAGAAGAGCAGTGCCGCCGGGCGTTTGTATGCGAACGACGGTCCGAGACGGCGGCAAAGTGGTGTGCGGCTATGGCGAGCGCGTGAAGCACCCACGAGGCTATCCATGGCAGTTAGGGTGCGCGGGCGGTGACGGTGAGTGGGCGCGGCTGGGGGGAGTCATGAGACATGAGGCCGGCGCATGTCTTAGACTGGCAGCCACAGCGGGCGGCCCCCGGGAAGACGCGTCGCAGGGGACGGTTGCCATCCTTGCCCTGTTCGCATCAAAAAGGCAGAAGGCGAGGGCTGCAAGGACGCGAGACGCGTCAAGCATGGTGTCGTCGTTGTGCAGCACAGGATTGGTGCGTGAGTGGCGCCATGATGTGCATCGTCCGGGATGTGTATGGCGCACGTGAAGACGTGTGGTCAGACGACGATATCGGTCTGGAACTCCCCTCAACAAGAATCCTGCTGAATATTGCCGCGACTCACAGCGCACTCATCTGGTCGTTGGCCGATGGAATCTCACAATCTGCACAGCCCAAGAGCACAAACATGGAATGCCTCATCCAAGCTTCATTCATTACTAGCCGCAATCTTCATCCATTACAACAAAGTAGTAGTGCCGATTTACTAACACAAGCTATCGGAAACCGCACCCGCTTTTCGGATTGCAAACAAGTAAAAAAAAACAGAGAGGTACTGTACTGTAATGCCCAAACGCCGTCGCTAAATGTTGAAAAGCAAGCCAAAGACTTACGCAAGGGCCCAACCCACGCTAAGCCGCCGTCGTAGGCAGCTGCATTAGTACAGGTACAAGGAAAACGATATACAAGAAACCCAAACTTGTACAGAAAAAAAAGCAAAAGAAATATATAGCGGAAGACAGATCAAAGAAAAGCAACGACTCCGTTGCTCAGACCGCTGGTTCACCCAGCCCTAGTATCCCGTCTCTGCATGACAATCTTCGCGTCTTCGCTGCGTAGGAATTCAAACACACCAAGCTCAAGCCTAGCCAGCCCGTCCTTGAACAGGTACTCCGACCCCTCCGTGTTCGTCATGGCTCTAAATGCCATGCACAGCAGATCCTCTGGACTGAATCCATCCACCGGACTCATATTCTTCCACTTGAGTCGCATAGCCCGAAGATCGTTCATGGCGAGCAAACGATCCACCAGTCCCACATGTGAGACACCAGGATTCGCCTGCATCGAATGCCGCAACGACGCAATGGCCTGCCGTTCGTGCAGCCAAGCTGTCAGGATTTTAGACACGAGCTCATAGTGCTGACCAAGTTCGGCCCGGAAGAGGCTCTCCCCGTGGAACCACAGCGTGTGCATGCGCGCAAGAAGGGCCGGCTCGTCGGGTGGCATCGTGGTGCGTGGATAGAAGAATGTAAAGAGGCCAGCAGTTACTTCGCATTGGAGGAGGCGGAGCTCCGCCGTCGTCACTATCCCCCTGGGGATGGTCGGTGGTGGCTCCGCGACCTGCGCCATTTCTCGTGGCGATAGTACTGTTTGCTGTTGCTGGCTTTTTAGTACAGGCTGATGGGTTTGGTGGGGTGACGCGTGTTGTGGTGCGGCAGCTTGACTAGGATTCGATGGCAGTCGCTGTCTACTTAATGGTGCTGGAGGGGCTTCTTGTGTCGGCACGAGCTGTATGCCGTACGCTGGAGCGCTTTGTATTGCGGGCACTGATGTGACCGGCTTATTAGGTGCCGTAGTTGGCTGATTAGATGCGGCCTGCGCGTGGGGTGTACTAGATCTACTGCGAGGATGAGGTGCAAGAGAACGGCCAAAAGGATGGCTCGGGGTATTTGCCCGACTTGGTGGTCGAGGCGAAGGCTGATGCTGAGCTTGAATATGCAGGTGAGAAGGAAGATGCGTATGTTGAGGATGTGGTTGGGGTGGTTGCACATGTGGCGACGCCTGATGGTCATATACAGTATGGGACGGTGTCGGTTGTGATGTTGGTGGCTGGGTTTGTGGTGGCTGCTGCTGCGATTGCGGTTGCGGCGGTTGTGAATGCTGTTGTGGTTGCGGAGCAATATGCGCATGTTGAGCAGGTTGAACGGCAGGAGACTCCTTCTTCATATGTGCACTCGCTCCATTAGCTGCGGATGCATGGACTGCTTGAAAGCCTTGATTAGCAGCCGGCGTAGGAGTAGCTGGCGGTGCAGAGCGAGGTGTATCTGTAACAGATCGAGCCATTGCCGCACCATGTGAGGATGGCTCATAAGGACTTGTATAGCTGTTGCTGTGACGATGTCCAAGTGGATGGGGAGGCCGATGCACTTCTCTCGAAGATTCTCTTGTTGGCTCCCGTACCGCTTCTCGAGGTGGCTCACTTGCAGGGGGCGTATTGTTGACAGCAGTGAAGCTTGCAGTGTTGACTGCGGTGAAGCCTGCAGGTGCTGAACTCGTAGAAATCTGCGTGACAGCAGGAGGCCTTGACACGCCATTCAGGTCGTTGTTTGACAGGGGAGTGAGCTGTAACCGGGCGGGCTCGGATGCAGTTCCTGGTGCTGGTGAAAACCGATGGAGAAGGCCATGTGCCGGCATGGGAGGAATGTTTTCTGTGCTGCCCAGGCCTGCAGGATATAGCGACTTGAGCGACTTCCTCGGACTGCCCTTCCGGCTCACAGGCATTGTGCTGTAAGGCCGCTTGACAGGGGAAGCCTCAAGGTCGTCATCGTCAGACATGGTCAGATGGGCATTGCTCTTGCGCTTCTTCAGATTGATGGGTTTCACTTCAAATTCGGTGGTAGCAATAGTTTCCGGATCTGGTGGAGTGAGTGACTGTGGCGTTCCATGTGGCGACTATCATTGTTAGTTGGACGACGACGACGACGATATCAACCTGCATCATCACTTACAAGACCATCGCCATCAAGGTCGGCGAGTTGGTCATACTCGTTCGCACCGGACGGCCTCTTCAGCTTCATGTTGCGGATATAGTAGCAGGCTTTGATGATGATCCACCGATGCAAATGGATCTTGAGACTAAATCGGGATTAGCGCGCGTCCTGACAGTTGACACCTGACATGCCCGGCAACACCAACTTACATATCCTTATGCTCAGGTTCTTCGTAAAACAGGTCTTTGTTGTACGTCTTCTTGGTCGGGTCTGCTGTAAGTAAACAGCTCCGGTCCGCATCCCTGCCCCAAATAGCGGGTCCGTAACTCGCTAGCAGCTCTTCCAGCTCCTGGTTCAGGGAACTTGGATCCGCTGCAAAATCCAGCAATGCATCTCTTTCTTTTGGTAATTCCTTTGATAGCTTCGTCACCTCGCTCGACAACTTGCGGTAGTCTGGGTTGTCGAACTTCGGAATGCCGCGGTTGGTGGTGGAGGAAGACGCGGATAGGCCCAGGCCTAGGCATTCCGTCACTTCGCGTATAGTCGGATTATGCGAGCTGAAGACGGAAATCCATCGCGCGCGATCCCATCGTCGCACGCCGTGCTCAAGATCCAGGGCCAAGTTATCTTTTGAGCTCATGGCGCCACATGGGTGACGGCAGGTACGTCAACAGTGGAATAGGAAGCAGGAAAACGACGATGGAAAAGTAAGCGGACGGGGACGACAATCAATGGCGCGTGCGCCAAAATGTGATGGATCCGCTTGAGTTCCAAGGTTGGGGTGATTGATGGTAGCTTGCTCGGCAAAGGTAAAAGGAGTACGTTCCACTAGGCCGTCTTGGAACAAAGTTTTCTTATTGCCAGCTGCTGCTATCCCAAAAAAACTTTGTCCAGTCTCAGATGCCGATCGTGCTACCGAACTAGACAAAGAATCAAAGCCCCTTTGTACACACACAAGAAGAACAAACTGCGATGCAACCGTACAGTCGAGTAGGGACGGAAGAGTTTGCTGTGTGTGTGCGTGCGTGTGCGTGGGGTGGCGTTGGGCGGCGAAAGATTGATTGATGATGATTATTGATGCCGGTGACGTGTAGAAGGCGAATGATGGTACGCTGCGTCGAAAAGATACCCAGAAAAGAGGTGCATAGTCGCGAGACGGTGATCCGGCAAGGGCCGTGACAAAACATGTGCAGAGGTAATACGCGTCCGCACTCCGAAGTTAATGACTCGAACGCCAATAAATCCCTATCGAGTGTAATCATAGTACCGCCCCATCCTCATTCGTTCCTACGGAGCGGGCCCCTTCACCCTTGCTTGTTCAATGTACGACACTTGCACTATGAGCGATGCGGTCATTTGCTGGATTATGCTAATCATATCTATCGCAGGGATCTTCATCATACACGAGGTACAAATGAAATTGTCGCTAGCAGCACAACTCTTACTCGCATAGGCCAAAACATCCGATCCTCTTACTCAAACCCACCATTAGTCGTCACATGGGATGAGCGAGTGAGCGGCACTATCACGGTTTCGTATAGCCGTATCATGGTCAGGAGTTACAACTACATATGCATCTATGACGCGCTCGTCATGGCCCGTATCCATACCTGGGGACACTTGTTACTAACGAACCTGGATTACTCAACTATGTATTTCATCAATTTCCCCGACTGCCGTCGCATAATGCCAATGGGAAGTAAAGCGAAATGTCTGGTCAACGCCACAGCTCCAAAGAAAAAATGCGAAGCAATGTGACGAATGTGCGGCGTGGTCACTCCACTCTAAAATAGGAACGTGGCATTAGGGAGATTTACGGCGCAGTGCGGAGCCTGAAGACACGCCCCCTTGACTGCAGGGAGTAGACTAAGCGAAAGGGTATACTGCGAAGTGCTGCCGAGCCGTGTATTCGTTCGGAAACCAGTTGCCGAACTATCGAACGCTTCCTCCCACGCGCTCCCTATCCGATTCCGACGAGGTGATCGCAGTAAAGCAATTCCCTTGTCGCATAGTTCGAGTACGGCACGGTTGATGGGATGAAGCACTGCTGAGCTAGTGTAATCCTACACGGTCCTGTAACATTATCGAAGTAGCTGAAACCACCTTTTACGGCTGACCTACCCGAATAGCTTATTTTCCCGAATTGGACGCCTAGTGGGGCCCCCTCAACCCTGCTCATCGATCGGCACCCTGAAAACCTGAACGCCTGTAAGATCCACGTACACAGATTTTACGACTACACCAGCTCAGCACATGATACGTGCGTCTCAGGATAATAGCTATCGCGACTAGCGTCGTGACTCGCCAATGTACCAGAGCATACCCTTTCCCTCCTCCTCTTCTTCCTTGCGGAAGCTTTCCAAGTGATCGTGCAGCCATCCCATGACTTGCGTAAAGTCTACAGCTTTCCACTGCATCTCAACAGCATACTTCTCTCCAGCTAGCACCACGAGAGCCTGTCGCAGCAGCTCGTCGCGGTCCACAGCGAGATTGGGACCGAGACCGAAGCCTTGGCCAATATCTTCAAAGTTGGCGATGATCGTTTGTGTGCAGCCCATAAGGGTGCGGTGCTGTTGGATGCGGCGCTCAATTTCGGCGGCCGTGTGGCCTTCGGCTGACCAGCCTGTTATGAAGTAAGCATGCGAAAGCTAGATAGGCCTCCAGCTGGGCAACACGTACGGTCGTTTGCTCGTAACAGAGCTGATAGATGTCGCTTCAATTCCACCCATGTCAAGAATGCGCGTTCCCTGGCAACGAAGACGGGGATGTTCTCGATAATCTTGTTGTAGTCGGCTCGCACGCCTTCTCGCCAAGTCCTCTCAAGCTGGTTAAGGAGAGCCTCCTCGTCCATTGAGACGCCACGCTCTTCCCCGTATATGTACTGCCGCAGTGCTCGTAAACCATCGTAATCCAAGCCACGATACGATGCACTGTTGTTTGGCTGCGGCAGCTCTTCTGGTACGCCGTCATCCGACCGAAAGCTTGCGACCAGCGCGGCCATTTGAACACTAATCTGCCGATCAGCAGCAGCTTGGGTCGCGTTTGCGATCTGCTGTTGTACCGCTGCTTTGGTCTCGGTAGGATGTGCGGCTTGGGTGGGAGCAGGTCCTGACAACGTGCTCAGATACCGAGATTTGGATGCCTCAGCAGCAAGCTTGTTCCAGACACCCTCGACGATGCTACTGGGCTGTTGCAAGACCTGCTGTTCGTGTGTTTTCGTGGATGTGAATGCTGCGTTATCACTCGTCGCATGTCCACTGCCGTTGACAGCTGTGAATCCGCCCCCTTCTCGCGGTCCAATAGTAGGACTCTCTCCAGATTCTGGGGGCGTAAGCATAGCGCTCGATGACATGGGGCTTCCACGTGATGCTGTATCGCCATTGTGCAACACTGAGTTTGGTGCAAGCGCAACAAAGGATGCTGGCGTACCGCTTTCTTGCTGACCAGAAAACTCGGCGTCAGCTCGCGCCTGTCGGTTCTCCGCTTTCTTTCTTCTTTCGCGGTCCAGACGTTCGCGCGCAAGAATGACGTTGCATGCTTTCAGTCCGATCCACCAATGGAGGAGTTTGTGGATTCTACGCGGTGCTTAGCGATTGTCCGCTTCCATTCCGAGGGCGCAGGGTCATGACGAGGTTTGCTCTTGGGTTCACTTACAGTGCTCTGTCTTCCTCATTCTCAATGTAGAGATCCCTAGGGTAGAGGCCCTCTTCAACCCCGGGCTCATTCGCTGTGATTAGATGCTCACGGTCCCCCACTCTCCCCCAAACCTTAGCGCCATGTTTTTCAAGTAAGCCATCGACCTCCTCTTTCAAACTTCCCTCGTCGCTCAGAAACTTCATAAGCTCATCCGGCTCTTTCGGTAGGGTGGAGACGACATCACCCATGTCTGCAACCAATTCGCGCACTAGGGCGGATTCAAAGTTTGTCTTGCCTCGTTTGTTAGACGACCATCTTGCGCGTAGTCCAAGACGCTCAATCAGCTCGTGCATGCGCACTTTGGATCGATTTTTCATAATGTCCAGCCAGTCCTTGGACGTTGCGTACGTGATAGCCGAGCCGTCCATGATGCCTGGGTTTGATGCATGAATCGCGATGCTCCTCAAAGTAAGCTGAGTGTAAGCTATCAATGCTTCTGTAAGTAGTCGTATGATCCCCGAGCGTCGTGGCTTCGCAACTTTGTCGGGAAGCGTGATGTGTAGTGCTGATTTTCTTGGGTTTGGTTACATTCAGATGCTCTCAAGATCGTGACAGACCGATAGTGCAATCTTGTTAACGGGCCGCTCAAAGCATGTACGAGTCAGCACTACGGTGCGCAAGGGCAACAAACGGCATTCCGAAGATGAAATGAAAATACGATAGATGATAAGAGTACAGAAGCAGAAACCATAGCGTATGAAAGCTTCGTTAACAGGGTTAGCGGCGCCCACCTGGGGATGGCAGGCGGCACCATAGGGCAATTCTTGCCGATTGGCTGGACCGCGGCCTTAGTACGGCGATCGCCCCCAGACACTTACACAGTCTATTGTGCACATTGCTGTTCTTTTGCGATTTGCACGTCGAGTCCAGTCCGCTCCTGGTAGTTGTCGTTGATGAGTCTGGGCTTTGCGGATACCTGCGCCATTCCCATCGCCAGTTTCGGCTCCAGACATCCGTTGAGCGATATCGAGCTTTTTTTTTTCGGTTTCATACATGCGACGCGGACTCATTACGTTGTGGCGCATTCCGCGACGTGAATATACAACGTGACAAGAGTGTTTGGAGACGATGAGGCAAGACCCGTTCAAAGACAGGATCAGAGTTTCTAGGTGTATGTACATCCAGCTGCGTTGATACAGCTTTACCAGGGCACATTAATATTGTGCAGACACATTTCCGACCACCGACACTTTTGACACTCCGCACGACAAGGACCATGGACATGAACTCGGGGTATATGTAAATCAACGCAAAACGCAGCCGAGAGACTTCTCAGTGGTATCCGGCTGTTAGGTAAAGAGATTGCAAGCACGCTTCCAGTTGGGTCAAGGCACGCAAGGTTGGGAAGAGGCGCTATCGCTACCTGGCGTTCCATCTCGCTCACATGGAACCCGGTTTGCTCAACGACTTGAGTTCGATGTCGATCTTAGCATTGGGATGGTCTTGCCAGATGGAAGACTGGGCAAGCATAGTTTGCAGACGATCGAACGCGGCTTCAGTGCCTTTGCGCAGCACGACCGCTTTGGCACTTTGACCGAGACGGTACGTCATTCGCCATACGTTCGTTTTGCTGATTATGCTAGCAGCAGATGGGATGGCCTCAGCATCTTCCTCCAAAAGATCGAGCAAGCCTCTGAAAGACTTGCACTCGCTCAACGCGTGCACAAATTCATATTCGATGTCATCGTCAATTACTGTCCAGATGAAGCAGATTCGCTCAGCTTGCTCGTCGGTCAGGTCAAGAGATATGATCTTGGAAAAGTCTGCAGCACTGGTAGCTCGAGATGAAGGCCTCGATAGCTCTGATATTATCGGATCATGATGCTTTACATCTTCGGCAGGCGTTGGAGTCCTCTCAAATATTCGTTGTGGCGGTGGTGGCGGTGGCGGTGGCGGCTGTGCAAGGTGAACAGTGCCATCGTGAGAACTTCTCTGTACAGTCATAGACTCGTTTGCAGTCTTGTCGCTGATCCTGCGCCGTTTTCGCTTCGCAGATTGGTCGATTCGAGAATCGCTATCATCATCGTCTCCTCTGACCATGGCGGGCTGTGCTGGAATTGTGGTATTCACATCAGCAAGTCTCGATGGTCTGGGAGTAGAGGAAAGTCGTTTGCTACGTTCCGGCAGTTGTTTCAACCTGGACATAATAGCAGAACGCTCTTGCGGTGGTAATACTGTAAGGACGGTCTCCAATGTTCCAGCATCGCTGTCAGGGTTGCGGAGAGTGAGCATCATGTAATTGTTAACGAATGTGTCTCCCGTACCGCCATTGGAGATCTGAAAATTTTCACACAGTAAGTCAGTGCATGTTTCGAATACATTATACAAGTATAAGACTTACTTCGTAAGGACGAAAGGATTGGAGACCATGTAAAGATCTGTCACTCTTTTGGGGAATCATGATTGCGAAAACTCCAGCATCGTCATCGCCGTCGAGCGGCATAATCACGACTTTCTGCGTCTCGTCAACAAAATGGCCTAGCGACTGTGTAGTTGATCTAGGTAAAACGTACGACCATCTTTCCGAACTGCACCTCGCTCAAAGCAACGAGAGCCGACTCTTCCCTAGCACAACCTCGGCAGATTGCGTTGCGATTCTCTCTAGGAGAGCCCTGAACTATCGGAGGATACGGTGGGCTGAACTTGCTGTAGTTGGCCTTGAGATCATGGAAGGAGGGTAGTCCTCGAAATGACTGGTTTTGCCTCTCCGGAGCCAAGTAGCCAATCCAGACGCGTCGTGCAAAGAGCTGGTTGGCGGAGTAGAAGTGGCCTTTCAGGTGAGGATGCGCATTGAAACAATCGCACGCGGTGGTAGGACAGGTATTTGGTGCCTCTTCTTGAAGAGATGTCTCGAGCGTACGCAGCCTGGGTGACATCATAGGTGAAGTCAGTTCGCTCGACACGTTACTACGCGACAGCTGCACGTCTTTGTCTGGTGTTTGTGCTTTTGAGGCGTCACTCGTTATATTCGAAGGCATTCGTGACTGGATTTCGCGATCAGGCTGAGGGCTCGACTCATCGACGCTGGAGTCGCGTGCGCGCTCTGAGCAAGCTGATGGAAATTTCGAGATGGGAGTGCGCACACTCTTTCGCGCTCTTTGCGCCTGCACCGGCCAAAAAGTCTTGTGAGGCGACATGCCGACAGTTGCACGACAGCGACCGTTTGAAGTAGGCGGTGATGGCGGGCTGTTGTTTTGACGTATGAGGGAAGGAGCCCTGTTGGCAGCCGCCGCTAGCAGGCCGCACCTGCCTGGAGGCCGGGGCTCTGATTGGCCATATGACCTGGTGTCCTGTCGCAGCTCCACCCTGAATAGCTTGACATGTTCTTCAACCAATCTGACATATACCTCCACTTTACGTACAGCAAACGAAGACGGTAAGAGACAAAAATATTACAAAAATACATTACCTTCTGATGCAGGATCAAGACGTTCGAGACCGGACAACGGAACAAGTGTGCAGGCCTTCGTGGTGAGCTTCCGACGTCTCGTTCGACAATCGCAGCGCTTCTATGCCTCTGCGATAACACCCTATACACGCAGAATGGGAGAGAAAGAGCCTAACCACGTTAGCCCTGCCGATCACGTCGAACTCCTTGGACTTAGGACTCATGAGAACGAGAGGGCAGAACTTAAGTACGTGGTAAAAGACCCAATCCTTGGCCATAGGCCCGCCAGTGTGCCGTGGACACTTCAGCTGCACACTGTTTTTGGTCCATCGATTCGCGATCACTTTCAGGGTAACTCGTTCGATCCATCGGATCCGGCATCACTTAGCAAAAAGCTAGACGAGTATTTAGAGAAGTATGGTCCCTTGTTGTGGCCTGAACCAGGTCGTGGAGATAGAGGTCATCTTCGCGAACCGCAGGAGGGTACCAATTATACTCGCGATCTCATCTATCCGCGAGACAGCAATATGTGGGTTCTAGCGATTGACAGCCAGGAGCTACGCTAATGAGGCCAGCCTGAAAGAGCACCTGCGAACCATCGCGCTTTGCAAGGAAGCCAACTCCAAGACGGATTCTGAGTCCCATATTAAGAAAATACACAGTGATTTGAAAACGGCCGAGTTTGGTTCTGAAGATAAGGTCATCGCGGATATGCCATTAGCAACGAAGCGACGCAGCATTGACAGCATAAATAACAACACTGTTAGTCGACGCCTAGAATCTGAAGAGTGCGAAATGGACACCGGCTTCGGTGAACATGAAGACTTGGTATCGGGCGCCAGGGCAACATCTCAGGCTAGCACCTGGAGCAGGGATCCGCTCGACCCTCATTTCAACATCGAGCTGCGACTTCATCGCAGCAGAAAACGAAGCGCTTCAATTGGCCCGGGCCTAACTTGGTCCCGCGCAAACTTGATGTTCACGGAAAGAACCCAGTCATGTGAGGACCTATTTGTCCTTATATCCAACAAGATCGAGGCTGATTGCAGCTTCGTCATCGTCCATTTGCCAGAAGACATGTCCACAGAAGGTCAAGTGCGCATCGACCGAGGGTCCAAAGAATCCGAAGTCGTCTTCCCTCGCGTCCGGGGTATTCTGCAGAGGGCACGGAAATTTTCGTTTGGTCCTTTGCACCGTTCAGTCGAAGTAGAGATTGGCCTGGGACTTGATTAGTCGTCTTAAAAACATTACATGTTTCGCATGCTTCTGCGTATTTTCGTCTGTCCGTTGGCCTTGTTATCTGTCGTATAATTATTGTATTCATATTTCCTTTCTTTTTCTTCGTTTGCCCGTGCATGTTTCAGTGGGTACTACCGATCATGATCTACTCTCCTCTCATCGACAAGCACACTCCAGTTCTTTTGCACACTAATTCCTCCCATCTCAGCCTTGTGCGCACTGTCGTCGCTTGCTCTCCTTCCCATCTCAATCTCCACATTATGCTTCCCCTGCCTATCCTCGCCAACAAACTTGAACTCCTCCTCATCCTCCACTCGACTAATACCCGCCAGCGTCGAAAACAAGCCTCCCGTAGCGCCCTTCTTCCTTGGTCTGCCAGAGTTCTTCATATTTGACCCAAAGTCATCCATAGCACCATGCGAGCTTGGTCCGGGCGACCGCATATCCGAGGGCCGGGAAGAGGCAAAAGAAAAGAGTCGATCAAGGCCGATCCACCTAAAAGCGGGTTTCAGGCTAGGCAAACAAGCACACGTGAGACCGACGTTGACTTCGACGATAGACCATACGATAATCTCCCGGAAGTTGTAGGTGGGATCGACTTGACCTGAGATGGGAATCTGCAGGAAGATGATCAGGCGTACAAGCGAGACGATGGCGATGAAGGTGCCTAGGGCGAACATGCCCGCTAGCACAATGCGCTGGGCAATCGGTGCGTGCAGGCGCCAGACGTGCGGCAGAGGCATGCCGACGATGATGAAGTCGAGGATCACATTCGGTACCGAACCACCGAGGTAGATGTCGCGGGTCTGGATGCATTTTCCGTTTGTGATGGTTATATCCCAGGCGGCCTGTATGGGGAGGCAGTTGAAGATGACGCAGAGCAGCTATGAGGTGTGTTAGCTTTATGTGCGCGAAGACCCAATATCATGAGACGGGGTCTAAGTCTAGCTTACAATAGCGACACACCATGCGATCGACGCGGCAGTAACGGCGTATATGAATTTTCGAGACTTGATCTCAAATAGCCGCCAGTAGAAGGCTAGCACCGAGAGCTTGACGGTTGTAATGCTCAACGTATAAAGGATTTGGCCGATGTAGATGTTCCGTAGGAAAGCAATGGCTTGCAGCGGGTCCGTGATCTCATACATATGTACTCCGAGTGACTCTCGGATGCCTGGTAAACACTCGATGTTAGCCTACGAGTCATGTTGTTGAAGACGAGTGGGATGGACGACGTACCAATGATGCACACGTAGAAGAAACCGTTAGCCACAGCCAGTGCTAACATGGACATGTAGTCATCCATCTGAACATTGCGCCACCCCCCATGTCGCTTGTGGCAATAGACCTTGAGGGGGACGACTACCATGATCAGGATGTACGTTGAGATAGCCACGCCATCGAGACGACGGCGGTAAGACTGGCTGGAGAGGTCGTCAGTGACATGTTACCCAGTGTACTGTGTTCTGGTCGTGATATGACATGGGTTGAGCAAAGCGCGGAGACTGGTTGAAGAAAAGGTCCGACATAGTTGATGGGCAAGTAGATGAGACCAGAAGACTTACAGGCTCTCCTGCGGATTGATAATAGGCGCCATGATGCACAAGTTACACACACTCTCCTCTATCCTTTCGCGAGTACACCAGGTATCATGAACAAAGAGGAATAAGAGTCGCAGTGGCGTTGACGATGTTACACGAACACGACATACACAACAGTGCGGCACACCAAGTCATGATATACAAGAACAAGGCGAGGCCTCCAGGCAAAGAAGAAAATCCTCTCTCACGTCCAGCGCCCCGACCAAACTCCCCATATGTTCCCAATTCACTTACCGCCGCCGCCGCACCCTGTCGCGGGATCCCCTTTAGGCCGGCTGTGGTCCCCTTCAAACCCATGACGTACTTTGCTTCTTTAGCTAATGATCGGCTAATGCGAATGCAGAATTAGGCGATAATAAGTCATAACTCGAACATCGGCGAGGAACTTCTGGGGCTGTTAGACAAAGAATAAACCACGGAGGCACTCAAGCGACGGCACTGACACACAAGGAGGTCTTGGGAAGTGGAGCGACGTTACAGGTTAGGGATTCCTTGCCGGCCTGAGTGCTGCTCGCTTTCACGTGTAAGTGGTTGGGGTGGGTTCAGTACGGGACTTGCCCTCTAACGGAGACGGCGTGCGTGCTACGCGGGAGCGAAATGGGAACCCGCTCCACAATGGTTATCCGTGGATATTTCGGCATCGCCCACACTCTCGCTGCGAAGCGAGTCTAGAATACTGTGCTGTAGCTGCGTACTTTAGTCTATCCTGAGATCGAGAAAAGGAACAAGAACATATTTGCTTATGTGTTTTCGCAGGGTTCAATGAGTGCGTGCCGAGGCATAGCCAAACGTGAGAGCCGCGTACCCAAGATTCGCACAACAACCTTTGGTCGATCAAAATCCTCCGGGGTAGCCGTTGCTGGATAAATTCCGAGTTGCCCATTGCCCTGAATGGTCGGCCTAGGCAAATCATCCCACCTTTGTTGTTGAGCATGTGCCTGACCCTCAGTTTGGGCGTAACTGGTTTAGCTCGGTCGTCCATTGCGAGTCAGAACGAGATTATGGCTGTCGTACATGAACTAATTGATGGCAGACATAACCGACAATGGATTTCCAGGCGTGCTGCGGCTCGGATGTATGCGCAGTATCGTCGCCCTGCCTTGTGGCGTCTTGTCCTACAGTATCGCAATTGTGTTGTGCATAACCGAAATCCATCAATGGCGAATCGCCGATCGGTGGTACGAGCATGTGCCGCAACGTGTGTGCAAGCATAGTGGTCGGTGGCGTAGGAATTCGACGTTCTTGTTCGTCAAAACTGTCGTTTGCCAATCAAACAAGCGTGTATGCATAGTCAGGATCGCGGAAGCGGAAGCAGCCTCACGCGCTGTCCGTAGCCCGTGGGTTCAGAAGCCACACACGCCATCGTCTTGGAAGTTCTAGCACTGTAGTGAGGAGTCGGGGAGCTGGAAGACCCTGTCAAAAACGTGGGAACTTGTTACCCCCATCAAGTTATTGTCTCAAGCTCGACCAGGGCAAATGCAATGCGACCCTCATGGGGTTAGCGGACGACCCACCAACTCGGGCAACCGGCAAATGTGCCCTTTTCAATATGAGAACTCGAGAACAGCGAATACACTCATATCGAACAAAACAAAAACTCAATGATGCGGCGCGATAGTGGCGCTTGGTCGGTAAGCAGCCGCAGTCGTCTGCTAGTCGTCAAAATGTGAGTCGAGGATGCCTGGTGTGGGAGGTGCGGCTAGTCATTGGCCCTTTAACTAGCCCCAGCCAAGAAGCAAAACTCCACCCTCCAGAGTCGTTTCTGACAGGCGCCCCGGCCTCTACCTAGTCAGACCTAAGGTAATACTAAGATATTGAGGGACCGATCAATGGGCACTAACATGGGCGCTGTGAGTGCTAGAGACCCGCGGAGTAAGATAGAGGGCCATGCCTGTGACCAAAAGTCGGCTAGCACAGAAAGGCGTACAAGAGACCTTATGCCCTGCATCTCGCTTTCGGATGCTGGTCAGACTGTCTTTCTTTTCTGACTGAGCCGGTAGTGCATAATGGCATTTTACGATACCGAGGGTGATGGATCCTCCTACCCAGGCCTTCTCGTTTTGTCGTTTCTCTTGACATCGACGTACTTAATTGTCACTGGTATTTCTCGCCTCTATTTCCACCCACTCGCGGCGTTCCCTGGGCCGATCTTGGCCCGGCTAACCGTGTTACCGTCATGGTGGCATACTCGAACTGGCGATCGACACATTTGGTTGTATGAACTGCAGGAGAAGTACGGTATGGCGCCGTCATCCTACCCACCAAAGCCGGCCAGTTGCTGACGAGCAACAGGTCCTGAATTTCGTTATCGTCCAGACAGTGTTGTGCTCAACACTCCTGCTGCTTTCAAGAAGATCTTCGGACCAAAGGGGAATGTCAAGAAGGGGATCTACTATGAACTGTGGCCACGCAATGTGCACACAATCAACACATGGAGCAGCACCGCTGTTAGTGTCCATGCACGCAAGCGCCGTGTGCTGAATTATGCCTTCTCGGAGGCAGCGTTGCGGGATGCTGAGGTCTTTCTTCACCAAAACATTGATCGATGGCTAGAGCTACTAGGCCAACAAGCGCCCAAAAATGGCGAATGGACCACGTCCTTCGACATGTGTGACTGGATGAATTGGCTCGTATTTGATATCCTCGGTGACTTGTGCTTCGGCAGGAATTTCAACATGAAGGAGCCTGGAAGCGACCTTCGACACATCCCAGAGGTCATGGTCTCATTCCTGGAGCTTCTCCACCCAGTAAGCTCCCGCCTCGGATCATGCGTTGATCGACTGAGCTAATGTGCGGCAGATTGCGTTCGGCCCGTTAGTCAACGCGTGGGTATGGCTCAAGCCTCGCGGCCTTGACAAGCTACTAGAAGTCGCCTCACCGCCAGTAGTCGTGAAGTGGCAGAAATTTGTAGAGCAGTGCCTTGAAAACCGAGCTAGAGACGAAGAAGAATTAGAGAAGAATCCTAAGCCCGAGGGTGAGATTCGAAGGGACTTCTTTCATTGGCTGTTCAAGGCTGTCGACCCGGAGACTGGTGAGCGCGGCTACGATCAGGACGAACTATTCGCGGAGTGCGAGTTGCTGACCATAGCTGGTTCTGATACGACATCTGTTGTACTCTCTGCGGCCTTCTTCTACCTGTCTCGGCGACCGGATGTACAGGTCAAGATTGCACAAGAGGTCAAATCCATCTTCTCAAGCTACGATGAAATCGTATCTGGCAGCAAGATTGTGTCTTGCAAGTACCTCACAGCGTTCCTGCAAGAGGCTATGCGCATGACACCACCGGTCGCAGCCGAGCCAAGTCGGGAGGTACTCCCGGGTGGAACGACAGTTGGTGATCACTACTTCCCAGCTGGTGTCCATCTGAGCACTGGTCTTTACTGTCTCAGCTACAACTCGAACATATACCCGGAGCCTTTCAAATTCCGCCCTGAGCGCTGGATCGTAGACGAGTCTGGAAAGGAGGGTTCTTCAGCTGAGAGCGTGAAACTGGCCGAGGATGGATTCTGTGCTTTCTCCTTTGGAACGCGGGGTTGCGTTGGAAAGAACCTTGCCTGGCTCGAGATGCGTCTTGTTATTGCCAAGACCCTCTGGATGTATGAGATCCAGGCCGATCCGAAGAGCAGACTCGGCGGGGGCGACCGGCATGGAAAGCCAGGGCGACAGATTGAGGATCAGTACCAGATTTACGATATTTTCGTGTCAGGGAGGAAGGGGCCGATACTGCAGATGCGAAGGAGGCAGTGAT
The DNA here is from genome assembly GCF_042100115.1 of Alternaria dauci. Classification (NCBI taxonomy): domain Eukaryota; kingdom Fungi; phylum Ascomycota; class Dothideomycetes; order Pleosporales; family Pleosporaceae; genus Alternaria; species Alternaria dauci. Next base: position 530,049 of record NC_091272.1, read on the forward strand.
GAGTAGGCTGGGTCGTATTCAGCCGGAGACCCAAGCAGAGACCTGCTGCAAGTACTGAGTTGGCCAATAGGGTATGTAGAAGTTATCTGAAAACATGGTATGCGTAAGGATGTAGGCGTCGCGACACTCCGCTCGCTGGTGGATGAGAGAGGAAGTCCACGGTGACCCCTTCACGCCTTCTAATTTCGCCAAGGCGCTAGTCTGCTTTGGGTCATCACTCATCTACCCCCGCACTGCCATCTTTTGACAGCCAACCGCGCGCTTGAATTGGATTGCAACATGTTGGGAGGTAGGGGGATTCAATGGCACTAGCACCACTATCGTGATTCGTATGACAGTAGAGGTGATCATGGATGCTGGATCATTTCGAAGTAACCTCGGATATATCGTTTCTAAGTTGCACCGTTGAAATGGGATGCAGGCTACCTAGGTAGTAATGTATCGTTTCGCCCTAGACATTTCCTTGAGCATTTTCACCAACCAGACAGCATAATCTCAACAAATGATATCTCCTTTGTGTCGTGAAATTCCCAGGCTCTCGAGGTCACGTCACCATGGGCGTCCAGGCTTACTTCGAAGAGTCGTTATCAATACACTGCGCATCGTTGGTGGTCTTGACGTCGCTTTGCAAGACTTGCTGTTGCCGTCAGCACCTGCCGCAGAGGCGTCTTTGCGTCATTGGATTACCGGTAGCGGGGCACCGACAAGAGTAGCTTCCATCCCTCCAACCTCTTCCACGTCTTATCCTTCTCTATCTACTCAACACCAACATGGCCGGTTTCGCATTCCATCGCACAGCCGCGCGTGTGTGCCCAACACGACACTACCATGTTCTCGGCCCCCATTGCAAGCCACCGGCATGCCATGCAGGGCAATAGGAGGCGAGAATCGAACGCGCTACGACTGCAGCGGCACAGCGCCGTATTTTTAGCTCAAGCTGCTCACGATCGTTGACCGAGCGGTCTTTATGATGGCACCGTAGTTTGCAAGACCGACTGTACTGTACATGGCTCTGAGAGCTCCGTGTCTCCACGGTTACCACAGGTTTCCCCATAGTCGTATTCCTGACGCCAAACCTCATCAGTCTTCACACTCATCCTCGAGTTACGCGAATCGATCATCCCGAGGCTGAGCGGCCCCGCAACGCCAGCGCGCCTCCAAGGCACGGCGAGCTTGTTTCTACGACGTCCACTGGATTCAGCTGGCTTGCAGGCAGGGTGCAGATTGCCTCGGAAGGGTATTCCTGCCTGAGTACTTCTAGGGAGGCCCCCACGAGCGCGTGCTGGTGTAATGGAACCAGGCTGACCGGCACGACGCACAGGCTGCAAGGCATTGTCAGCCGCGTGCAACACCGTGTGTGATTTGGTGACTTTTCTCGTCTGTTGTGGTTCCTGCTTCTCTTCTGACCTTGTTTGCTTTCATCTTGCGATTGCTACGAACTGCGAGCATTCCAGTACGCCCTACAAATGTCAGCGCATGCGGCGCATACACCATTGAACATGCGCTCGCCGGATGTGGGGCAAGTTCCGTCTGCCCTCCAGATTGGCTCTCCCACAAGCACGAGAAGACCGTCCGATACCACAGTCCCTTCTGCTTTGCGCGTCGGTTCTCCAACAACAAGTGGTGCCCCGCCCTCTCCTGCTCGTCCACCCCTACGGCGTAAGAACACGTCCGGCGCCTCGGAGAGGCTTTCGCAACTCTTCCCGTCTCGTCCTTCCTCGGTCGCCTCCATCGCATCTCCAAGCAGCACCCCTGCGTCGAGACGACAATCGTTTCCCTTACCTCTGCTGCCGGCTTCAGAGCCCTCGTATCGTATACCCCGCGCGCCGGCGCCCCCCTCTTTTGCCCAGGAGACTTCGTACAGCCCTGTCGCAAGTGTCTTCACCCAAGATCGTGCGTCACCATCGTTGGGCAAGAGTGATAGTAGGACAAAGCGTGTCCTCGATCGAATTGCGTCGCTACGCAGAGGAAGCCCGCTCAGTGGATACTACAACCGGCTAGATGACGAGGAGTCACGGCCGACTGGGAGGAGGCTGAAGGAGGTTGACGAGGAAGATGAAGCAATCGGATACGACCTGACTTCGCTCGGCGGTCTACCTATGAAGACACGTGAGGCACAACTGAGTGCGCAAGGCACACGCGGAGCGCGAGAGAGCGGCCAAGATATTGACGAAGCTGGTCACGCTGCAGAGTATGAGAGGCTTGAAGCGCAGCTAGGAGCTGGGATGACTTCGGTAATTCACAATCCCTTCACGCACACCCCAGCTGGACCGGTACCAGGCAACTTCCCGGGTCACCGGCGAGTACTGTCAAAAGCAGATGTAGCAGATGAGCAGGCGAAGAAGGCACAGGACAAGGCCGAGAAGACTGGCCAAGTTGTGGCAGTTGCGACGGGTGTCCCAATCGATATCAGCGATTTCGCAGGAGTTGCTCGTGACTTCGACTCTATGAATAGCCTGACTGCTGAAGCTGGGCTCATCAGAAGTGATGCACAAACCAGCTACTTCTTCCCAGAAGGTGACTGTCTTGTACAATTGTCCATCTACAAAAGCTGACATTCACATAGACCCTCAAATGCCTGCATGGCGGCCCCTTACTATGAGTTCGTGGTGGATCCTCATGCTCGTCGTCATCGCGCTCGCACTTGCTGGCGTACAGGAGTATCTGTGCCAAAAGTCGCTGAAATCAGTCGAATCTCTGGAAGGAAAGGGCGGCCTGATGATTTTCGAGACGGTAGGCGATCTGACAGTCACGCAATACTTCACATGGCAGTACGCGCCTATCATCATCTCAGTCTTCTACGGTGTTCTCTGGCAAATGACAGATTTCGAGGTCAAACGTCTGGAACCATTTTATCAGTTATCAAAGAAGACAGGCGCAACCGCAGGAGAGTCGTTGAACATGGACTACCTGACTTTCTTGAGTTTCCTGGTACCGCTGAGGGCGCTCCATCACCGACAGTATGCGGTCATTTACAGCTCCCTGGGCACGTTGGTTGCAAGTAGCCTGATACCCGTCTTGCAGAGCGCTTCCATGAGCATGTATCCTCCAGAGGAGAAATGCAAATCCGACACTGTGAAGTCTGTCAGGGTGGAGCCAATCTGGTCCAGAGCGCTTTCGGCATTCCTTGTGGTTGTTGCAGGGTGTGGTTGTGCACTGATGTACGCAATGCAGCGGAAGAGCGGCTTGCAGTCAGATCCCAAGGGCATTGCAGGCGTCGCGGCCATGGCTACTAAAAGTCATATTCTTGCGGATTTCAAGGGACTCGATCAGGCATCTTCGAATCAGATACACAAGCAGCTTCGTCAACGGAGATATATTCTGCACAAAAGCTCACTTTGGCAGGGCGAGTACATTACGAAGAGCAAGGAAAAAATCTATCGACAAGATTCTGACCCCAGACCGCTCATGCTTCGCCTCCGATCCGGATTTCCGTTTGTCGGCTTTCTCATCGTGTTCACCATAGCGGTGCCAGTCTTTACCTTTGTCGCGAAAGCGAACTTGGTCATGCAGAAACTCCCGTGGATCATGACGGGACTCGCGACCATCATCCGCATACTCTGGAATACGATGAACAGCGATGTTCGCATGCTGCAACCTTTCTACCTCCTCTCGCTTCGACATGCTCCAGCCAAGACTCTTACACTTGACTATGCCGGCGCAAATCCCCTATGGTTGCCCTTTGAGGCCTTCTACAACGGACACTACCTTGTCATGCTCGTCGCGTTCGGGTCCATATTTGCTGAAATCCTGACCGTCTGCGTAACTTCAATTAGCGTGGATGGCAAACTATTCATTCCCGGACTGGGAGGCAAAGACAGTACGCAAAATTCAGACGGATCGAACGATCGCTGCAGTGCAGATCAAACTTTCCGCAGTTTCTGGTCGAGCTTCACCCTCACCATGCTCATCCTGCTCTACCTCATCGGCATCGCTCTTCTCACCTACATAAAGCGCAGTCAAAAGTTTATGCCACGTCAAGTTGGGACAATGGCGTCCGTTCTTGCTTTTATTCACCAGTCCAAGATGCTACTTAGCTTCATCGATACGGAGAAGTTGACCTCAAGCCAGATGACGAAGCATCTGGAAAAGAGTGGAAAGACGTATGCGCTAGGCTGGTTCCAAGGAAGAGACGGGGACGACCACTTAGGTATCGATGAGGAGGAGATTAGTAGTGCATATGTTTACGGCAAAGACTGGACGGAAGGACGTTTGAGACCAGGGAGAGATCTGAATTGGGACCACTATTAGACGCGTTACGTATATACACACAAGGAACTGCTTTTGTATCAACTCGGAAGATGCGCTTTCAATTACTGACGCTAGCTTGCTTCCCGTGTTCAAAATCCGTCGCGCCTAGACGCCACTATGCTGGTATAATCACTCCATCTGACGCGTAGGTGCCGCGTCATGGCTCCCTGCGTCATGTATCCCGAAACTCTGTTCTTCCGCTTTGATGCCCAATCCCCATCGCATATGTATCTTGCCCTCACCGCCACGAGCACAGTATCCTCTCGTCCCATGCTCAGTTCTGCCCCTCCCCAACATTCGTAACCAGCCAGTCCATGCCCTCCTGCACACCCCTGCCGTCCACAGCACTACACGCAACAATACTCCAATTCCGGTCTTTCAGCTCCCCCAATTTGAGCGCCTCGCTAATCTCACCCGCGCCTTTCGCGCCTGGTTGATCTTGCTTGTTGGCAAAGACGAGGAGGGCGGCGTCGCGGAGTTCTTCTTCGTTGAGCATGGCGCGGAGTTCTTCGCTCGCAGTGGTCAGGCGCTCGATGTCGGTGCTGTCAATGACGAATATTACAGCGGCAGTGTTGGCGTAGTAGCAGCGCCAGTAGGGGCGGATCGACGTTTGGCCTCCGAGGTCCTGGAATGGGTATTAGAAGATGGGGGGAATTACTGTCTGGTAGGAGGGAGTTGGCTTACCCAGACGTTGAAATTGAGGTTCTTGTAGGTTACTGATTCGACGTTGAAGCCTATTGTTGGTATTGTTGTGACTACTTCTCCGATCTGGGGTGGCTGTTAGTCATGTGCGTTCATGTCTCAACCCCCAGAAGACACATGTCTCCGGGTCTCCTCCACCAGGATGCGAGATGTCGCGTACCTTTAATCTGTATAGTAACGTCGTCTTTCCAGCATTGTCCTGCGTTTGTCATCAGCACTGTGTCTACTTGCTGCCGTACTGGATTCTCGTACCAGCCCCAGAATCAGTATCCGTATCTCCTTCTTCGCCCATATCAGCTTTGTGAATGTCGATAAGTAGCCGCCCATTGTGTCTCCCTGTGTCTGTCCGCCGCTTCTAAGGGCCGTCTGTATGCGGCGTTGACCGCTGGTTGAATCGTCCTGTCGAGAGGAACGCGTTTCGAAGGTTTGGAGATGCGAGTGGCTTTGTGGAGGCGATTTCCTGGTAATGCGAATAGGTCTTGGAGGGTTGGGCGTATATTGGCGTGTGGCTTGTTGGTGCTTGACTGATGCTGTCTGGCCATAAAGTTAGGCGGTCAGGTGCAAACAATGCAAACACCGAGGTCATTGGCGGGCGCGGCACGTTCTGCCGATACCCGATGGTTGTACCACGGTTGGAGAGCGCGACCTTTCTTCCTTTACACATCACGCATCGTCTTCTGCAAACTGAAACTCAAATTTCATCTCCGAAAGCTGATCACAGATTTTTAGAAATGCGACATACTAAGAATTACTGCGCCGCGGTTGTACGCCTATCCAAGATGCAAACCTATGCTGCCACACAGGACCTCCTGTACCGAAATTTGAACGCTCTTTTTTGGGGAACAGTAGAATCAGCGGTTTCATATCGGACTGTTGCCTGAATTTCCTCCTATACTGGTAGCTGGAGCCCCATGCAAGAAATATTTCCGCTATTCATTACTTCGCGCAAGCCTATTCAGGACCAAAAAGATATGCTTCAAAGAGATGGATGCCTACACGGGGAATCTGATTGGACTTGTGCCCCACGTATTCGGCCAAAAACCCAATAAGTGCCACCAGACGAAGGTTTGCGAAGTCTGGATTCATCAACCAGGAGACTGCATCAACAGTGTGACGTGGACCGCCTTTGTGTCGACTGTGGGCGGGCACGTCAGGGATTAAACGCTCGGAACCATCCCTTGATGGTTGTCCAGATGCTCTCCTATCATGGTTGCGTATACTCAAGGATTTTTTCCACAAGCGATATCACGAAATTTTGGCGACATGAGCGACCATCATCTTCTGTTGCCCACAATCTTTCTCCTAAACTTCACATTACTAATGTGAACTGGTTAATAGAGCGGAATACGTAACCCTGCGTTGTGTTCTAGTGAATCAAGTAAGTGAATTGTCAACTCATCATTGCTAATTCGTTGTCGCTGTTCGGTTGCAGAGCATTGTGCCGCGTCCATTACCTCAACCTCCATCTCCATTAGTCAAGTCTTGCCATGATTTGGAGCCTTGTACTCATTGTGGACTTACTATGGGATCTGGTACTATCTCTTCGGACTGCGACTGGCTTATATTGTGTGAAAGCAAAAAGGTAGACTTCCGATTGGCGAGAGTCAAAGGGACTCAAACTCGACATGTGGTAATCTGCTCAGGCATGCAATATGGATCCTTTTCTCTTCTCCAAAGTTCTGACAATAGCAAGCGGTATAAATCAAAATTCCGACCCAGCTGCCTCTCTCTTCTCATCATTTCAAACCCTTCTCTACCCATCATCAAGAAGCCCAAAGACATACAAGTTCAAGGTTTCCTTCCAACATACATCACGTCTGCCACACACACACACACACACACACACACACACACACATACGCACAATCAAAATCAAGCATGACAGACCACGACAGGATGTCTTGTCCAGTGCTCAGACGAGCACATGCACAGTCGCCCGAAAAGCTTATCGGAACGGCTTTCAAAGTTCTTCCAGAGCGCACTCTACAAGCCGTCTTTGGCACATTACACCCAAACCAACGTCGCATCTTGAAGCAACAACGCCGCCATCAAATACCTCTACATCGACTAGCGGACACACTATACTACCATCTCGGTACTCAACTCTCCCGCTGTGGGCGCTGGAACAAAATGACAATTCTACAAATGCAACACGAACTCGAAAAAAGAGGCAAGCTCGACGAGGGCGAAGCAGCAACCCTGAGTGAATGGAAATTGAGACTTCGATTGGCCTGCGTCATAAGGGCAGAAGAGGAAGAATGGAAGAATGGAGCACACGCAAGGCGCGAGAAGCAGATCGAGGCTAGGAGGGCATGGGCAGCTAAGTTGGCAGCTTATGATGAGATTGATAATGAGCAATCACAGGAGGATTTGGTGGAAGAGCAGCGACCAGCGATGTCCTGAGCTCCGGGTAGGGCGGTGTAACGGTTGCGAGAAGGCTTACGGCACTCTGAACCATCTGAATGCGCACGTTAGAGCGTTCTTGTTATCGCCATGAAGATCCTTGGTACTCAACGGATGATACCACTACTCTACCGTGTCTGTTGCCAGAAACAATGTAATTCCGAGTTCCGAGTCTTCTATTTCTTGCAAATCCCTCAGGTGATTCGGCTCTTGCTAATATCACAAACGTTCCCTTTCCTTTTCTCTACCTGTGCGGTACATTTCTCCCGGCCAGTCCTTTCACTTTCACGACCAGAATATAAATTACAACACCACGTGCACATACTAGCTTGACAGAAAGCTTCTTATGACGAAATAGACCGGTTCTGCCTTTCGCTTGCACCTTTTCTACCGCACCTTGTGAGCCAACTTACTCAAGCACTGCCACACTCCTGCCCCATAGTCACAGTAACCACACCTCTGACCGAAAGTCACCACCACAAGTGCTCTCATCAGAAGACCTTTCAATCTTGATACCCAATTCACATTCCAATTCTTTCACAAAACAACATGGACCTTTTCTCTATCCTCGCCGAGGTCAAGGGCGAGAAAGCCCCCACCCAAAAATCCACTCTCAAGTTCAAGCCAGCGCATGGCCCAAAGCGCGAGACCGCAAAGGTTACATCAACTGCGTCGCCGGTGACCAAAGCCACAAAGCGCGCACCCGCCAAACACTCCTCTCCTGTCGCCGACGCGCTCTCGCTGAAGTCTGCGAGAAAGCGAGAGACCGCGAGGCCTACAGCGACAGCGACACCAGCGTTCAGAGTCGAGAAGCGCAAGGTTGTCAAGAACACCACCTCTCTTGCCAAGTTGCTCAACCATCGCCTGCCGACTCCTGTGCAGAGTAGCCCTCGTCCAGAGGAAGCCGCCCCGCGCCTTCCCCTCCCCAAACCAGCTACTATCGTTCCTGCGAAACCCACCGATGTCACCGTCGATGAGTTGCCAACTCCACATCCCCAGCCTCTGGAAGCTACCCCTCAACAACATGCTCGCCAACAGCGTCGTCAAGCATCTCGTCGTCACCAGCCCGCTGCGTCCAAGGTTGAGGGACAAGACAATCCTCACCGTCAGCAGCAACGCGTCCGCGAACTTCCTGGGCCTTCCGCTCCCAAGAAAGAGAGGCTGCCAAATCGACAGACCAAGGTATCGTACGAGAATATGAGCCAACGCGATCTCCTGAATGAGGCGCAGTTCCGTGCGCTCGAGCTGGAAGCCGACTACAAGCCGTACCTCATCGAAGTATTGCTCATCAATGACACGGCGTACTCCGAATTGATGGGAATGTTTGGCGATCATTTCGAAGCCCTGGAGTTCGCACTGGGCGAAGTCAAGCAGCACAACAAGGAGCTGAGACAGGACCGCGCGGCAGCAGCAGCGAAAGCAGCAACAGAGAAGAGAGAACGCGAACAAGAAGAAACGCGTAAAGCACAACAGCAAGCTGCACGAGAAGCCCGCAACAAGAAGCGACAAGAAGAACGTGCGAAGACCGTGGAACTGGCTTCCAAGAAGAAAGAAGCCGAGGAGAATGTCAAGGAGAAGAAACACGCTGTTGAAGCCCCAAAGCAAGAGCAGAAGCGGAAGCGAAAGATTAGCCATGATACTAACGACTCTGGTTACTTCAGCAAGCCCGCATCACCTCCTGAAACCGGCGAGACCAATAATAAGGCTTCACCCAAAGGCAAGAAGCGTGCACGCTCCAACGACGATGACAACGAAGACAGGATGCCTACCAAGAAGGCAAAGTCTTCAAAGCCCCCACAACGTCCCCTGGCACCTCGTGCGATCAAGCGCAAGCGCAAGAGCGCACCAGTAGCCCTTCCACGAGCAATACAGGCTGGTACCAACAAGACAGCGTCAGCCAAAGATAAAGACGTCGAGATGAGCGATGATGATCAGTCAGATATTGTCGCGCCTGCAAAGCCAGTCAAGAAGACGACCGAGAAGACTATGCGAATCGAGACACATGACACGGTACCTGTAGATGTGGTTAAGCGACGAACACGTAGCACTTACGTTCTGAAAGAGGAGGACAAGGGTTTGGAAGATGAGGATGAGGATGAGGATATGGAGGACACCGACGACGCTGCCGAAGATGAGGACGCCTTCGTCGTGGATGATGGTTGGGAGCCTACGTGCAAAGCCGCGAGCAAGCGCAAGCTGAGTTCTGAAGAGAAACGTAAGCTCTTTCGCGGAGTGCTATAGATGAGGGATCTTGATGGTGGATCTTTTGGGGGATTTTCGTCTTGAGACGCGGATGGGCTGGTTGTTACACACGTTTGGATTGATGGCACGGGTTAGGCGTGTATGGTGTCTTTATGGGATTGTTGTTGGTTCGTGTGGATATCTCTTTTGTTTGCGATGATACCCTACTGCGACATTTCGCAGTATGTACTGTAATCTAGAGCGCCATTGCGCATAGTTACAGCATCGAAAATTTTGATAGATGATGACTACCCAGGTGTTTCAGCATTGTTGGTGTCCCTTGTCCCATATTGTTGCGTGATACCACCTGACTCTGACGAAGTACCTTGCAAGCTAACTTTTCAATATCCTGATTCAGTGGAGGCGAGGCTTGCCCCCATTCTCGGCGCAGCCGTGGTACGTCACTAAGAGCGCGTGTCTCCTTTTTTCGCGTCTCACAATCTCCTTGTTACGACGGGCTAGTGAAGTCCATCTTGTCAGATCGGCGTTGAAAAGTTGCACATGAAAGCTTGTGAGTCTATGCACGTACGAAGGGAAGCTGGGTGAACTAGAAAGATGGTAAGAGTGGTCAGGAACGGAGAAATGATGGGGTAAGTGGAGAGACAGCTGGCACGCGGCTTACTTCGGGCGCTAAAATGTCATCCAATTCCGATCGAACGTACCACTTCATCTCTCTATCTTTCTCCATGATCTATAACTATCGGCACTATGTTAACACTGCGAAGCTGATTCTCATGTGCCATGTTACGTTACTCCATTGAAAATCCTCCCCGGTCGTGGGTGCCGCTGAGCACCGCTACACGTCTTGGCGTCTTCTCAGGATTGTAGTTCCCACCCTGCGCACTTTGCGTGTCTATATACACTATCCTTAGTCAAACTACATTTCGTGATGTATTTGTGTATATCACAATCACGTCCACTTCAGCAATACAACAACATATCGAAAGATAAAGGTGTTGTACCCAGATCAACGAGCAAAAGCGACGGTGTCCAGGTGGGCTATCTAATCGACACATCCTACAGATCAACTCTACATAATCTTCCCTGCTGTGTAGGCAGTCCTCTTGTCCCCTGGACGACCCAGTCCTCGCTGCCCACACCCGTGACCGCATAGAACAACCCCCAAGGATCTCTTGCCTTCTTAATGCTCAGCAGCCTATCATAATTCTCGCCGTACAGGCTGTTCTGAAAATTTGGTTCCGCAACATCCGCCTCGTTCATATACGCGCCACTGCCTGGTGTCACATCTCTCAGCTTCTGTACATACGAGTTGAGGCGGGCATGTGACGACTTTGCGACCTCATCGGGGAGATTAGCATCGTACTGCCTGGTATCCCAGCCTGTCATGTGCATGACTGCGTTGCGCAAGTGCGACGATACGGCGGAACCAGAGCCAGGATAGCCGGCTGTTTCGTGCGTTGGTGCATAGTCGACAGAATGGAAGCTGTATCCGCCTTCTTCCACATATGAGCGGATTGCTGCCATGGTAGCGTTGAACAATTGGGATGTTGGGCCTTCAAAGTTGGAGCGAGGGACAAGACGCGACACTAGGCGGCTATTCTGTATGCCTCCACTTGGCGGCACAGAGCCAAAATCAGCATACGTATTCCAGAATCGTGGCTCGGGGTTAGCCAGAGGTACGCCTAGGTCATTGAGATCCTGGATCAGCGGCGCCATAAGCTCTTTCATTTCTTTTGCCGTGATGCCCGGCTTCGTAATCTGACTGGAGAGTGTAAAGGCACCACTTGTTGTGGTGATATAGTTCCACATGATACCTTTCGCGTCGTTGATACGCAAGTTATGCGAGAAGTAGATACCCACGCCCTTCCAGAAGGTTTCCTTAGACACGCGAATGGTGGTACTGTCGTTACCCGAAACGGGTTCGGTCTGCAAAGTGAAGTCGCTTCGCGCAACTGTCGTAGGTGGATACGCCTTGACAATCGCAGATGTCACGATGCCGAAGTTTCCTTGTAGTGTACGTCAGTCACTGCAGTTAGTCGCAACAGTACTCAAAGGCTTACCTAGTCCACCACCTCGAATAGCGAAGAACAGGTCCGAATTCTCCGTCGGATCCGCATGCACAAATCTGCCATCTGCCGTGACAATCTCCAAAGCAAGCACTTGGTCAGCCATCAGACCATACTTTGAGGTGATGTACGAGAACCCTCCACCTTGCATATATCCACCATATGCCCCAACCGTCGAAGATCCGGGAGCTAGCAGTGTGATACCAGCTTTTCCCATGTAACTATAGACCTCGTGCTGCTCCAGCGCTGCACCCACCCGCGCTGCTTGGCCACTGTACTGACCGACTTTGTAGGTGGGCAAGTACTCGAATGCCTTCATGCGATGCACCCAGACTTGAAGTGCGCCGCCACCAGTATTTCGGCCGAGGAAGTCATGGCCGGTGTTTCTGAGTCGGTCAGCATAAGTTTAGAGTGAAAATCGTCAAGACTCACTTAATCGTCAACCGGATGTTGTTGTTGCGCGCAAAGTTCACAGCCATCTGTATATCCTTGACCGTGGTGATGTTCACTACGTATGCAGGGAAGTTGATCAACTTGCACTCGGACTGCGGAGGCGCAGCGCTGGCTGCAGGCACAGGACATGGGTTATCAAGCGTCCATGCCAGGAAGGGTACTAGTGGGTCCTCTTTGCTAGGTTACCAAGTTAGCGGTCAGTGTGAAGTAGTATCAGCCTGGACATACAAGAAGAGAGCATCAGACTGTCGTCGCCTGACATTTGCACACTTTGTCGCGTCGTTGTATTCGCCTTGATAGCAAGCCGCAGCTGGAGGGATACCCTTGAGCAATGTGCCTCCGAGACTGACATTGAGGGCACTCCACTGTGTCGTCGACGGCCATCCATCATAGCCTGGGTAGTTCTTGCACGAGGGTATACTGGCTTCTATTGTCTTGCCGAAAGCAAGATCGGGGTTGTCCGCCACATCCAATTCGGTCAGCTGTATGCTTTCGTACGGGAAATTGTATGCAAAGGCGGCTTGCGCCGCCAGAAAGATTGAGAAGAGTGAGAGGATAGAAACCATCTTGGAAAGCGTAAACCTGGAATTGATACGGGATAGACAATGAAGCTTACAGAGAAGAGCTGGCTCTTTGCGACGAACACAACAACGACTTATACGCGTATCCTGTGGCCACATATGGAAACCCTCCGCCACTGTGCTACCTGTGGATGCCCCACAAACATCCAGGCTGATCGTGTCCAGAACCATGAAGCAATACAGATAGCATATGCCCAGTTACTTTGCTCATCCTCTGCATATGATGCGACCTGTTCATCTTCTTTTCCTGGCTACAAGATGCAGTCCGGCCCAGATATGTCTTAATATCGGGCACGCGGTCATCATGCAGCCACAAAGATTTACCCGGCTGTCTTCCGCCGTACGTCTCGTGTTCTCAATGCAGGGCGAATATCAGGAAGGTCGGCGGGCGTTCGTGGCGTTCGTGATCTTACAGCGGTACCGGCATGATGGTAAACGGTCGAGGCTATTGGTTGCGAGACTGCATCTCAAGTCTGTTCATTGGCTAAAGAACAAGCGAGATAGATTGCGCGCCGAATACAGACTCACGATAAGGGTTTTTGAGCGCACAAGAGCTGGGTTGGAGGTCTCCCCACACGGGGCGTCAGGAAGGGCGTATGATTAAAACGCCTTCTTAGCCGCAGATCGCTAATCCATGCCGAGCACAAGAGCTGTATAATGCCGGCATGTCGAACAGTCTGTTGCTTGCCTGTTAGCTAATGGGAATCGTGTCGAGCATGACCGAGGGGTGAAAGCAGTGCATTCAGGTGTTGGCTTCGTAGGATTGCCCCTGGCCTAATAGAGACTAGCGTGAAGACTAAACCCCATTTGTTCCGGTCTCGGAAAGGCTCTGTCCTGAAAGCCTTCTCGCACATTTATGCCAACAACAGGAGTGAAAGAATTAATGTACTGATGATCGGAATATCTTCATTGTTTCCGGAATCTAAACATCGTTTATCACAGAGATAACCATCCTCCGCTGAAGCATGCGCATTGGCTACCAAAAGCCTTAAAACTCATTAACGTCATTGAAGTCTTGCTTACTCTTTCCCCGCCCTGTTCTCAAGCTCGGTGGCATCCTCCATGTACTTCACCGAGTGTTTCCGCTGTTCCTCCTTCATGCCAGCCTCGACGTCCCGGAGGCGCTGCTCCGCTGTCACATCTCCGAAAAGAAGATCAATCTCTTCGAGAGTCTTTCCCTTCGTTTCCTTGATAAAGAATGTTGCGAAAATGCCCATGCAAACGCAAAAGATGCCGAACATCAGGAAGGTTTTCCAGCCAATATCTGGTGTACGGAGTTAGTGTATATTTACATAGAGTTCATACGGGGACACTTACGGTTAATAGCTTCCGGGGTGATCTTTGTAATCACAAAGTTGAAGAGCCACTGGGTCGCGGATCCCATTCCGACACCATACGATCGAAGTCGCGTTGGGAAGATCTCTGACAAGTATACCCATGGAACGGGACCCCAAGAAGCCGAGTATCCGATGACATAGAGGTAAATCATGGCCACCATGGCAATGGAAGGTGACGATACCGAGCCAGAGTCTGGGTTTGGCGGATAAGTCGCAAGAACAGCTCCGATGATGAACATCATGGCAGCCATCCATGCCGCACCACCCATGAGCGAATACTTGCGCCCGATAAAATCGATTCCAAATATCAGGAAGATACCAGTTGTGATTACCTTTACGGTCCCGTAGATACCCGTCGCAAAAAGCGAGGCGTTAGAGGCGGATACACCGATCGTCTGGAAAATTTGGGGTGCGTAATAACCTGCCAAATGGTTAGAACAAGGCATTCGACGTCCAAGAACGTTTTCTCCTTACCGATCGAATTTGTACCGCTAAACTGCTGCCAGAACATGAGCACAAAAGCAGTGATGAAACGGTATCGGTTGCCGGGAAGAAGACACTCTTTCCTGCCGAGATGGAAGTAAAACGTCAGTGTATGTCTCACATGCGTTGCGTACAGTCACAACTCACCATGTAATGCCTTCCGTCATATTGAGTTCCTCCTCTACCGCCGCACGAATCTCTGCTAGCTCATGCAGGAGTTCAGGGCTATCGTGTGTTTCGCAGCGGATGAATGCGAGTGATTCCGCAGCTTCTTCTTGCCGACCCTTTGACATCAACCACCGAGGAGACTCCTTGAGAAAGAAAAGCCCAATCAACATGAAGCCACCTGGAATCAGTTGGATCGATACAGGAACTCTCCACTGCTTCGTTGAGACGGGCATGTGGAGTGCGACTCCGTAATCCAGCCAGTAAGCAAAGGTACTGCCGATTACCAGGAATTCTTGGAAAAGACCCGCGATACGTCCTCGAAGAGCTGGAGGTGCATTTTCGGCGACGAACACGGGTGTGATAGATGACATTCCTCCGATGCCGAGACCAGCGATAACACGTCCTGCGTAGATCATGCCAATTTCGTGGTGGGCGGCAGTCTGAAGCGCAGCACCAACAAGGAAAACGAGGGAGAAACCCATGAGAGATAGCCGTCGACCGTACCGTTCGTTGAACCAGGCAGCCCCGATCGCTCCAAAGAAGCAACCTGCGGTGAGGAGCGAAACGACGTTTGATGACACTGACGCGTTCTTTGAGTCGGAGAACCCGGATGAGTCTGTCGGCAGTCCGAAGTCTTTCTTGAAAGCCTCGAGCGCGAGAACGCTACCCATCACTCCAGTGTCATAACCTACAATGTTGTCAACTCTTGTCCAAAGAAGCGGGTAAATTGTGCTTACCAAACAGTAGCGAGCCCATGTAGGCAACGCTAGTCAGCAGATAGACCCTTCGGTTTTTGAAGAATTTGGACACCATCTTGGCTAGGTTGTCGCAGCTCGGTGGTCTGACTGGCCTGCCTAAGGTGAGGGCGTAGCAGGCTTTTGAATGGAAATACCAAATGCCCTAGGGTGGCACCAGCGGCAACACAGTCCCCGGGTATTGCGTCGTTATCATTTGGACGAACCTGTCTGACCCCAGACTCCACCTTTGGGGACAGGCCGCCTCCACAGACCCGATTATATTTTCTTCCACCAGTCACCCGTAAATTTCAGACACCGCTAGAATTCATCCACGAGCTAGGAACCAACATACTGGCAGGAGACGACTGTCGCAGATTTCGCGATAATATTCGTGGTGTTTTCTTCGCGCGCACAACAACGCCATGCGGCTCAAACTGTAAAGACAAGCCTCCCAAGCCATAATTACGAGGGCGCCCCAATGCTTGGTGCTGCATGTGTTGAGTCTAGTGCATCTGTCTGAATGGTGGCATTTCTCAAGCGACGACGGAAAAATGAGCTCCACTCGAATCTCGAACGCTAAGCTTGCCAGCGATGGTAGCGCCCGTATGCAAAGACCCTTCCCCATCCAGGAACGCGCTGACATATATCGCTTCTATGCAAGGCGCTCGAAACCTTGGAACCATCATCATGGAGTGAAATGACCTGAGTCGTGCGGAAATACGGCCAGGACCCGTCACTTCCGACCCGCTGCGCATGGGTAATCCGCCACAAACGCGATGCTAACGTCATGACAAGTCTCAACAGCTCTGTGTGTCATGCAACGGCAATAACACGAGGCATACATACGTCCGTGCCCTCAAGGTTGGAAGAAATATGTAGTATGTTGACCGCCTCCAACAACAGTCCGTTGCGGGTCCATCACTGTTTATGTCGGCGTCAAGCGGCATTCGTCTTATTTATATCTGCCATCAGTCATGACAACGTTGACAGTGATTGAAGCAACGGCGCCAGTCTCCGGATAAGATGTGCATGTTATGTCGTGGAAACATGGAGCTGCTTCTGGCAGTTGAGCCCTCATTGAGTTGAGGTGGCAAGCATTCGGTGAGCGTAAGCAGCATTGAGCGAGCACAGATGGACGTCGGAGAGAACGTAGGCATCATGAGCGGTATTGGGCGAACATGACCATTACCAACGCTCAAAACCAAATCTTCCCGATTAGGAAGTCGCCCCCACGCGTGTTTACCTTGAAACACTCGTTCCCTCTTTCCCGTGTTGCTAAAGACGCTAGAAGCAGCACTGCAAGAATCTTTGAAATATAATAATTGCCTCAATTTAATAATACTCGCAATAGAACTGTTCTTTCTTTTCCAAGGACGTGGGTAGCATCCAGATAGTACGATCTTCTGATTTTTTGTCTTCTTCAAGGTATGGGGTATCGCCAAAATACTACTTCAAAAAAGTGAAAAGCTGCTTTCCTCTTTCTGTCGACTTTTGCGACCAATAAGCAGAGAGAAGCTGCTTCTCACTTTTCTTGAAGTTATATTTTGATGATACCCCACAACTTGAAGAAAACAAAACATCATAAGTACTGCCTTGAGATGCCTATACGATTGACCTTCAGAGATGCATCGGTATGCAAGACCAGTACAAAGCTTGTTGCACAACCGTCGTTGGTGAGCGCCTAGGTTGCCAACTACAACTTTGCCGGTTGTTGCAACACCCTCAAATCGTCTCGGCTGATCTCCGATATACTCTTCTTCCCAAGATTCGCCATTGAGTTGTCTGCATCAGCGAGCATGCATTTGAGTACATGCTTGACGCCTTCCTCTCCTCCCATTGCAAGGCCATATACATACGGGCGTCCAACCAGAACAGCTTTTGCTCCCAAGGCGAGGGCTTTGAGAACGTCTGACCCAGTCCGGATGCCCGAGTCGAATAGCACAGTCAAGCCTGAGCTTTTAATTCTGTCATCAGCTCCAATCTCCGCCAACGCGTCTAGCGATGCAATCGCTCCGTCGAGCTGTCGTCCTCCGTGGTTAGAGACAACGATACCATCTATTCCATGCTCAACAGCTCGATGCGCATCCTCGACAGTCTGGATGCCTTTCAACACGATAGGCCCATCCCAATACTTTCTCAGAATCTTCAAATCATTCCAATCGCGATAGCTCCCAGACGCTAATAGATTCGTGAAAAGCATCGCTTTCTTGATGACGCTGGCATGGCTCAAGACCTTCGCTGCGCCTCCGATACTTCCTGGTCGTTTCAGAATCTGCCAAATCTCAGACGCCTTTTCGCTGATGCTACGAGTATCTGCGGCTTGTGATTCTTCGTACATGCGATTGAAGACAGGGTCTGAGAAGGCGACTTGACAGCCCTGGCCCCAGATGAAGGGGAGGTATGATTCGTCGAGATCGTTAGGCCGCCAGCCCACCATGAATGTGTCGAGAGTGACGACTAGAACCTGGAAGCCGCTGGCCTTTGCTCGACTAAGCAAGCTCGCCGTAAACTCCTCAGCTTGCGGCTTCGGCCAATAGAGTTGGTACCACCGGTCGCCGTCCCCATTGGCTTGGGCGACTTGCTCGATGCTTCGCGTAGCAGCTGTCGAAAGAATCATAGGCACCTTCACAGCAGCACAGGCTCTTGCTGTTGCCTCCTCAGCATCAGGGTGAACGATCTCTTGTACACCAATTGGTGCTACCAGCAACGGACTTTTGTACTTTCGTCCAAAAATCTCAACGGACATGTCGCGCCGTGTAGAGTTCACCAGCATCCATGGACGCAATCGATATCGCTCAAAAGCAGACACGTTTGCTGCATATGTTGATTCGCTGCTTGCAGAGCCGTTGACATAGAGGAAATTTGGAAGAGGAACCGCAGCTCGAGCAGCTGATTCCCATTGTGAAGGCTTCGTAGAATATTTGGGTTGCTGAAGACTGGCATATATCTCACGTTGGTAGCTGACGTAGGAGTCTGGATCTGGTTCGTAGTAGGTTGTTTCCTCGTTCTTCGTCAGTGGTTTGGTGTCGGACATGATAACAGAAGTTGAAGACTTTTGTCGCCAGAAGGGTACGTTTGTCCGGAATAATTACTCCTAAAGCCTGACAACTCTTCGAGCTTCTTTATTGTGTTTGTTGATGTCACTGGAACGCGAATCGAGGAGTGATGCGGAGGATGCACGTAGAGATGTGGGGAACGATGGAGATGCCGAGGTCTAACATCCCCACCAGTGTAATCAGCTTACTTGCATAACCGTCCCCCCTTAGTTCGCGGGTACACCAACCACTACACAAATTGACCATCCACGAGTATGTAGAATTGCCTTGGGTCTCGAGGACGCCTGATTTATATGGCCATGGTCATAAACTGACCACCAGGTGAAATTTAAACCCCAAACAGGGTGATGTTATAATAGTAAAGTCTGCAGTGGTGTGCAGAGAGACGCAATGCAGCCATCGCATCGGCAAATCCGGTCTATTCGGTAATCTCGCTGTTACTTCCAGGTATCCCCATGGCCACGGGCCTGGATCTCGCACAATTCGGTCGACAAACAGTTTCAGAACGCAATATACAGTCGATGTCCGAACATAACGGAATGGTTGTGTCAGAATCAGTAAGTTATAAAGTTCGAGCATGAGATAGGTATCAGACATGCATCGACACAATCATCTAACCACCTCTCGGTAAACGACTTCATTGTATACACTGGAATCCTGCAATCATGGATGCATCAGTTCAGAACATTCGCGAGATATACGCAAAGAGCAATGCTCGCGAACGACAACAAATCCAGGAACAGATTCGAGACTTGCAGAAGGATCTCTACAGCGACTGGGAGATGATTTTCAGCCTAGCGATGGCAGTGAGTCTTCTACGCGCCCGAATTTCCTCCACTAATCTCACGAGCCTCTGCAATCGGCTCTTGTCGATGTCGGAATCGATCTGAGCATCTTTACGGCGCTCTCCTCATCCGCGACGCCAATGACGCATGATGACTTTCAGAAAAAGACAGGCGCAGCACCGAACCTACTTGCCCACTTGCTTCGCTCTATGGCATCATTCGGGCTTATCACTGAAGTTGAGAAAGACGTTTTTGCAGCAAACCGGACGACACGCGTCTTCGCAAATCCGCATGTCGAGGGCGCCGTACCGCATTTTTCAAAACTCCACTTGCCGGTCATGCACGCGCTTTCCGGCTACCTGAAAGAGCACAAGTATCAAGACATCACCAACCCTAAGGATCTGCCGTTTCATGTGGCGATGAAGACGGACCTCACGCCATTTGAATGGATGAAGCAGGATGGCGAGCAAATGAAAGCACTCGGCCATATCATGGTGCTCGACTCTGCCAACAGCTGGGTCTCTTCGTACCCTGCTCAGCAAGTTGTTGGTGGCTTCGAGCCTGCGGACGAATCTGCACTTCTGGTTGATATCGGTGGCGGTTTTGGTCAGCATTCTGTTGCATTCAAGAAGAAGTTTCCCGAGATACTTGGCCGTATCGTCGTACAAGACGTCCCTTCGACTCTTGCACATGCGCCCAAAGCGGATGGCATCGAGTTCCAAACCCATGACTTCTTCACGCAGCAACCAATTCGTGATGCCAAGTTCTACTACCTGCGCCATATCATGCACGATTGGGCGGATAAAGACTGCGTGCGCATCCTCTCGAACATCGTTCCGGCTATGGGCCCAGAGTCGCGCATTTTGATTGATGAGGTCGTGTTACCAGATACGAAGGTGCCTTGGCAAGTTGCGATGATGGATCTTGCGATGATGGCGGCGCTGGGCGGTATTGAACGGAGTAGAGAAGATTGGGTGAAGTTATTGAAAAGCGCAGGACTGAAGATGGTGGACGTGCACTGCTATGACGACGTCAGGTTTCATTGTGTCATTACGGCTGTACCGATTTGAGGGACAGGTTTGTAGGTAGCTAAATGACGGGTTTGTTAGTCAGTAGATTTGTGAATCAAGAGACGATGCTGAAAGTTTTATCGGACTGATGCCATAACAAGCGGCTGAGTCGGTCGCCATCTCCCAAGCCCGCGGGCTTCTTTTCGCGCCTTACAATTTGAATCGCCCGCAGCCACAACCGTCTCCACCCACGCCCTCGCGCCTTGCGCCGGCAAGCTTCATACAGCCCTTATTTTCTTAACCATGGCGATCTCGGAATACCAGTACGCGCAACCAGGGTACCTCGGAATATTCAGAAAGCTCCGAGCGTGCTAGAAGGCGGGGCAGGCCCAGACAACGCCGCTCCATTCGCCGATAGGGCGCGCTTTTGAGGCCTTGACGCTTGATACGCCTTATGCATCTGTTTGCTGTCATCGATGCGGATTTTGCGCCAAGCTACCTTACTAGATGGCGAATAAGAATCCGGACGTTGCTCTATAAGGAGCGGCGGGTTTCGTGGTCCATGGCTGCACATATTACTGACAGATAAGAGATCTTTTGGTTCACGCTACGAGCGCTCTGCGCAATTTTGCCGTGGTTTCCTATTCAAGTCGATAAAGAGGAAGACGAAAGCCTTGTTCAAAGATGGACCCAATCGCCAACCCGACTTTCCAGACGCAGGACGGAATGACTACGAGCGACGGGAAACCTTATGCCGAACCGGATGAGATTTGGGACGGGCTGAGGAGAACGGTGTCGAAGATGACGGGACGGTCGAAAACGGGGAGCGAAGCGAAGCAGTCTACTCATCAAGAAATGGAAATCCGGTCGCATGGACGCACACGGTCGCATCGAACACAGCCTATTGATGAGCTAGACGAGGAGCCTAGAATACCTATAGTGGACGCTGAGGATGACTTTCCTGAGGGTGGACTGCGCGCATGGCTCGTTGTCGCATCAGCGTGCTTGATGCTGTTCCCTTCATTTGGGTTCATGGTTTCCATTGGCACACTTCAGGACTACTGGGGCCAGAACCAGCTGTCGTACATGTCGGCGCGTGACATTGGATGGATCCCTTCAGTTTTCGTTTACTTGTCCCTTGCGCTGGGCATCTGGGTGGGACCGCTCTTCGACCGTTATGGGCCACGATGGATCGCTTTGACCGGAAGTGTCATGTTCCTACTGATGATTTTCCTTCTTGCCGAGTGCGACAAGTTTTGGCAGATGATCCTTTGCTGTGGAATACTGGGAGGCTTATCCGGCGCCATGCTTACTACTACGAGTCTCGCAGTAGTTGCGCATTGGTTCAAAGAGAGACGAGGCTTAACACAAGGCATCGCAATGATGGGTAGCTCCGCTGGTGGTTTGGCAATCCCGTTGATCCTACGTACCACCCTCCCAAAATATGGCTACGCATGGTCGCTCCGTATACTGGGCTTTGTGTTCCTATTTTGCTTCATCATCGCCAACATCCTGATGAAGGCTCGCATTCCACCGTCCGCCGCTACAAAGAATAAGGCCATAATATCACTCTCAATCTACGGTGATCTAAGGTTGAGCTTGTTCACGTTGAGTGTTTTCGGTTTCGAAGTCGTTCTCTTTGGTGGACTCGGCATCATGCCTACATATGCATCGCTAAGCACCGACTTTCCGCCCGATACCGGATTCTATCTCATCGCCGTGCTTAATGGAGTATCCTGTCTCGGACGGCTACTCCCAGGCTATGTCGCGGATAAGATTGGTCGCTTCAACACCCTGTTCATCATGATCCTCTTCACTTTGCTTTGGATGCTAGTCCTGTGGTTGCCGTTCGGTACAACATCGCTTCCAGCACTGTACGCTTTCGCAGCGCTCTTCGGTTTTGGAACGGGTTCATGGATGGCTTTGGTCCCTGCATGCGTGGGACAGCTATGCAGAGCAGAAGAGTTTGGTCGATACTACGGAAGCATGTACTTCATCGCTTCTCTTGCGACGCTGGTTTGCATTCCGATCAGCGGGGAGCTTGTTGAGACAGTCGGGCCTCAACCTATGGTAGCCTTCTTCTGTGCGATTCTCGGTTTGTCTTTGGTTAGCTTCCTGTTCAGTCGGTGGGCATGTTTAGGAAGACGTTGGACGTTGAAGGTGAAGGTATAAGCGATCTGGTAGATACCCCCGTCATGCTAGGGAACAAGCATCACAAAGTATTCAAACGTCTCCACAATTCTGTTCTTGAGCTAATGAGACTGGCGTAATACGAAGGACCAGCCAGTAGTGCGTTTACCCAGGGAAAACTTCGCAGCGCTAAAATCGGCCCCTTCCGGAGTCGCACCGGCACGATTCACAGCAAACTAGCCTGTCTACCAAATCATATGGCGATGCCTGATTTCTGTCAAAAGAAAAGGGTCTGTGACTGAGCATAGCTACTGGCATTGTTCGATGCATAGGTACCTAGCCATTCAGATATTCCAGGACGCCCCGAAAGTCGCGCACTATGTACTGTGATGTTCGTACGATACTCAGCAACTTCATGCAGCGCCACCACAAGGTGGTCCAGGCTTGTAGTAGATTTACATGACGTGCTTTGATGGCGCGAAAGAGAATTTCTTGGTCGACAAGGGACAAGAGCATATGAGTACATGTCGTCCAGAAAGATTTTTATTGTAGCCACAGAGTAGTGACCCGCGGCCTTTATTGCCTGTGCGTCTCTGAACCCTTTCCCCGCAAACATGTTGGACCACATCCGAGACATCGAGAGTTCGCCCCATATCGACTACCATCATTCCGACGATGGTAAACCAATTATCGAGCCACAACTGAATGTGGGTGGCCATGGTGCTACCCAGCGCCGCCTAAAGGACTATCATGTCACCATGATTGGATTTTGCTCTGGAATAGGGACAGGACTCTTCATCGGAACAGGCTCTGCATATGCAAATGCCGGACCGGCAGGATTGTTGCTCGCCTATCTCGTTGTCGGGAGTGTCTTGTGGTGTGTCATGCAAAGCGTTGCAGAGATAGCCACTGTGGTCAGTATCCTACAACGGTTCATCCCAGAACTGTGCTCAGAATTACCTAGATTCCCACTGCTGGCTCATTCCCGCATTTTGCAAGCCGCTTCATTGACCCGGCGGTCGGGTTCTCGTTGGCTATAAGCTATGGCTATTGCTACACTATATCCATTGCCGCCGAATGCTCAGCGTCAGCAATCCTGGTCGGCTACTGGACCGACATGTCACCTGCCATCGTCATTACCATCAGTCTTGTCCTCATCCTTGCCATCAACCTGCTTAGCGTGCGCTGGTTCGGTGAATCTGAAGTCGCTGCGGGTACTATCAAGATTGCGTGCTTCCTGGGCCTGGTCCTGGTTTCAATCGTCATAACGTCTGGAGGGGCACCGAGCGGCGAGACCATTGGATTCCGCTACTGGAACAACCCGGGAGCTTGGGTGGACTACAATGGAATCACTGGATCGACGGGTCATTTTTTGGGATTCCTGGCATCGTTCGTCAACGCAGCGTTCTCCTTCATCGGTGTCGAGGTGGTGGTCATCACAGCTGCCGAGAGCATCAATCCACACGTGGCCATCCCAAAGTCCGCCAGACGAGTCACATTCCGCATCGCCCTGTTCTACATCCTGGGTGCTCTTCTCATTGGAATCATTGTCGACCCCAGGGATCCCGGTCTCGTATCAGACACTGGCAACGCCAACTCTTCACCCTGGGTCATCGCCATCAAGCAGGCTGGCATCAGCGTTCTTCCTTCAATCGTGAACGCTTGTATCCTTATATCTGCCTGGTCCGCAGGTAACTCTTACTGTTGGGTCGGGTCTCGTATCATTGTCGCGATGACAACGGATCGCCAACTCCCACAATTCTTCGGTCGTACCTGGAGCAACGGAGTGCCCTACTGGGCGGTCCTCGCTTCGTGGATGTTTGGGCCTCTCGCATATCTCAGCCTGGGAAGCGGTGGCGCCGCGCAAGCCTTTGGATGGCTAGTGAGCCTCAGTACAGTCGCAGGCTTGATTGCTTGGGCAACATTATGTTTCTGCTTTATCCGCTTCTATGCTGCCATGAAAGCGCAAGGAGTCAGCCGAGACACCCTGCCCTGGAAGAGCCCGTTCCAACCATTTACTGCCTGGTACGGGTTCATCGGCTCTACTATCATTACTCTGATTACAGGGTTTCCTGTTTTCTTGAAGGGAAACTGGAATACAGGTGACTTTATCGCCTCGTACATTGGCATTCCACTTTTCATAGTGCCGATCATAGTTTGGAAACTGTGGCACAAGACACAAGTGAGTACACATCTCTTCTGATAAGCGAATTTCGCTGACATACCATAGTTCGCGCGTGCTAAGACCATTGATCTGCATTCTGGACGTCTTCACTGAGCGCAGACTGTATAACTGGTAGTCGTCTAGACCCAGGTGTTTTTTGTTTAGCAGGGGGCAACAGCGTATTCTCACGGAAGTCATGAATCCACAGCGAAGTAAAACCAGTGTAGCTCCAATTCACCATATCATATTGCAGACCAACATTCGATACGTGGTCCAAGTGCTTACCATTTTCGCTCTTCTTCATGCTTCAAAGCATGATTCAATCCTGCTCGTGAAATATGAGCAGTACTGCGATAAATTCAGCGAGGCCGTTCGTAGAAAAGAGCACATACCTATGTCATTGAATCGACGCGAGCAGCATGTATGCATACCGCTGCTATCTTTATTCTGTTGGGGCGCGTCTGAATCCCAAGGCAGCCAAAACTAAAGACCGCGAGACTCGATTCACAGAGGGGTCAGAAGTGAACGAGTCCTGGTCGGCATCTGTTTGCGTGTTATCCGAATGTCTCATTTTGAGCCATTTACGTCTAGCTTTGAATTCTTCTACCGCGACACTCTCGTATAGACCACCCTGTTCAATGTCCACTATGAACATGTCTTGTAGTAATATCTTCTTAGGCGTGATCGTTACTTTTAGGTCGAAGTCTGACCGGGTGACATTGTCGGCCACATACACTTCGTTGGATTGTTGCATTACAATTCTTTCTCTTAACTTAGCGTATTGGTGGTAGTCCACTGGTCCACACATTTGGGTGCTGTACCACGCGTGAGGTTTCGCTTCGCTATCATGCTCATCTTGTGTACATCCAAATGTAAGAGAAACGACACAACCGGCCTTTCGCAATTGCTTGTTCAGTAGCGAGGGGAATGTCAGCTGTAGTCTCGCTTCCCACGAGCTAGCCACTGAATCGTCTCGTTTGCCTTGTAGTATTTTGTCCTTTTCGTTCCAAGCTTCCTTCGGGAAACACTGGCTTATGTACGAGTCTGGAGGGAGCGTTCGAATGAGAAAGCCGAATCGCCGCCGGACGCTATCCGAGATGGCCGCAGTGCTATTGTTTCTCATGTATATCTCTCTGGTAGATATGGTAGCAGGTAACGACGCCTCTGAGATCAAGGAAACGCGGGTATCCGTGTCTCGAAGATAGACATTTGCAGACAGATATCGCAATGGGATAATCACGATGCGATTAAAATCGTGTATAAGGTGGCATCGGAGGACCGCCCAGACTATGTCGGGACCAGTCAATATCATGACTGGTGAGCGCAGCGGTCGCATGGTCAAGCGATCGTCATCGTTGAGCTGCTGGGTTTCGAATAGCGGTAGCCATATACGTAGCCCTCGATGTGTCATGGTATAAGGGGGGACTGGAACGTCCGACGCGAAGGGTACCAGTTGGCTTGCTTCGCTGAAATCATCAGGGTCGTTCGCGAGTACGTCCAAAGATGTACCGGAGTGCGTACTTTCCCACGCAAAGAGCGTTTCGTCCTCTGATAGCTTCATGATCTCTTCCTGCAATCTTCTAAACGCCTTTACTTTTCCCTCGCCATACAACAATGGCATGTTGACATCGAATATTCCCAGGAGGGAATATGCAATGTCTTCAGGCCTTGTCGCACGTCTGCCTGCCGCCCAAGACATTCTCATACTGATGCTTGCGCTCTGTAGGCTCTGTCCCTCCAGGTACTCAGTGGGAACGCCCGTGATCTCCGAGATAGACTCAGCAAGACTAGTCTTGCTCCCGAATAGTTCCCAATTATTGGAGTAGAATTTCATACCATCCCGACCAGAAGAGTTGATGCTTCTTGGAGCGAGTAACTCCTGAAGCGTCCATGCTCGTTTGAACCATTTACTGCCGGCGAAATGTGCGGGCAATTCTGTGTCGGCGCCGATTCCAATCGTTTCTGAAGGCTTTAGTCTGGGAAGATAGGTGTCGGCAAGATAGGCATAGCATTGCGCAGAGTTCCTGTACCATGAGAACATGCTGTTGATAGCCTCCGAAAGCTCAGCACTGCTGCTTTTATCTATGCAACATGTGTCAATCCACGCATACTGATATCCATCTTCAATGGCAAGCTCGCACGTCTTTTGGAGCTTTTCAAAGCCTTTCTTCTTCCCAGCTTGTTCTAGATCGTCCAGGTCAGAGAATACGACTTCTTCGTCCTCCCAGCAGTGAGAAAGAATGGCATATGGCGGAATTTTGTTGAAGAAGGTCTTCAATTTCAAAGTACGTGTATTGAGGAGCCGCATCTTCAAGGTCGGATGTATGACTGCGTTCTGCAACTCGGCGCAATCGTGCGCTTGGAGCGCTGGAAGCGGATCGTTGAGTACCCAGCTGGCAGGCTGAAGTGAGGGGGCTAGGCTGTCGCCGCTGTAGGACAACCGAACAACCTTCTCATTGTAAAGAATCACACGTAGATCGACGGAATACTGAAGCTGAATCGCATAAGTTGATGAGCATAGAGGGCATGATGGTCACTGCTATGAGGAAGGTGGGGTAGGCTCGCAGGACACATGGTCCCAGCTCCGCCAAGGCTCTCGCTTCAAAACGCGCAAGATCCTTCCACCCAGCTTACAGCTCCCTCAATCTCTTTCTCACCAGTCACAGCAGCCTCGATCATGGCATGAGCCAGAGGGCTATGTACCGGCATTACTTCCTGTGCGATTAATGTATCGCGGATATACATGCGCATCCACCATGTCAAAACTAACAGCAGAACGCTTCGTGACACTGCACTAGCTCAAGTAAGTCAAAGTCCTCCTTTTTCCAGCATTTTCCCCATCTCAATATGATGATTACAATACAAATCACAAGTTTCAAGACGGATCGGAGAAGGTTTCACGGCCTTTATTGAATGAGTATTTCCTGTCTGATTAGAGATAACCCACGCCTGTCACGTAACCACACCGACTACAGTGCAAAATCGCTGACAAGTTTCATCAGGCCCATTACAGTCACTCAGCAAGAATAGTCTATAGAAATCCATAGCCATGTCATTCAATGGAATCCTGTTTCATCTTATAAAAGCCACATCCTTTCGCCGCGTACCCTTTCCATAACCAGACGCAAAGAACAGAGAATCGCAAGAGAAGCAGGCAGGTACTGTTGATTCTCATCTTGATTTTCATTTTACTGGTACATTTACACAACATCGACTAAAGGAAAAGCAAGATTGCGTCCGAAGTAAAAGAGAACGATACCAAGATGCAATTAATCCCTTTTAGCGCCGAGTCCAGATCCTTTCCACCCAATATACGTTCCCGCAATCGTTGTTGTCCTTACTCTGCCGGTTCCAACTCATCCGAGTTTGCGCCACGTTCAATACCATGTCCATTTCACTCGTGTAGGGAGGCTTAATCCTCAGCCATATTTACCGACGCTTTGTTAGTCCTGCCACTGCGACGAGGTGTACCGTCAGCGGTGGCAGCCTTCTTGGGTGCCTTCTTCTTTGCCGGCTCCTTCTTCTCCTTCTTCGGACGGCCGCCCTTCTTGGGAGTGGGCTTCGTCTCGGCTTCATCCTTGTCCTCATCCTTGTTCTCACCTTCGGCCTCAGGCTCGTCAGTCTTTGCCTTCTTTTCTGCAGGCTTCTCGTCGGCATCTGTGCCGTTGGTCTTATCCGCTGACTCCTCAGCCTTGCGCTTGTCGCCGGCCTGGGGTTCGTCGTCCTTGTCGTCGGCTGCAGGCTTGTCGTCGGACTTGTCTTTTGTCGCGTCGTTCTTGGCCTCTTCTTTTGACTCCTCCTTGGACTCTTCGGTCTTGGAGTCGCCGTTGGTTTGCGCCTCTTCCTTCTTCTCTTCACTGTCTGGCGCGTCCTTCATTTCCTCGTCCTTCTTCTCGGCTTCAGCAGGCTTGTCATCATCCTTCTTCTCCGACTTGTCCTCGGTCTTTTCCGACTCAGCTTCCTTGTCGCCTTCTTTGGAGTCGCCGTTAGCTTGTTCACCATTGGCACCGTCGGCCTTTTCGTCGATCTGGAGTTCGGAAGCGCGCTTCACGACATCGTTGCCAGAGCGCTCGACGTGGACAGCGGGATTTTCAGGTGAGGCGTTCTTCTTGATGGTGTTGCCTTTGTTTGATTCGATGGCGATCTCGCCTTGGTCCTTGACCTCGGCAACTTCACCGCCGGGCTGTCCTGAGCCCCAGTTCCATGAGACTGATGAATCGCACGTCAGCAATGATCTCCAGAATGATTTTTGAGGGCATGTTGGATGCGACTGAGAACGTAGCCACGCGCGGAGATCGGCAATCGTTGCGCTTGCTGGCGCGCAATGCGCCTGGCAAGAGGGTGGCAGGCGCAGCTACTATGTACACGAGGAAGTCTCGGATTGCAGAGGTAGGAGGAACGTACCCTTGTCTCCTTGTTGGATTTCAGTGTCAGTCATTGCGAGTGATGCAGCTCGGCAGGCGCAGGTGGTATGAGATGACGTTATGCTTCGCAAAGCAGCGTGGGAAGTCGCGAGGACGGTACAGGGAAGCAATTGGTGCGCGTAAAGCTCGGAAGGATAGTGTGATGGGTAGAGATGATGCGCAAGGCGTGGAAAGAGACGCGACGGGTTGTGTGGAAGAAACGAGAAGAATGGAAGCCGAGAACCTGAGTGCTGGGAAAGTGAGCTTGAAGATCGGAAGCTGCGGTCCTGAGGTTTGATTGGCCGCCCTGGCCCACAAACGTGCCTTCCCCATACAAGGTGGCTGGCAGATCGAGCCACGGCGTCATCTGCCGGCCTGTGCGTCGTTCGGCTATATTCTCGAAATACATCCTTGTCGATCGCTTCCTTCAGGATGAGGTGCAAGACGGCATCTCACGATACACAAAAGAAAGGCGTCAGAGATGGTATTGCGTCTTATTCGCGGTTGGATGTCGTGCACCTGCGTTTAAATCTTGCCTCCCATCACTTCCTGCAGCCTGTGGCTGTGTTCGTAGTCGAACGCCGTTACCAAAGCCACGAGATGGCTTGCTGCTGCGAGAACAACCAATACATGGAAGATCTGATGGCTTGAGCCCCAAATGTCGTATTTCCCGGGATTCCACTTCTCAGGTATCCTCGCCGCATAGATAGCTGCGCCAGCAATATACAGCGCGCCCTGCAGAAGAACCCAATCCAGCCCAATGCTCTTTCGCAAAGATTCAACCCCATACAGTCGAACGCCGTGCAGTACGGGAAACACGGCAGAAAGACCCATGAGCACAAACATGAGAGCTCGGAAAGGCCGCAAAGCAGGCGTGCGGAACTTGGGGTGTGTCGCTACGACGGACGTGCCAGCTGCCAGTGTCGTAATCATGGTCCAGTACGTTCTTCGCAACTCTGGTTCGCTGCCAAACGCGTAGTAAATAACCGGTATGAAGCTCCCCCAGATCAAGAACACAATGCCCAGGTAGTCGAGCTTGTTTCCGAATACAGCGACTTCGTAGGAGTGGTTTTGTATCGTGTGATAGGTCCCGCTCATACCTAGACATGCTACAGCGCCAGCAAAGTAGCAGCCAAATGCCAACACATCCTCTTGCGTAGCAGTCTCATATCGAGGTGCGAGTGTGCTGTATAGAGCGATTGAAGCTATGGCAGCCATCAAGGCGCCGACGAGATGTGTGTAGATGTTGACGGTTTCGTTGTGCAAATATCCTAGGCTCTTCCAGGATTTGATGTAGGAATTGGATTGCGCGCGGTATCCTGACTGAATATAGTGGTTGTCCTGCTGCCATGGAGCGAGCTCGTCCCATAGTAGTATCAACTTTTCTTCGACCTTTTTCTCTAGCTCTTTTCCGGTTTCCGCGGCCTTGGAGGTCGCTTTCTTGGTGGCTTCCATGTTACGAACAGTATGAGAGAAAATGGATAAGCAGAATGCAATGGAAAGACTTGCAGTACATGAAAGATTGCGGGGAGTTCCCATGTCATGAAGCGGCCTCGGAGAATGCGCGAACAACTTCAGGGACTACGCACAAACTATGCCGCGTCCGGCGAGGCTTGCGAGAACAACACGTCGCTTCATCAGGGCAGCGATCAACCGCTAGACACGTTGATGCACATCTGGACGCTTTGAATCCGGTGTCTCCCCATCGCGACGAGGATGGTCTGAGACGCGTCGAGCTCGGGTGTTGCCCCTCCTCCCACCTTCTCGCACCCCCCAGCGCGACTACTTTGACTGCCACCCACCTGGACACGATGGGTTTGAAATCTGTCCGGTGACCTACAGCCATGATAATCAAGGTCTTCGACATTACTTGACCTCCCATACCCTTCACCAGGACGCCCCAGCTCAACTACCAGCGCGATGAAGTCATCAGATCCCGCCCGGCCCAGCAGCCGTCGCGCAGCATCAGGTGCTTGGAACCGCTTGAAGCCGGTCCGCGAAGACATCTTGGAGACATACGGACTGCCTTCCAAGGGAGAGACACGGTACTTCTCCCTCTCGCCTTATATATCGAGGCACAATGGCTGACTTCACAGGCTCAATGACTTCAAAACACAAGAAGTCTACTTCAACCGCATCATAGAACGCTACATGAAACTGTGCGCCCTCAACCGTGACGAACTCGACCGTCTCTTCGTATCAGTCAGCGTCCCACAGTCCACATCCACAGACACAAAGTCAGCCGCGACCGCAAACTCCAAACTCACATCCTCCTTTTCCTCGCTCTCCCTCTCCAAACACGCGCCCCCAGAGCACCAACGCCCCAGCCGCCCGCCCCTCGCCTCTACCTCGACAAACACATCCACAACACACCAACACCACCCCATCCCCCAAAAAGCCTTCGCCCCCTCCATCAACGAACTAGCCACCGTCCTCGCCTCTCTGCGCAAACTCCGCGAAGCAATCACCGCCTCGAACCGCAGCGACGCCTTCGCCCTGCGCGCCTACACTTTCGCAATCCACGTCAGCATCCTCTGCCACGACTGGTCCTCGTACCTCCCCTCTCTCCTCTCCCTGCTCAACACAATACACCCACGGAACCCTTTGTCCCCGTCTACGCTACACGAATTCGTCGGGCTGCTGATCCTCGATCAAGCGTGTCGGCAGTCGGATTTCGCGGGCGCAAGAACGACGAAGTTGGCATATGGGTACAAGGATTGGAGGGTGGAGAAGGTGCTGAGGTGTCTTGTTGCGGACGACTATGTGGGGTTTTGGCGCGTGAGGCGGAGTGTGGATGGCTATCAGAGGAGTGTTATGGAGTGGGCTGATGGCGGGGTTAGAGTGCATGCGCTCAAATGTCTGGGCAAGGCGTATTTGAGTGCGGATAAGGGGTTTGTGGAGAGAGTTACAGAGAGGAGGTGGGAGGAGTTGGTTAGTGAAGGCGTGGGGTGGGAGTTGAGTGCAGATGGGGAGAAGGTGTTGATTAAAAAGCCAAAAGGGGCTTGAGGGAGAACTTTGATACCCGGTGCTTGTGTGACGGGGATGGAAGCACGGAGTGAGCATAGTTGGGGATGAAGCGTTGAATGGGGTATCATTAAGACTTTTGTATAAGACCATATCACTCGTCATCCATTTCCTCGTCGTCTTCGTCTCCCTCCTCTCCAGCATCGGCGGCGTCTTGCCAGACGTCATCATCCATATCGTACTCGTCCAAGTCATCCATCTCCTCATCCTCGTCCTCTTCGCCTTCGCCTTCGCCAGTCTCTCCCCTCGCAGCAGCCCTCTCCTTGCGCTTCTTCTCCACATTCTCCTTTTGTATGCGCCTTCGCTCCTCCTTCTCCTTGTTTCTTTGTGTCCACTTCTTCTCTAGTTCTTGCTCTTCCGCTTTGCTCTTCTTGATGTACTCGTGCCACATGATCCTGCCGCCGCAGACGTCCTCCTCGACCTTGGTTAGACGAAGCTTCATGCGAGGACCAAGCTCGACGAGCTTGACTGCACGCTTCTCGACACGAGGTTTTGAGCCTTTGGCACGTGCATGTGATGTCTCATCACCGGCTTTCAGCTTCTCCTTCTCGCGGTGGGACAAGACCTTTTGTCGCACAGGGGCTGTGACCTCTACCTCGTTGTCGGTATCTTGTTCAGTATCCGAGGCGGATGTGTAGCCAGCAGCTGAAGGGTCCAACATGTAATCAGCCACATCCTCGAGCTTGCCCAGGTTTGGCAGCGCGCTCTTCTTCTTCTCCTTGCTGCCAATGAGCTTCTCGGCTGCGTATAATCGTCGAATGGCCTTCGGTACGCCGGTGACTTTTGTCGTGATCGCGTAGTGTCGCAGACTGATCGTGACAGATCCACCCTCTTCGGAAGGAGGCTCACGGTTGAGCAGGAGGACGCGCTTGATCGAGTGCAGAGGTGTGGTATG
The DNA here is from genome assembly GCF_042100115.1 of Alternaria dauci. NCBI lineage: Eukaryota > Fungi > Ascomycota > Dothideomycetes > Pleosporales > Pleosporaceae > Alternaria > Alternaria dauci. Next base: position 562,899 of record NC_091272.1, read on the forward strand.
CGGTTGGATGGGCGGGAACAAGCCCTGGAACATGTCTGTCACCAGCTTCTCCAAGTGCTTAGGCGGTGCCTTGTCGCCGAGTCTTTCCCTCTCCGAGTCGCTTGTGAGGAAGTTGTTCATCACCAGCAGTGGTGCGACCATGTAGTCGTTTGCGCCAGCTCGTGGGCGCCTCATAGACTTGATGATATCTTTGCAGAGACTGTAGTTCTCCACCCGGAAATGGAGGGTAGGTCCGCGGGGGACGCGGCATAGCCTGAGGTTGACGTTCCCGACTTCTGAGCGGGAAAAGAGGAGGAGGTGGCTAACACCGAGCGGCCCGCACATGACAAGGAAGTCCTTTTTGATTGTTAGCCCAAGTCATGCAGACAAATATCTGTGTCGTACCTTGAGCTTGTTCGCCCTCCGCTCCTTCAGTCGGATGGCAGTATCAGGTTCCAGGCAATGGCGTACATCGTTCACGAGGTCCGAGACAGACCTTCCTACCCTGAATTTCGTTAGCGACCAAGTCGACGCCTCGATGTGACCCGACCTACTCTTGCGCGCCGATACGAATGACCATGGATTTCGGAGTCCCTGCGATCGGCTTCTTGGAAAGCTCCTTGTCGCGTACCGACTGCTTCTTCCTCGCGGTTCCTCTTCCACGAGCCATTGCGAAGACTGGATTGCGTGCTGTCGACCTCGGTTATTAAATCAAAAAAGGGCTCCCTCTGTGAACCTCTAGTTCGAATGTGTATCGCACTGCTATGACTTGGAGGGCGGCGTGCTGGTGTTGTCGGACGAATGGTTTTGTCGCATGCAGTCGCAAACTAGAGCTGGCTGGCGCTCGAACTTTTAGGTGGGTCCGTCCCACTTTGCCAAGATTTCGACTTCTGTTGGCTCCGAGGCTTTGATTCCAAGAACACTGCGCACGACTTTTCTCAGCCTATCACAAACACCATGCCAGGAGTCACAAAGAGAAAGCTCCCACAAGACGCTGCCGCTGCGGCTGGCGCGTCTTCAAAGAAGGTGCGACCATGGAATGCGCCCGCGAAGAAAGTCCAGAAGAAGGCTGCACCACCGCCAGAGCCAGAGCCCAGCGATTCCGACCGAGACTCCACGGATAATGAAGAAGAAGAAGAAGAGAATGGAGCGGATGATAATGCTCCAGAAGAAGAAGCCTTACCCTCTACCAGCGTTGCCGAAGACGCACCGAAGAAGACCTTCCGAGACCTCGGAATCCGCGAAGAACTATGCGACACGGTAGAAACCCTCAACTACAAGAACCCGACTCCTATTCAAGAACAAGCCATACCTATCGCGCTCGAAGGCAGAGATGTGATTGGATTAGCCGAAACAGGTTCCGGAAAGACGGCGGCATTCGTCCTGCCCATACTACAGTCGCTGCTCGAGAAGCCTCAACCGCTCTTCGGACTGATTCTGGCACCTACCCGAGAATTGGCATACCAAATCGCACAGCAGGTAGACGCGCTAGGTAGCATCATCAACGTCAAGTGTGCGACGCTGGTGGGAGGTATGGATATGGTTCCTCAGGCTATCGCCCTCTCGAAGAGGCCGCACATCGTGGTGGCTACTCCGGGGCGTCTGCTCGACCATTTGGAGAACACCAAGGGCTTCTCGCTCAAGCAGTAAGTGTTGTCCACGAGAAGGATAACGAAACACCAGGCTAACCGAATCACAGCCTGAAATACATGGTGCTCGACGAAGCCGACCGTCTGCTCGACCTCGACTTTGGCCCAGTACTAGACAAGATTCTGAAAGTACTTCCCAGGGAAGGACGCCACACATACCTCTTCTCCGCCACTATGTCCTCCAAAGTAGAAAGTCTACAACGCGCAGCCTTGCAGAACCCGGTCCGTGTGAGCATCAGCAGCTCGTCACATCAAGTCGTCTCGACCCTCCTGCAACGATACATCTTCCTACCCTTCAAGTGGAAGGATCTGTACCTCATCCACCTCCTCAACGACAACATCGGCCACCCAACCATAATCTTCACGCGCACAGTCAACGAGACACAGCGCATATCCATTCTCCTCCGCACCCTTGGCTTCGGTGCCATCCCGCTACACGGTCAGCTGGGTCAATCCGCCCGTCTCGGTGCCCTCAACAAGTTCAAGTCAAAGAGTCGCGATATTCTCGTTGCTACCGATGTAGCAGCCCGTGGTCTCGATATCCCCGCCGTTGACCTCGTCGTCAACTTCGATTTGCCAAGCGATTCTCAAACCTACGTCCATCGTGTCGGTCGAACAGCCAGAGCCGGAAAGTCTGGTAAGGCTGTATCATTTGTCACACAATACGACCTTGAGATCTGGCTACGCATCGAGAATGCGCTTGGCAAGAAGATCCCGGAGGAGGTCATCAACAAGGACGAGGCGATGGTATATGCGGAGCGTGTTGGTGATGCACAGAGGATCGCTGTAAGGGAGATGAAGGATTACCATGAGCAGAGGGGTGGAAAGGGTGGTCGCGGCGGGCGAGGTGGAGGAAGAGGAGGCCGTGGCGGAGGCGCAAGAAGAGGACGCGATCAGATGGACACGGAGGAGGGCTGAGTGTCTAGGCGGCAGGCACAGGTGCGGCCTTTTTATGTTTCGGCGTTCTGGTCTCTTCGCGTATACCCTACGAGCTGCTTGATCCCCGACCTTGTCTTGGAGAAGATGGCACCCTTGGTCAGGACCGAAAAGTTTGCATGTTGTTTCAATGGGGATGTGAGTCGGCTACATTGTATAGACCTTTTTTTCGAATGCCGGGACCCTCGAATACGGTTCATCATGTCCTAGCTGCTCTTTCCTCTTCAGATCAAGTTACCTCACAGGGTGTTCTTTCCGTGATGGTGAGGAACTCACGACGAAGACGGCGCCCACTGCTTCTGTCTAGCTAACTTTGAATAACTTGATCAAAAATGATACGGCTTTGCATGTGAATGTCCTGCTCTTAATCCTATTTCCTCGACTGCTTAATCCCCAGCGCAATCAATACAGTTTCCTCCTGTTTCTTAAGGAAAGTGGGTTGAGGAATAACCTTCTGGAGAGGACTTCAGATGAATGTCCATGTCATGCAATCAATTGTCGTTCTCATATATGCTTGTGACGTTGTTCATCAGGATTCTGGGCTTGGAGGAAGCGTATTCGGCGAAGAAACCAGTCATAGTTGAAGATAACTATATAGCTACAACCTCCTAGATCGGCGTACCGCCATGTCCGTTTTCCATCTCTTTGCAAAGCTTACCCAGCTCCTCAATGACGACTTGATGGTCATCCCACTGCTTCAGTCCGCTCACAACAACTACCGCGACGGGTCCATCGCAGTTCTTGATGTAAATGGGCACACCACCACCATGAATTGCATAGTCTTTCGCCGTCTCGCCGAGTCCCATCTTGGCCTTGAACTTCTCCTCATCGCCCTCGAATTGGTTCTGCAGACGCCATGTGCTCGCGTTGAAGCGAATGACAGCTGCGCGTTTCCGGCTAACCCAGAAGTCGTTGTCTAGGGCGGTGCCAGAGTGTGTTACCTGCTTTGAGTTAATGACGCGTCTCTACACATTGAAGCCGCCTATCGACGACAATGTTAATCAGACTACTCACAGCGTGGAAAAGCACATGGCCTGGTGTGCTGATGGTAGAGATATCTACAACAGCTGGACGCTCAAAGGTGAGCAGGCGTGTGCGGAGGTTGTAACCGAGCTTGAACGCAATGCTAGAATCCCAGTATGGAAGCAGAGCGGCCTTCTCTTGCTTCTTGATAACCTCAACATCGCGGGGTGCTTCTGAGATGGCCACGTGCTGCGGGATCGAAATGTCGTCTGTCGCCATTCTGAATTCGGTCTGCAATGATAGCAAGATTGGTGTGCAGAGGTGATCAGGGGGTGTGCTTGTCGGGCTCAAGTAATGGCTGTTCTGGATGCAATGCGGCTGAGACAAGAGGGTATATTTGCCGCGATTTCATGTTGAGATGCCATGCCCATTTCAAGATCGCCGATGCCGTCCGTTGGCAGAGCTTTTCAGGAATTGTGGCTCTATCGGCACGCGGAGGCTTTCGCATTGTTGGCGCCAATTCCCCGCCATCATCGATCCTGCCGCAGAGCCGCGTCGCGTTTTACTTGCACACATTCGACACGTCTGTTGATCATCGCGATCTATCGCCTCCACATTTGCCGCATCAATATAGCAACGCGAACGTATGCTTCCCATGTAGCTTTGGGCGAAAAAAAAAACATAAGTCCAATGAGAATTGCGCGACGCGTTTTACGGGCGGTCACTACGCAACAGGGAGCTTGAGAAAGAGGCGGAAAGGACACCACGACCACCGAGACCATCGTGAACACCCACATAATCATCACAACCCCTATTCAGAGGGCTGAAACAGTACATGGGATATGAACGCAATCTGCCTCCGCGAGACGCTGACGTATAGGTCGATTGGTTTTGAACTGAGAGGTGTCGAGCGTCAGATTGGATATCTTACTCTCTCGGCATGAATTAATTCTGCATCTTACTGAAGACTGGTGAGGTGAGTGTTCTATGTCTCGTTCATGTTTTCGACTATAAGATGGAGAGAAACGCAGCGCCTCAAACACCAGATTATACACACACACATATTAGACAACGTCTCAGTCTTCGTTTCTATACATTGTGCTTTTTGCAATACCCCCAGACCTTGCTTCCTTGACTGCGCTGTACACGACAATTGAACGTCTCTTTATCCGATTCGCTGTAGATTTCCCCGCTTCGCCAAGGCATCCGTCATGGTTTATATCTCACACGTCATTCTGGCAGCGATTGCGGCCTTCTTTACACATCTATCTGTTAGGGCCGCTGAGTCCCAACCAGTCGTTCGTCTTCATCAGAAAATGGGCTTAAACAATCGAACAGGAGCAGAGGCAGCGGTCTCCAACGATTCTTTCAACCTTGGGGTTAAACGATCACGCGATTCGGTAGCTGCCTTGAAGCAAGATAATACCAAAAACGAAGCATGCGACGTGGAATCAGATGGCAATCCTTCAGTACAGACTGTATCAAAGGATTCCAGCAAACCTGTTAAGAAAGACGATGATATCCCGAGACCTTATCTAGCCAGCACGGTAGACGGCATAACTCGAGCTCAGTACGAGGAGTCTTCGAAGAAGCCACCACTTGGTGACAAGGAGGGCGATATAATCGCCTTCGAAGCAATCGAATGGGTCTCTTGTCAATATCTAAACCTTACTGGTGCTGAAGCCGCTATCGTCCGTGAGAACCCTATCATAGCATGGGCCGAGCCGATCACTGAAGAGGCTGGTGAGGCGCTCGTCATCCCTCATCACGGCAACACGAATACATGATACATCAGGGCCACCCTGCCTCCGTCACTCAATGAGAGAGAGGATAGTGCAGCTCATCTCAGGTTACTTTCTGCCGGGAACCAGAAGCACGATCTGGTACAGCTACCGAAACCGGTCTCGTTGCATACCTCTTCAACATGCCTGAACTACGCAGCAATTGGCGCAAGGGCAGTGTACCGGCAGACATGAAGGCGTTCTTGTTGAAAAATGCCGATGTCGGAAAGACAACCCATTCAACAGCGATGAGTATATGGCTTTAGATATATAAGGCGCTAAAGAAAAGTCACAGCGACTATAGAAGAAGTTAAGGTTTCTTTTGGTGTTTGAAATAGAGTAAAGTATGTGAATGTAAGGGACAGGATTCTCCACGTGGAAAGACAAGGGCTTTGTCCAGAGCTCGCTTACAGCCATGTGCTGGTGACGTCAGCTAGCTTGTCTTCCCGTCACATTGCGCAAAACGTCCTTAAACCTAGTCTTCTAAACAACTCCTTTGCTGTCCCCTAACGTGTTTTGGTCTCATCCTTTCATGCGACGGAAGATCTGTTTAGCTCGGCGGATGATGCTCCGATCGCCGAGTGTACCTAGGTACATCGACCCCGGACTCTGCGGGGACTCCGCACCGGCGACATTCTTTTGGTGCTATTTCCGCGCCTTTTCAACGTCTTCGAATCGCAAAGATCAAACTAGTCTAGAGACGGCGTTACTGATCCAATTGCGGCACGATCTGGAGATGACATGCTCCGGTGGCGCTGTAGATCGTACAGGGCCCTGGGGCTATCATCGTCAGTATAAGAACTGGACACTTGGCGCAATGTTTAGCAGATAAATCCGCCCGTTCCTGAACCAGCTCGTTGGTAAAAGTTGAAAGGGCTGATCACTAGCAATCATCATGAAGCTCCAATCGTCATTACCGTACCTTCTCAGCTTCGGCATCGCAGTCTCGGCACTACCACAGAGCCTGACCGAGAGACCGAGAGGTGCAGCAGTTTCACGCGCAACCGTGCCAACAATCTGGGTAGCCGGCGACTCTACAACTGCACCCGATGGTGGACACAATGGAACGGAAGGTTGGGGACAGTACCTCCAGTACTCATTCGGCACCAACGCCCGTGTAAACAACTCTGCTTATGCCGGTCGATCCGCGCGCTCCGTACGTCTCCTCCTTTTTTGGAACAGAAGATCAAGGAAACTAGGCTAACCCACAGCAAATACAGTTCACACGCGAAGGTCGTTTCGAGAGAATAGCGCAAGCAATCCAACCCGGAGACTGGGTGGTTATCGAATTTGGCATCAACGACGCACCAACACTCACGAATGGCTCGACGAGCACAACGGGAGACAAAGGCCGACCATCTTGCCCCGGTGTAGGCGATGAGACATGCACAGTGGTTTTCAAGTAAGTTGGCCAATTAGTAGCATCGATCTGCCACAACAACTAATCTCCGTGTCCACGCAATAGCAACGTTACAGAAACTGTGTACACATTCCCCCACTACATCAAAACTGCAGCATCCACTTTCCTGAACCTAGGCGCATCTGGCATCATTGTCGCGGAGCAGCTACCAACTAACGTTTGGGAATCTGGTACTTATACGTACAAGTCTACGAGATTTGCCTACTACAACATGTTGTCTGTTCTCGAACTCGGCGGTCCAGCAGCGCATGTGTACTTTGTGCAACATGGAAGCTACGCCGCACAAGCACAGAAGCTGCTTGGCAAGGAGGTAGTGGATAAGCAGTATCAGATGGATCACACGCATACGGCGCCGTTTTTGGCAGATGTGGTATGTATTTTTTTCCTTCCCCGTCATCTCCACCATCGAAACTTCTGCCATGCTTTCGCTTTCTTCTCCCGACATCACCCACTGGTTCGGGTGTTTTGGTAAAGGTTCAAGTTTTTTTTACTGACAAATGTAACAGCATAGCCAGGCATTTGTACTCGGCTTGAAGTGTGGGTCCAGTCCATTGGCGGGGTTGGTTGTCAACGCGACGGCGAGGATTGAGATGGAGAGGGGAAGCTGCTTGCCGGCTAATGCCACGCTGCCAATCTAAGTGCTAAGTCGGTTCTTGTGTGTCTGGCAAATTTTGGAGGACAACATGTGTAGTATCCATAGTGTTTTGAGAAGAATTGGAGAAGCCGGGCGCACTGCTCTCATAATAGTAGTAACTGAGCCTTTTGTGTTTGGCCGAACACATAATCAATTTTATGATCGCTTTGAGAAGATTCAGAGAAGATAAGTGCTCTTGCACATTGCCATTGACCGGTCTTTAGAGTTCACTGAAACATCGATCGTAGATCTTGGTAGTTTTGGTCGTGAAGCGAGAGGGCATTTAATGATTCCGGAGAAAGAAGAAGAAACAGATCATGTAATGAAAAGTTTTAGCTTTTTGAGTTCTGGACTTATACTCTGAGTGTATAAAAGACATGGAGTCTGCGTGGAGATAAATACACGAGTGACTTTTTGTACGGTTTCCGAAGGCTCAGGAGACGAAGAGCGCGCAACTCCCATCATTGTGTTCTCGATCCTTTTGGGAAAAACATCCGGCGCAACTCCAAAGTTTGTGTTTTTTTGTAATGTAATGAGCTCTCTTGTGTTGACAAGAGGCAGAACAGGAGAAGAGCAGAGGAACCATCGCAAGACTGATCACTGATTGTGAGAGTTTTGGGCGCACTCTTGGAGACTGGTAGGCTGGAAGGGGAAGTAGGAGGATGAGCTAGTTTTATATAGCGGAAAAGAGGCGGATCACAGATTGAGACGCTTTGGATGAGGCGAGCGGAAATCTCTCATGTTAAATGGTGAGAGTTAATTTGGTTCTGGATCCCAGACAACATGGAAATATATTCGTTTGCTTTTGATGGCGCAGGGAGCATCAACTGTTGAGTTTTTGCAAAAGGGCGGCCAGACAGAGGCGGCCATGGCCATGGTTTGGTTCATTTTTGAAGAATGAACTGACTGTTTGAAATATCGGAGTGAGAGTCGGATTCATGGAACAGTGAGCCTTTTATATGCAAAGACTAGCGCAGATGAAGATACAGTGCTCCAGCAACCATATGCATCACCACGAGCATAGCATGAACTTTTTTGATGATGACAAATTGGTATCATTACGCATTACTATCAGCCATCTCCTCATCTCCACTATCATACAATCACTACTTGATCTAATTACATGGCTCATAGGCCTCATCCACTAGATTTACGATCCAACAATGCTGCAGTAGCATCATCCGTCTCCTAATCCGTTGCTACACTAGCGAACAGATTTAACCCGCCTGGTACAGACCGAGAGCGACAACGTGGGGGTTGATCATGCTCAAGTTGAAAGGAGTAAGGAACGGGTCGGCATCAGTCAGAGCAACGAACATGGTGTCGTTGACAGCTGGGTCGCCCTGGTAGACCTCACCGGCGGGCTGGTAAGTGTAACCAGTGTTGTTGCCAGTGATCTCAAGAGGAGTGTAGGTCAGGTTGAGTTGCGAGACCCAGGCGACGAAGGCAGGGGCGCCAGCAGTAGTGTCGGTGATGTACGAGTTGTTGGGGCCGACAGCTTTGCCGGGGTTTTCCCAGGTAAGGTTGACGAGCTTTCCAGGGAAGGAGAGGGGCTCGGAACGGTTGCGGGCAATGGCAGGGCCGCAAGAGTAGCCGGGGTGCTCGGTGCCGTTGATGTTTACACAGCTCTCATCAGCAGGGATGGTAGAATCGGCAGGGTCAGCGACACGGTCACCAGCAACCTCATGGGGCTTGGTGTCGTTGGGCGAGAAGCGGTTGGGGTTGGGCTGGTTGTCGATGAACAGAGCCGGAAAGTTTTGCCATGCGAGACGGGTGGTGTTCTCGGGGCAAGAGCTGATGTAGGGAGCGAGGTAAGTCCACTGCCATGACTGGGGGATACCAGTCTCGAACCATACGGGCATAGGAGGAAGGCCGAGCATCTGGCGGAAAGAGATTTGCTGGCGAGACTCGGTAGCAATGGACTGAGACAGGAGGTTGGCAACCTCGCGAGCGTCCATGTGGGCAAGGAAACCCCAGACACCAGACTCACCGAAGCGAGTAAGCTTCATGTTCCAGTCGATGAACTCGCGGACAGTGCGGTAGGGGTAGTTGTAGGTGCACTGGGGAGGAGCAGTCTCGCCAAGCATGTTGGTAAGGAGGGTGGCATGGCCAGTCTCCTGGATAGCCATGAAGGCAATGTAGGCGCGGTCCTCAGCAGTGAGACCAGCGTCTAGGAATTCCTGCTCGGAAAAGATGGCAAGACCGTTGTTGAACGAGTCAAGCTCGATCCATTCCTGGTAGAGACCAAGGGTGATGGACTCGTAGTCGAAGTCGCTGTTTACCATGTAGCGGGGCTCAGTACCGTTGGTACCAGCACCACCTGCTGGCATGTAGGGAATGGGCATGGGGTCCTGGGGCATGCCGTTGGTGTTGTAGTAGGTAGCCGTGGGATTAGGACCGAGAGGAGGAATGACGGTACCAATGGTGGTAGGCGCCTTAGCAGCTCCTGTGGTGGTAGGAGTACCCTCGTAAGGTCCGTGGCTGGTGGCGCCAGTGACATCTGAGCTCCTTCGAGGAGGAGCTGAGCCAGGTGCGGTGGGGATGGCTGCGACCTGGGAGTCAGGACCGAAAACCGAAGCGGGAGTTTCAGCTGGCATGAAGGTGACAGAGAAGCTAGCATCAGCGTCGGTGTAGCCGGGGACGTCAGGTGCGCTGAAGCCGCCCTGGGGAGCAGGAGCGGCAGCAGCAAGAGCTGCGAGCATCGAGGTGGTGAAGAAGCTCTTGGTCAACATCTTGAAGTAGATTGTCGGTTCAAAGTGTTGTGCGGCTCCAACAATGGGCGGCGTGTGTAATGGTTATATACACACATTGAGCACCAGTGACTGCATCACGTCGACGCCATTCCTACCGATTTCGAATCGATGACTACAGGCGAACTCGCCCGAATAGGTTTAACAGCTATGATTTCATGACTTAACGGATACGGCAGTGCAGGCCGCAGTTATCGAAAAGTCGGCCACGACATGGGAATCTCGGACTGGCATCGGAAAGTCGCAGCGAGCGAATCAGAAGTTGCGCTGCTGAGGTTTGCCTGCTCAAATCTCTTCAATGCCTGTGCCATTTCCTGGGCGCTGCGTGAACGCGTGCACACAGGGATTGCGTTTTCGTCGATTTGCCGCGTGCAGACAGTGTGACGACGTGATGACATGGTGGAAATGTTTAGGTTTTGAGCCGCTAGTACACCCGCCCCACAATAGATCAACCGCCACGACTAACAAACCGGGTTCCTTCCAAGGCTTCTCACATGTCGCCAGTGCTCTTGGAGAGTAGCTTAACGCTTAAGCTTACACCCGGACCTACGTTTGTTGCTGAGAAATGGAACGCATTCTCGACTTGTCGACACTCGCCTCCGCGGAACGGCAGCCTCGCGTGGCCACCCCAGTAATTCAAATGGCATAGTCGCCTCAGACCCCGGGTAAACATTAACATCTGCAGGTACCGAAGCAGGCAAATCTCCGCTTGGCTGTTCACCGATGTGGTCGTGGGAGCGCTCTCCACATACCCTGGAGCGCGCGGGTCAAGGGCGTTGAAAGCCTGCCCCGAAAAAAATAACGTGCATCTGCGAGATGGACAGGGAATATGAGAATTTCCGATGCAACTTGCACATCTGCCCCTTACTTAAGCAATCGCCGATGACGTTGGATCTACGCAACTCCGCCGATGTTTGACGAACAGCCAACATCATGGTGCCACGCAGGATGATTATTGGAGAGCCGCGTCTAAACTACGCAAGGTGTCGTCTTTAGAACGGCATATTATGAGCTTTGATGCTACAGGTGAATTGTCATTATTTGCTGATTCAATTATTTCGCGCGCGACATCGGACCCCAGTTCTCCCTTGGAGCGAGCTGGTACCGGACGTATTTGCCCCTGTCGTGATCTTTGCCAAGCTTCTCGTCAAAGTTGACTTCGAACTTGGTGTTGAGGTAAGCTGGAAGATCTTTCGCGGATGCTGTAGCCGGCACATCACTGCTGTCTTGTGCGTTATTTTGCGCTTCAGGCGCCGGATTGGCCGGTACTTGAGCAGGTGCTGTACCGGCATTCGACGTTTTTGTATATCCACTCGCGCTTGATTTGGCTAATATGGCATGGCCTGCGCTTCCTGACTTGGGCAGATTTTTCAGCGGCGCTCTCTGCCGCACCCATTCGAGCATAATGTGCCAGATGTCACTCCACGACGCGTCCGTTTTGATAGAGCCCGGTTTGCAATGGCTCATGGTCACTCTGAACCCCGCATGCCGTAGCGCACCGCGGATTGCCGCCAACGGCGGTGCAGAGCAGTGAACTATCTTCGCTACCGAACTGGGAATGAAAAAGAACGGGTGATGGTCTATCTCTGCAGGATCAGACTTTGGAATGAGGGGATCCAAGACTTGAGTCTTTTGGGTCCCGTTTGACTTGTCCAACTTGGTGCCAAATGTGATCTCCTCGAGAGCTGTGTGGAGCATTCCTTCTATGCGATCCATGGTTGGGTACGTCTCACGGTCAACTTCATTAAGCTGCGCTAGTACTCTTTCGATGAATCCGACATTATGCAGCGGCCCGCCGTACATTGGTCCTGACAGGTGGGTCTTGTGACCGCAATGCTCGCAATGTTGGTCCGCGGATGGCCCCTGAGCGAAGCCATGCTTGTACATGGGTTCGCCGTTCTTATTTTTTGTGACCTTGTTGCGTGCGAGGAATTGCGTAGTCCATGCACCGCAGCCGCTTTCACAGTGGTAAACGAGCATGGTTTTCCCGGCGAGCAACTTGACATCGGTGGGGGCTTTTCGCACCCTTACAAACACTCGGAGGTAGTAGTCGATGGAGAGGGACAGCAGCGGCTCTATAGCCATGCCGTATCGAGCAGCCGAAGATGCGATGGCATGCAGGACTAGACGAAGTCCACCTTCATGGCAAGGCTCACCCTTGAACGGCAGTCCGCCGTACTGCGAATAAGTCTTCTCGAGGTAGCCGTGCGATGCAAAGATGGCAGAGTCAGTGCACGTTACGCACAGTAGTCCGTCGTCGTTGACAGCTTGGATGGCCGAATCGATAAAGGGAGCGGCGGTGCCATATGGATCAAGATCGATGGCATCATGACCCTTCCTGTCACAGAAACTGTACATGTAGGCTATAGCATTGCCTGTATTGGCCGTGATTGTGTCTTCGAGCTTGTTGTGCTTGATGTTGAGCTTGATGGAGTCGACGGCATTCTGCGACATGTCGTTCGCCGTGACAGCGGTCGCAAAGGGAATCTCCTTGGCATATCGCAGGGCACGAAGACCAGTCGCAGATAGGGCGTCTAGAATGCTGAAGGGTGGTCTCCAGGGTGTTCGTCCGCCATTGGTGCCAGCAGCCTCTTCCTCGGCTGCAGCATCGTCCAGTTCCTGCTCATTGTTACGGTTTTGCCATGTTCTCTGCTTCTTGAGAGGGGCAGTGCCCTCGCCGTTGTCTTCCTCTGCAAGCTTCCTCTTGTTGGATGCTGCGTCATCTGCTCCAGAAGCAGCAGCGGCCTCCCCATTGCCTCCATTGACTCCATTTGTAGCCTCTTGGGCCTCGCGCTCTTTTTGCATGCGCTCTCGCCTCCGCTCGTTCTTCTTCCTGAACTGCTCATGCTTCTTCAGTTTTCGCTGTATCGAGTCTTGGCCAAACGTCTTGATCGCAAGCACGCTTAAGTCGCGGTTGAACTGCTGGATGGGGTTGTAGAAGACCTGTTGCTTCTGGGTTTCCTCCTTGGACAGCTTGGGGTCAGTCGACGTGGGGATGCCTTGCGGGACAAGGATATGCGCCAGGCCTTCCTTGATGGTGGTGTAGTTTTTCCCCTCGTGGCTGACGTGCTGCCCGGCTTGCGGCGTCGCATCGATGGTCTGCGCGCCTGCATCGGTCATTTGGACGTCGGACGAGGCCATGGTGAGGGAGGTGTGGAATGCGCGTGGGAAAGAGCTACCGCTGGCGCATGCTCTGCGGGGGGGATTTGGAAGGAGCCGAGGTGCGCGTAGACAGCGTATCGAGGCTGTGATGGCGGCCAGATTGAAGGTCGCGCTCGAGCTGAGTGCAAGACGAGAGAGGATTGTGGCTTGTGCAGAGAGTGACGGCGCATCCACGGTCGATGTCGCGTCGAGCTCCAAAATTTTGGCTTCGGACTTGAGCTTAATTTTAGCGTCATCGCGCGACCCCTTCCCTCCATGCTTCCCCGCGCACACCATCACTATCAAAGCCCACATGACAAGCATGTGAAAACATGCATGCTGCGACTCTGCAGCGTTGACACACAGTGTGGCACAATCAATGCTTCCGGACAATGTTTTGACAAGCCATGTCGAGAACATGCATTGGCAGCTCACACAGACCAATGGGTAAGTGGCTGCCTGGAGGAAGGCTGAGACTCGTGCGCCGTCTCACCGGCCCCTCGACGCCTCAAACACGACGCGGCATCGTCGTTCCTTTTCCTTTCTCACCCAGCCCTCTCAACATCATCTCTCACATTTGATTTTGTCATATCTGGATATTCGCTCTCGGTATCGCTTCGCATCTGCTAGTACATCATCATGGGTAGACCGTCCGATCCCCCACCCAGCTACCGCGACGACCCAGAAGCAGTCTCCCTCCACACCACCCCCGACGACTACACTTACGATGACGCGCCAGAAATTCCCGCTCTCCCTCCCTCCTATACCGACAGCGAAGCTGGACATGGCGTCACCACCACACCAGACATTCCCATCCGCCACGTCCCACCACCCACCACACGAACCAACCACAACAACCCATCCTTCAAACACGGCAAACCCGTCGTGACCTCCACTATAAACGTCCTAGAACCAAAGTACGACACCGACCCCTCTGAACTCGAATCTGCCATCCACTCCTTTGCAAAAGTCGCCCCTGTCCCTCTCATCTACATAATGGGCACGCACCAGGAAACAGTCAAGAAGGGCGATAAGAAGGAGACCCGGCATATTACTGACTTCCGACTTGTCATAAACCTACAACGCTACCTTCGCCCCAATTTCGACGATAGAGACACTTCAACAATGTTTCTCACGACTGTCGAAAACAGCGAGAAAACGCATCGCGGTACCATCTTCAAATGCAGGGCCTCGGGGTCTACACAAGATATTGAAGTCGGCAGTGCGCCGCAACCGGGGTTGACGGAATGGTGCCATAGATATTGTGCTTCGCCCCGAGCTCTCCGGATTTTCCGGCTGCGGCGCGTGGTAACGGGGTTAGACGAACAGTATCTCAAAAACAGGCTTGAGGGAATCATTAGGTCAACGAATTATCGTGGGAATATCGCCATCACGTTTCCTGTTGAAGACAAGCATGTCGACTTCTATACAAGCTCCAAGGTCAACGCTTGGAGGCTCAAGACGTGGGTGTGTTGGGTCTTCTACTTAACGTTCTTGTGGATCTTCAGCTGGCCGGTGCTGTTCTTTGCGACGAAGAAATATGCTGTCGTCAAGGCTCAGTGGCCATTCTCGACAGTTGATAGTCAGAGGATCAAAGAGTATACGACAATTAGTGAGGAGGAGTGGGTGAGCAAGTGGCAGGTGGCGATTAGGCGGCTGGTGCTTGATCGTTACGAGGGCGAGGCGAGTGAGGAGATGATGAGAGGCGTCATGGAGAGGGACGCCGATCCGCCTATGCCGGGCACGATTCAGACGGGGCATGCGGGTGTGGACGGCGCACTGGGGTTTTTGAGCGAGGGAATTAGGGTTGCGAGGGCGCTTTCGGGCGGTGAGGACTTGGGGAGAGGGACGCAAGGCGGATGGGGGTACGATTCGTAAGTGTCGCAAAGGTGAGGAATAAGTCGGAGTATTTTCATGGCCTGGTTTCTGATGCTTGTTGGCATTTTGTAGTCGCCATCATCGTTTAGCATCTTTCTCCTTCTATACTACTTCGTGCATTTCACTGTCTTCCACCCACCGTCCTCATTCTGGAATCCGCTACTGCCACTCCCAAGCCTCCTCCACCACCCACTCAAAATCATGAAACTTGACCACCGCACCAACACCCAGCACCTCAGGCCGAAATGCAACCGCACAAGGCAAAAACCCATCACCAATCCTAACACTTCTCTTCCACTTCTCCACCTCACTCTCTCCACTTTCCCCATCCATCCATTCCCACCGCTCGACCGTCGTCTTCTCCCCCGCCATCATAATCCCCTGACAATACTGCCCCAACCTAACAACCACACCCCTAACCCCCACCGCATCCGCCTGACACCTCATCACAATACAAATCTTACTCCCCACCCCATTCGTCGCCACCACATCCTCATCCCTCCACATCTCCTCATGCGTCTTCACCGCATCCAGCGCAGGATGAAACCCATGTCCCACTTCCAACGTCAGTCCCGGCGCAACAGGATACATATCTCCCTCATCAACCGGGATATCCGTGCTCCCAACCGCATACCGCGAATCGACCCAGTGCGTCCACGTAGAATGCGTAACATTCTCCCATGTCTCGGCTTCCAGCCGCTTTTGAGATTTGCCATGATGTGGGCCGCTGGGTGGCAGGGTGATGGGCACGGAAGACGAGGTGCCGGCGAAGGCCCAGTCGAGTTTCTGTGCGTGTCCTTGGTTGGGGTTTGGCTCGGTGCTTTTGAACGACTTGTAGATGCGGATGTCGACAAAGGTGCGGTTGGGGCTTGTGAGTACTACGGTGGATGTAGGCTCGAATTGGTGGGAGGGGAGGTTGAGAGGGTTCTTGTCGGGCAGATGGATTGAGTAGGGAATCTCGGTGTTTGGGGGTAGCGGATACGGCAGGAAGTAAATGTACTCGCGCTTGCTGATGTTGGCCGAACTGGGATCTTGGAGAGTGGGGATGGGACCGTGGGCTGCGGTTGTGATGGTGAAGGAGGTATCGGGGGTTTGTGTTGCTTTGCTCGCTTTCATGGAAGGCAAAGGGCCTTTGCTGTCTGATGGAGTGGTCATGTTGTCTGCCCTCGGCTCTGGAGGTGTGTAGATGATATTGCTTGAACCGGAGCTCGATGAGTCGCTGAGCTCACCCAACACTTCGATTGCTGGGGGTGCTTCGAGAAGGACTGTATGTGTTATATCGAGTTGTTTGTTCTTCTGTAGTACCATTGTGGATTGAGCTTTGATCCTTGTGGTAGAGGAAAATAAGACAAACTAACAATTACTGTGATTGGTCTCTATAAGCTGGCCAGGCGTGGAAGCTTAATGGCGAGGGAAACGATGATATCTGAAGAACGAATAAGTACCAGTACAAATCGAGAGGGGTTGGAGGCAAAGACAGGACTGAGAATCGGCACATGTGTGAAAAGAAATACAGTGTGTGATACAAGACATCGTACTTGAAGTACAAGATGCGTGAGAGGCCTACCTTTTCGAACGCAATGACAACCTAGGGAGTATTTTACTGAGACGACTGTTGCACGCGAAATCTATGTTTGGATATACTCGCAATGATGTCGGCAATTTGTTGTGTGATGAGGCGCGTTGCGATAGAAGTCGAGGTGGGGTTTACTATCGTAGCAACAAGGACCCCGCTAAGCAGCGGCGATCGTATGTCCAAAAGCGATTCACAACGATTAGGTACAAGATGAATGATGATTTTGATGTAATCCTTGGTCAACACCGATTGGGTCAGGCTCTTGCGCCGGCCAGTGCTAGAAAAACATGCTTGTCAATTGATACTCTGAATTTCATGTGAGTTGACATTGTCGCATTAGGTGCAATGTCTTTTATCATGAATTCTCGATATGTGGTAGTTCAGAAGCGGTTCACGGGTGAATGCAGCATGCATTTCCAAGTGCTGAAAGACGACATACCCACGAATCGCATTGCTGTTTGACCAAATCGTTGTTAGTAGTGTGGACAAGGTCTTGACAGGATTTGGTGAAACGACAAGAAAGACATGACATGAACAACGGGAGGCACGGCTTGCATTTGCAAAACTAGGTATCATTCACATGCTGTCATTTATTTTGACAGACCTAACCATGACGCCGCCCATGCTGGGAAAGCCCACGCTGAGTATACCCATTGTCGAATCGTAATCCTGACTTTTGTATTGTCATAAGCCATAGCAAAGAACCAAACCACTACTTCAGCGTGTAGCTTATTTCTTCTTGGAGTCAGCCTCCTCGGCCTTGGCCTTGGCGCGCTTCTCCCGGACGCCGACAAGGCGGGCCTCGGAGCGGGCAGCACGGAGGGTCTTGTAGGCGTTCTCGGTGGCCTCGTAGTTGCCAATGGGGCCCTCCTCGAACTCGGCGACGTTCTTGATGGGCAGAGCGGCGGCGGTGGATTGGACGAGGTTGTCGGCGCTCTTGGCGGCCTTGACGTCCTCGGCGGAGGCGTCACCCTGCTTGGTCTTGCCGTTGCGGCGGGGGAAGAGGATGAGGCGCTTCCTGTACTCCTGGAGGCGCTCGACGTTGGCCTTGAGGCCCTCCTCGGAGAGGTTCTGGCGGCGAGGGTCGACGGAGATACCGATGGTGCGGGCGAACTTGCGGGGGATACCGGCGGCTGTGATGCATTAGAAGCGTTCTGCGCAGTCGCAAAGATCAAACATACCCTTCAGCTCAACGAGAGAGAAACCACGGCCGGGACGGACACGGCGGTTGTACTTGACGGTAGGGCAGCGGACGATAGGCCTGAGCTTGTCGACGGGCCTGGGGGCTACCTTTGCGGCCTTGGCGACACGAGCATTGCGTCTGGACTGCTTCTTGCCAGGCTATTGCACTGTCAGAAATCTGCACACAGGCGCCACTACTCTCAGCGACGTGAGAGGGGAATTACCTGGTCGAAGTGCACGCGGACGTAGCGTTGCCTGAGAAAAGTTAGCACAATGCCGTGACATGCCCGCTCCTCCAATGCAACTCACCAGTCCTTGTGGAAATGGTTCTTCTGGATCTGCTGGTTGTGCTTGATGGCCATTGTGTCGGATTGTCTGCCCTAATCAGCCGTTGTCCTTTGCTCGTATAGTCGTGTAGAGGCGCGCAGTCTCGACGGCGAATGTGTGCGATTGCGCTCGATCGATTGCGCGCCCTGGAAATGGTGAACGTACCGCGATGGCTGACCTGTGGGTTAGTTATCGTACGGCTGTCGGGAAGGAAATCTCAAAGTTCGACAATTTCGATGAGCGCCTAGCGTCGTGTGCGAGCCACCCTTCCGGCGATACGTTGTCCCGACGCTAGCGTGGTTGGAGACGGCAACATCAACAACGGTAGGTAGTGCGCTGCGCGAGCAAACTTGCAGACAGCAAGGAATTTGACTGTTGCTCGTATGCAAGATACTGTGCAACATATTTTGTGTCTCGGTCTTTGTGAGCCGCATTCGCAGCCCAGTGTTATTATGCACGGCACTCAGTCTCCCAAGTCCGTCATTTCATGCGAGCGCCACGATGGAACTGCATTTACTCTGCTCAGATCTAATGTTAAGACCATCGTCTTGATAAAGATGTTGCTGCATTCGCTTCAGAACAAACCACAAGTAACAACCGAGAAACCCCTAAAGTACTCTTTTGTATCGAGCACACTATGTACACGAAGAGATTAGAAAACGCTACAGTGTATCCAAAGAACTCAACCCATCCCGGTGCGCTCTAAAACAACCCCATGCTAACAAGATACGACACGAAAGAATACCCATACCGCAGCCCTAGAGTATAACACTGAAGAATCAAAAGCTGCCGTCATCCGCGTCGAAGAACTCAGTCGATGCACTATCCCCACTCTTCCAACTCTCCCTCGGGATCTTGTCTCGGAGCCATGTCAATACAGCATCCGTGCCCTTTTGGAGGACCTGACGATTGGGTACCCTGAACTTGTTTCCTTCTACCTCGAAGCCTGTCAGCGTGCCTTGTAGCATTCCGATACGAGGTTCCAGACGCTCAATATCGTTGTTACCCAGGTTCACGATCCTGAGATTTTGCAGGCTTTCGGCAGACACTTCGGAGATCTTGTTGTCGGAAGCAAGGAGGGTTGTGAGCGAAGGAAAGCTTACGTGAAGCGTCGGGAGGGCACCAGCGAGACGGTTGATTGATACGTCAAGTGTAACGAGCATAGGTGCTGTGAGATAGGTTGTGAGGTGGGTCAACGAGTTGATCTTGTTGCTGGCAAGACGAAGATCGCGGAGCTGGGGAAGTTCGATGGGTGCTGAGAGAGGAACCTCAATGCTGTTCCTAGACAGATCCAGTAACGTCAAGTGCTCGAATTGCGCCGTTACAGACGGGATGATGTCGAACTTGTTTCGCTGTAGCTGAAGTTGTCGTAGTCCGTTGGTGAAGACCTCTAGCGTCATCTCATCCAACTCCAATTCAGACAAATTCTTGTCTGCGAGGTCTGCTGTGCCCGACGGTGTGAGCTGCCATTTTGGCTGGGGCTCTTCAGTGACACCAGTCTCGAACTCTTCATCTACATCAGATGGGAGCTCCGTAACAGGCAGCCGCGATGCCAGATCGCGCTTTATCTCATCGGCACCCATGGTCAGGAATTTACGGTCGCGCAATGGGTTCGCTGCAACTGTGAGATGTTCCAGATTCTCCATCAAAGCAATCTTCTCGTCGAGCTGAGTCAGATCGTTGCCCGTAAAGTCTGCAGTACGCAGCTGCTGGAGCGTCGTAAAGCCTTCTGGCAAAGCTGTGAGTTTGTTCTCCCCAACTAAGAGAGTGATAATGTTAACCCAGCTAAAGACTTCTGGTAACGACTTCAGTCGGTTCGTGGAAATATTGAGCGTCTTAATGGCAGGCAGATCGATCGAGTCATCGTCGCACAAAGATGTCAACGAGTTTTGCGCGACATTAAGTTCCTGTAGATGAGGCACCGAGTCTACACTGAGAAGGGTACCCTCGAGACGATTCTTCGATGCCTGAAGCTCAATCAGGGTTGCAGAAAAGACTTCGCGAGGAATGGACCGAAGTTGGTTCTCGGACACATTGAGTACCCGTAACTGCGTCAGACGCTGTAAGTCTGCCGGTATGCTTGTCAACTTATTCGACTGCAGCTCAAGGACTTCTAATCCTGTGAGGTCGCATAGTGCCGGGGAGAGGTCTCCGCTGAGATCATTTTCCGCCAGCTTCAGTTCCCGCAAAGTCGGTATTTGAGCGATAACGTCCAACATTTCCATGGGCAACTTGTTTCGTGACTACCAGAGTTAGCTCTAAGCGATTGTGACATTTTGACATGGTGAAACTTACAAGGTTCAACTTTGAGAGCTGCGTGAGTCGTCTCAGGCCTACGGGCAGCTCTCGCAGCATGTTACCGTGAAAGTCGATACTCTGCACTCCTCCGAACTGAGGGCCTGCCTCGTCCGAATCAATCATGTCTTCGGTTGATACATCAGGGAACATGCTGTCCGGAAGTATTTCAAGCTCATTGTCTGCAGCCAGGATAGTAGACAGGTCTACGACCTCGCCCCAGGCTACTTTAGTGTCGTTGGGGTCGTAAATGTACATGGAAAGTACGTCGTCAGGGATTTCCTTCAGTCCCATCGCGGCTATATTCAAGCGGCCGTCTGATCGAGCGCTATCGATGCGTCTGCGCAGGACAGACTTGCCACCCTTGGAGCGCTGGTTGAAAGGGTCGTCGTCGAGGCCAAAGTCAAAGGTCGCAATCTCGGCAGGGTCAGGTATGATCATGTCGGTGGGCGGTGTATTGTTTCTAGTTGGCTCGGTCTTTTGCTGCTTCGCAGCTGCCCTGGCCTTTGCAATCTGTTCCCGCAAAGCATTGGAAGAGCTTGCTGGTTTGGGGGTTGCTTCGGCCGGTGTTTCTTCAACGTCTGGCTTCTTCGCCGCTCTCGCTTTCGCGATCTGGTCACGGAGGGCAACGGAGGAGCTTGGCATCTTTCGCACGGTATCGGGTGTCTTCTTCACGGGGGTGTCTCGAGCTGGCGAGGATGTAGCGGTCCCGGGAGGCGATATTGCTTGACCGAAGACGTTGTTCAACGATGGCCGAGACCTGGGTGTCCGCAGCGTAAGACTCTTGCTGCTCGTCAACGGGCGTGGTTTCGGGGTGTTCTGCAAGTTTTGTGCCGGAGCCAATGGCTGTTTCTTGACGGTCGACACCGGCTGCAGGATCGAAGAACGCTTGCTGGGCGTCGCGGCGGGTGTGCTGACCTGCGCACTAACGCTTCGCTTTCCAGGCGCAGTCATGGACAGTCTGTTTGAGGGGACACCAAGTCGCTTCGGTGTAGCTGGTATTGGATGCGGGGCACCATCACTGGTGGATGGCCTGCTGCCGTTGCTGTTGGATGTGGCGGAAGCCGGACGGACCGGCGGAGCCATGGTGTTGTCGGCATTGAAGAAGCTCGAGCGACGTCTTCCTTTACCCGGTGCCGGTGAGGTGGACAGGTTCGACAGGCTTTCTATCGTCCTTTCCGACAGCGACGGCCGGCTCTTCCTCTTCTCAGGCTTGACGGGGCTGATGAGCTGGTCGTCCACGGCCGTGTCACCAAGTTCGGGCGAGGGGTCATTGTCTCGGAACCCTGCTCTCGAGCTCGCACGCGACGAGGCCCTCGAGGCTGACCTAAAGCCTTCTAGGCTCCCCAGTGTATCATCCTCCCTGGCAGGATTTGACGAGGATGTGGGCCGCGAGGCATCCGTCTGACGCGACTGCGGACGGGCAAAGGGTCGTTTGAAGACGGGGGCGTCATTGGTGGTGGTGGTGGGCGGGAGGATAGTCGAGGTTCGTCGCTGGCCAAAGCTAGGGATTCCACTCACGCGGCGTGAGGAAGTGGACGAGGAAGCGACGGATGTGCGGCTGGAGCCCGAGTTGGCAGGCGCAGGTGCCGGAGCAGGCGATGATGTCAGGGGGTTGCTGGAGTAGGCGAGCGATGCTCTCGACGACTTCTTCTGCAGTGTCGATGTGGTTGGGCGCGAGATGGACGACAGAGACGGCTTCTTGCGCAGTTGCTCCGTCGAGGCGGGCGCGCGCAGCTGGGAATGGCTGTTGGAGGGCCGGAGCACTGGCAGTCTGGACGCGGGTGCCGGCCTAGGGATGCCAGACGGGCGCGGTGTCGACGACGACGGGTTCATGGCGGTGGTGTCGCGCGCTATACGATGTAACGCCTAAGGGCTGGGAAGTCGTTCATGCAGAGTCCGCGGGCCAGGCGAAACGAAACACACGTCCAACCAGACCAAGGGTCCTCCACTTGTCGCCAGATTGCTTTTCGACGGGCAATATTCCGAGCCGGGTGCAGACGGGCGTCTGAGCGAGCGGGAGGCGACCGTTGCCCCGTGAAACCAGAGGGAGTCGTCTTGTTTCCACTACACTGACAGCTCAGGCCTAGCGCCGGTTGGCTGAGCAGGGACGACCGGCGGGTCCTTCCTCCAACGCTCCAACCTCGCTCCACGCGCCTTCCGCACCGACGACATTGTCCCTCCACACACACCTCAACACCGCCCTCCGCAAGAGCCACGTCGTCTGCAAACGCCTGTTTTCTTTTGGTTGCACGCTACCACGGTCGCATAACCCCCGCGACTCCTCTTTGGCAAACGCGCATCGACGCGCACCCCTGCTACCGTCGCTATCGTCTTCGTCGCCTAGCTGTACCGCGTCACCCACCGCCAGCGCTACATACCCAAGCTCTTTGACACCCCAGTTCCCGTGTATCAGAGTTGGATTGCACAAAGCCAATTTCTCTTCGACCACACGCCGTCTTCTCGACTAGATTCCGCCTCGGTGTCTTTCTGATTGTCGCACACTGCTTAGGCCAATTGCGCCTGAGCCAGAATGGATCCCCAAGCAACGCACTACCCACCGTCGCAAGACTCATTGATGCCTACCACCGAGCATGCGCAACCTGAAACACCTCCAAAGCTTTCTTCTCCGTCGCCCGCTGAGTCGGCAGCACTTGCCATGTCAAAACTCGCGTCCCCAGACCAAGTCAAATTCACCTCCCCCGCACCCCGGACCACATCTTCCATGACCCCTCCACCCTCTTCTCAAATCCCCGGTACTCGTGCAGCCATGAGAACACCTACTCCTCCAACTCCACAGCTCACGTCTCCCCCACCAACCAGCAAGCTGCCAAACCAGCCGTCTGCCTTGACAGACATGGGTGCAGGTCTCTACCCGCAAGACCAGGTCAACAGTGCCTCTGCCGAGGAGCTGAGAGTCATGGTCAACAACATCTCTAACGCCTTGCGCGACATGAGGCTCTCCGCAGCCCACTACAAACTTCAGTACAACATGGCTGTAATGGAGAGCCGGGAGTCTGCAAGTCGGATGGCTGTCGAACTAGCCATGGCTCAGCGAGAGCTTGATGTTCTGCAGCAAGCTGAGGAGAAACGCCGAAAAAACATGGTGACTCCAGAGCAAACCTACCAAGACTCGGCAAACGCAGCCAACACAGTTCTGCTATCAGAAATGAGCCGCCAGAACCAGATGCTGCAGAGCGAAAATGAGGAGCTTCGCGACATGCTTGAGCAGCAAAAGCGTCTCACTGAGCATCGAGAAGGCGAACTTGCGAGCCTTTTGGATGAAAATGATCGACTGAAGACGAGGATTCGCAAGAACCGCGATCACATCGCACCACTTCTTGAGCAGATCGAGCAATCCTCACCACGATCAAACTACGGAACCCCTCACCAGCCAACTCCCAGGAACGTCCTTAACAGGGTGGCACACCTCTCCGAAGAAAGCAGGAGCCAAAACAACTTCGAAGCTCTTCTCTTGGCCGATAAGATGCTGAGTCAGGAGGTAGCTACTGCTCCCACAACACCCATCAGGCATCATGCACCCAGATCACGCTTCAGTCACCAGAGAGGCGCACAGTCCATGTCATCGCTACCACAGACACCGAACAGAAGAGCTGCGTTTCCCCGTGCTGAAGTGCCCCGCACACCGCCACTTTTTGTCCCAACCAATATTCCACAATCAGCTCCCCCGGCGCACTACCAGGCCAAGCCATCAAACACACGTCGTCAAAGCAGCAACTCGACCATCACTGCGTCTAGCGCTGACGAAGAAGAAGCTTTCACCGACCGTGAAGAAGATGAAGTGCCCGAGTCCCAGGCCAGCCAGATGGCAAGAAGTCTTTTGCAAGGAGCACCACCTGCCAAGGGCATAATGTCCGCCCCGCCACCGGCTCAACCAACAAACCTCGTGCAAACCAAAATCTTCGGCCAAGTCAAGAAAGGCTCTGGCCTTAGCCGTGCCGGCGAACTAAAGCGCGGTCGCATGCCTTCAACAGCGGATCTCCGCACTCAAACAAGTCCGCCCAAGCGCGGACGGGTCGATCATGGTGTAGGTCTTGGCCTTGGTGGCTTGCTGCGCGAGTAGAGAGAACTTGTTCCTGACCATGTGCGGCAGGGAGTTTATCAAGCTTATTAAGTTTACGACGTTTATGATTCTGGCGAACCACTTCAATGAGCGGCGATGATTTGCTTTTTTCTGTTTAAGGTTTGGATACCCTTCTGGCAAACGCTATTTGAGCATGGCGCTAGCTAGCTGTCGATTTTGAGGTCGGCTGATATTTATGATTCTTCATGGATGGTGGTGGTGATCTTTGAATATGCCACGGATGATGGTGTGATGAAAGATTTGGATATTAGTTAGACCAAACTCAATGTATATGCGTATTATCCGCTCGAACGAATGATATGAAATCCCAAGTGAAGTCGAGCTGGTTCTGATGATCCTATCCATTGCCTCCTACCCACGCCATGTTATTGAGCCTTGTATCAAATCCCAGTCTTTTCGTACTTCCTGCCCTCGCTGCTCTTTTCCATGCAATCGATAATGGTGTGCATACCAAGCGCCTGTTCAAAGTCGACCAAGCCTTCCTCTACACCCCACCCCTCGACAAAACCCTCATACAACATACCAATATTCTTCGCAAAGGGTGGCAGATCCTTTACTACATCAGAATACTCCACATCCACCACCTCCACTATATCCTTCTCATGATCAAACACCTCAATCTTCTCCCCACCAAGCGCAAGATGAACCATCGCCGGAGACGTCAAGCGAATCTCGCCCTTGGTGCCAAAGATCCTCCAGACAAGATTTGGCGAGTCCTTGAACCCCTTGCCACTCCTCGCCGCCATCGAGATAGGCGCGCCATTGTTCTTCAGAGTGCCTTGCAGCAAAACGTGATCAGGCGTCTCGCGCTTGAGCATGCGGTCAAAACTTCCATCTGCGTGTAGAAGCTTGGTCTCTGGCCAGCGAGTCGTCAATAGCGCGGAAAGTTCTTCAAGGCCGCCCAACGCATAGAACACTGGATCTGCGGTGTGGCTAAAGGCGATTGTGAGGAAGTTCCCGCCGCTTTCCTTCTTGACGAAGTAGTCGACTGCAGGGGGCTCGACGTCGCCAGCCCAACCGACAGTGAACTCGAGGGTTGAGCTGAGGAGGTCTCCGACGGTTTTGTTTGCTACTAGTTCTTTGATCTTTCGGACAAAGGGGCTTGAGCGGCCTTGCAGTCCGACGATGGTCTTGCTGCCGCTCTTCTGGGCTGCAGTGTGCATTTCTGTGGCCTGGGTGAGGTTGGATGCTAGCGGCCATTCGACATATACGTCCTTGCCTGCCTTGATGACTGGCATCATCAATTCATGGTGTCTGTCTACACGGACGGAGCAGACGACGAGGTCGACATTGGGGTCCTTCGCTAGATCCTCCGAGCTACCATAGGCCCTGACGCTGGACAGTAGGTTGTAGCGCTGAGCTGCTGTTTGCGCTGACTTGACGCTCGAGTTACAGAGAGCTACTATTTGGTAGTGTGGCGAGGCAAGTAGGTACGGTAAATGGGCGCTGAGTGTGGGGATTAGCTTGGCCGAGGCTGGGTATTCCAAAGGTAGTGTATGTACCTTGCGGCCCAGCTATCTCCTGGACTGCCGGAGATATTGGTGGTGACGGAACTGAGACCAATGATTCCTACTTTGATGACCATTTTGTTTAGAGGGGAGTTGTTTCGCTTTTCACCAAGGTTGTGGTATTTTGTGATGGAGGTGGCTCAAGGAAGTCCATCAAAGGATAGATATATAAGTAGTACGAACCACGCAAGCTGTTCGTCCGGTTCCAAGCTGAGCAGGGACAGTATCCATAGTCAATGCTTGATCCGGGACACTGATTGAACAACCCTCTACATTGGCTTCAGTCGATGCTCGCGATGTATCCACAGTGCGGAGTTGGGTTCCTTCTGACTCCGCAAGTCAGTTCGACCAGGATCCAATCCTACGCGTTCTGACATTCTGACATTTCTGACATGCTAGCACAACGATGGGGCATACTGATTCATGTTGGCTGCTTTCACAACCTTGTTCTTAAAGCTCTTTCTGAGTTCTCACCGTCACAGTTCTGACTGTTGCTCGCGGATTGCGGACGAAACCGGAAAGCGGGAGATCGGAGGATGTCTAGGGGGAGTTCGGTCAGCTCTGTCCATGGCGCGGCTGCAGCATCTGGAACATTTTGTCTCTGAGTTTGGCCACAAGTGTGTAGAGATGCCTTTGGGTTTCCTAGAGAAGGCCTATTGTAGGGTAATGATCATTTCAAGGTTCGGTATGGGGAACGGTTGGAGTGGTGTGATTCATCTGTACTCGAAGACCCGGAGGCATCAACCGGCAGTCTAGTATTTACTGGAGTGAACAGCACCGAAGACATTATTGCAAGCGCCCGCGTTGTACGCCAGCTTCCCGTTCGAAGAGTTTTAGTGTTTTCTAAGCATCCGGCGCCAAGGCTCTCTCCAGGCTCCCGATGTCACAACCGAGGTCGCGAAACGAACGCGCACGCCATGCACAGACCTCCTTCCAACCTCCACGCGCACGCCCCACTCCCAACGTCTCCATGCCATCTTCGTGTACATTGCACAACATGAGTGGTACCGAACGGATCGATGGTCTGCTGGGCGATCTGCAGCAATTGACTGAGGCGGGCCGTGATCGTATCTTGGGTTTTCTGCCACAAGATGACCTCATTGCGCTTCTCAAAGCCGCTCTTCGAGAGCGAGACCAGGATCGAGGTCAGTCCGACCACCACGATCCCAAGCATATGTCGGTTGATGATTTCAGAAACTATTGCCGTACAATCTCAGTTATACCAAGAGATTCAGATGCACCAAAGCCCCCACGTCGAACCCAACGTACATGTCGCACGTGGAGAGCCTGACAACGCGACCAATCAAGCACACACTGCGGCATCTCCGCAGAACCGCAAACGAACCAGGATCGATGATTCTCCGATCCAAGTCGCTGGGAATAACTCAAACTCGGTAGTGGTCAAGCAGCAGCATGAGACGGTTAACCTTCTCAGCGACGACGAAGGGACCAATTCCAATAATGTTGTTCGGCCAGAAAAACCGATAAAACGGGAGGAGTCTCCACCAGTACAAAGTGCTAGTAGAATTGACAGTAGCTCGGCCCCCGTTACATTACCCAATGTTGAGAGGACACAGACCGTCGAGTATCCAGTGACACAGACTAGCTCCAGGAATGACGATCGTAATGGCCTTGCTGGGTTATCTAACCCATTCTCAGCGGTACGACACGATTCCGAGGCTATTACTTATGATGTTCTGCCTACATTACCTTATCATTTGGGAGCAGATTGGATACAAGCCGGTTCCACCCATGCTACTCCAGCAAACGACGATAGACTCCACAACTTACCTGCATGCCTTCTCGTCTACGAAGAAGATGGGAATCAGGTTTACAAGAGCTTTGTAGACCTTCCAGACCATGTTCAACGTACTCTTCACTACCGCTTTGCAGACGTGTGGAGGTCGCGGCGATGGGGACTTGAAAACTACAGAAAAGTGTTGCGATATCCCGAGTTCTACAGGACCATGCCGGTATGTGTCCGGTCTCTGGTCGTCTCGAGGGATTGTTCTGGTAGTGGGTCATTTTTCACCATGGGTGGTAGTCTGAAGCAGACGGCAGACGACCTGTGCATAATAGGTCGCCATCCTTGTGCGCACTTGGTCAGATCTTCATACGGTACATTGAACATATGTTTCGTGCCCCTACCCCCGGCGAGACGAGCGGGCAAAGTCTGGAATGAGCTAGATTATTGGATACAATAAGTGCACGGATCACAAGGGACTATAGCTTACTGGCGAGTCAGGATAGGTGATGGGCGTCCTTGGAACCATTTGCAGTGGGAAGCTCAAAGGCCAGATGAAATTTTGCGAGACAGATTGCATAGCTAGACATGCAGAGAAGCTCTATACGCTGGAAGTTTAGGGGCGAGGCGATGTAAAAAGCCTATTTGCGCGTGTGAGGTGGTGATCAAGAATTGAAAGGGTGAAAGGAATCTAACAGCCACCCAGTTTTGCGGTCCTGTGTCTGTATATAGTTTAAGGGTTGCACCGCTATGTAACGCAGTGAACCATCTCCGGAATCTTCCCACGTATCCATAGGAAAGGTGAGGTGAGTGACCGTCGACAAACGCATTCCAAACAACATCACCACTCAGCCATGCGCCCTGCCACTCACCTCTTCTTATTGACTCCGATATACTCGTTCGTCGTGGAGAGTGCTCGATCGTCTTTGGTCACATGAACACAGCATGAACGTCAACGGCAACACCGATGGTCTAGTAAGGACTCTGCTGAAATTGGACGAGGCTGACCGCAGCAATCTTGTGGAACATCTCCCTCCTGAAAAAGTGAAGAATGCCTTCTTACTTCTCCTTCGTGAGACAGCTGGACTTCCAGGTACCTTCGACATCGCCACTATTGGTGAATTTACTAACCCAATCCTGCTTCTTATAGTTCTGCAAGAGCAAGCACTCACTTGTCCTCGATTGGCTATGCATCCTGTCT
The DNA here is from genome assembly GCF_042100115.1 of Alternaria dauci. Lineage (NCBI taxonomy): Eukaryota > Fungi > Ascomycota > Dothideomycetes > Pleosporales > Pleosporaceae > Alternaria > Alternaria dauci. Next base: position 591,968 of record NC_091272.1, read on the forward strand.
CCGGGCACGAATCGATTGCTCCATCCAACAAGCGAAGTGATTCTACGGCAATATCCAAAGACTTGAAGTGATCGAGAGCGGCGAAGACGGTGCAGCGCAAATTATAATGAAGAACGACGAGATCATTGAGATTGCCAGCGACGCAGAGAAGACGGAAGTTCAGGGATGTGCTCCATCGGGAACGAAATATGTACGAAGACCGGTGGACCTGACGATATACTTGCGGGTTCCCAATGCGCGGGGCAGCGATTCCTGGAAAGTCATGGACGGCCTTTCTCTCCTAGTCCGGGCCGAGCTTGAGCGACGTTTCAAAGAGACTTGGTCGCTCACTAGAAACAAGGCTCAAAAGTACGCAGAGTACACTCGCAACCCGGCAAAGTACATAAGCAGCGAGCGCTGCATTCAGAATCTACTCATCTGTGGTGCGCCTAGTCGTCATCAGTCACTTAGGGAAGGCAATAAGCTCGGAAGGATTGCGGATGACAGATGCATCGAAGCTCGTCGACCTTGTGCGTACTTTGCCACGTACAGGAACGAGTACATCATACATCTGGTGCCATTGCCCGCAGATCTTCGAAAAGGCAAGGACTGGACACAGATTGGTTATTGGATAAATCAACTAGGCGCTGAGAGACTACAGGGAGGGATCGAATAAGACCAAAAGAACTCGTCATTGCTTGCGAGGGCAGGACAGGATCTGGTCATTGAACCTTGGGTGTTAAGAAATGAGGAATGGCTACAAATACAAACATCGGAAACACACTTACAGGTCTCTAGGATGCCATGAGTATGGTCCGTGTACTGACTCCTCGAATGCCGGCGCTATGCAATATGATGAAATCCCAACTACTGCGATATGTGCTCGTTGTACGGGTACAGGGAGAGTGTCAAAATCAAAGTGAGAATAATGAACACCCCTGGTCAAACGGCGTCGACAGCCACCCATTCCCCGCTCCATATGCCATCCGTCTTGCATCCTGGACAGCTCACATGATCGCAGCCAGTTGGCTTTGTGAAGTCGTACTCTTCCCAAGTGATCTCTTTGCCATCTTCGTCGTTTGCCATGGCCACATCCTCTGCCTTCTTAACGTCGGCTTCCACACCAGGCATTGCAGCAGCAGCAGCAGCAGCCGGAGTTTCTACGCTTTCCACAACTTTCTTTGCATCCTCTTCAGTCTTGCCACCTACATCCTCATAGCCACCTTCTTTCCCACTAACAGCAACACCGACCTTCTTAAACCTGCCTCCTGCGGCGCCAGCAGCACCACCTCCGCCGACCTTGGTAAACCGGCTTCCAACACCAGGCTTCTTATTCGCATTCTCCACGTCGATACTACGCATCTCTAGACCCTGCTTTGGCTTGCTACTCTCGGTATCGTTGGAAGCAGTGAGCTTCTTCATATCGGCGAGACGTTGGCGGTGGTTGTGGTCGTAGGAGCGGAGGTGGTTCTCGTAGTCGAGTTGGCGCGGATAGCCTTTGTCGCATATTGTGCAGTTGAACAGGCGGACTGCCGCCGGTAGGGGGTTATTTCGCTACGCATTGTGTTAATGGATGAACTGGAAGAGTAAGTAGGATGAATACGTACTGGAGGCATGTCGTGCGTCTACGTATGATGTGTTCAGGTCTTCAAATACGTCGTTAGCGTACTATACCACCAGTTGTAGCAGTTCTTCAAATGGAGGTTCAGATTATCGCGTTGCGGGGTAGTAAAGTCACATAGTTGTAGCAATGGAACCTTTGGTGTTGTGGCTCAACTGCACGCGCCTCGGTCTAACACGGCCCCACTTATTTCTCTCACCGAATCAACGTCATTCCATGTCTCAGCAACGTAGCACTTCCCAAGCCACTGCAGTCTGCACCACCACGACGCAGGTCACAAGATGGAGATCAATCCAGACCTACCGCCGATAGAGGATGAAGAGATGGGCGTCATGGGCCTTACCGAAGTCGACCCTTCGCCTGTCGAAGACACACCGATGGAGTTTAGAGAAAAAGGCTATTTCCCCGACCAGGAACGACCCGACAAGGAAACAGAGGAGATGAGGGGGATTCGAAGGATGAACACACTGGGATTGCGGTTGGGCGACCATGGAACAGCTTGGTGGCGTACGTATTCCTGCCACCACAAAGTTGAAGGATGCAATGCTGATACTGCTCTGTAGTTCTCCGCATACAAAAGTACTCTTCCTACACCTTCACAGCCTTCGCCGCCCTCCACATAACCAACGTGTCCATAATACCACTTGCCACTCGCTCTGTCGCCGAATCGAATCGCTACCTCCTGCTCACACGACCATACTACCAATCTGCACTGACCGAACCCCTCCTCGTTGGTCTTCCCCTCGTTGCACACATTACATCTGGAATTGCACTACGGTTATGGAGAAGGAGACAGGCTCTGCAAAAATATGGTGCTGAGACGCGAACCGACAAGCGCACGATCCCATGGCCACAGCTGAGTGGGACAAGTGCGTTGGGCTACGCTTTGGTACCTTTTGCTAGTTTCCATGTCTGGACTACTCGTATTCTGCCGCTCTACGCACACGGCGATTCCTCCCTGATCAACCTCCAATACATTTCTCACGGCTTCGCACTACACCCGGCTGTTTCGTTCACTGGTTTCACAGCACTTGTAGGAATTGGCGTATGGCACTTCGTCTGGGGCGCGGCCAAATGGTTGGGCTGGGCACCAAGCCAGGTCAAGATGTCGGAAGAGGATCGGGCGTTGGTCAGGAAGAGGAGATGGTATACCATCAACGGGATCAGTGCGGCCCTGACGGCGTTGTGGCTAGCGGGCGGTTTGGGCGTTGTTGGAAGAGACGGCAAGATGGTGGGCTGGGTAGGCAAGGAATACGACGAACTATACAGGTATCTTCCAATCGTTGGGAAATGGGTGGGACAATAGACGGAAAGTAGCATGCGAGTTTTGCATTGTAGTATACCCTTGATAGCGCATCGACAAATTCTACAAGTTCTCGCCAGCATACTTGACCCCACCTCCTCAGTAGTCAATGTAGATCCTCCCCTCAAGTGGTCGCAGTACAGACCCCACCGCCTTACTATACGAGCTCACCAGTAGCCTCAACCCCTCGACATCGTACTCCATCAGCTGTTCCTCTGTCGTAAAGTTGAGCACCACAAGCGCCGTCTTCTCCTCGAACTTCTTTCTATAAACAAACGTCCCAGTTCCCTCTGCATCCACCAGCTCGAATGATCCATACACAAAAACATCCTTGTGTTCCTTCCTCAATCTGAGTACGCGCTTGTAGAACAAAAGCACACTATCAGCATCTTTCTCCTGCGCCGCAACATTGATCGCAGGATACTCATCATGTACCCTCATCCACGGGTTACCCGTCGAAAACCCACTGTTCACGCTACCATTCCACTGGAATGGCAATCTCGCATGATCTCTAGCCATGAGCTGCAACCCGCGCTTAATCCTCTCCTTGCGTGTAGGATCCGTACCGTTATCTGCCAACCTCACGGCTTCAGCCCAGTAGTTCTGGCTTTCAACATCTTTGTACTCTTTGCTCACATCCCAAGACGCCGGGGCATTAATCATGCCGATTTCTTGGCCCTGATAGAGGAACAGTGACCCAGTCTGACCAATCAACCACGAAGCAAGAAGTTTGCCGCTCTTCTCTCGCCATTCTGGGGCATCATTGGCGAAACGCGATATACTCCTGCCATTGTCGTGATTCTCGTTGAAGACTGTCGTCCATGCATCTGTTCCCTCGACGAAGCACTGCCACTTCTCTACGATGCGCTTCATATCCGGTAGTTCCCACTTGGAGAAATCGTACTTGTCGTTGCAGCCTGGTGGACCTTGGCCCAGATGCGTGATGTCGAATTGAAAAACCATATCTAGCTCTTTCTGCGCTGCACTGACATACGGTATAACCGACTCGGGGTCTGGGCACATGGATAGTTCGCCTACTGTTACGACGGGTAGACCGTCGTAGGTCCGGTAGTGAGAAAGGACGTCGCGATTCATCTCATTGATGAACTCGTGAATCCGGGGGCCATTGCACCACATTTGTGCGGCGGGTTGGATGTCACTGGTAGGATCGATGACGGGCGCGTCAGCAAATGGAAGGACTTTGGAGTATTTGTTCACTGTGTCCACTCGAAAACCGTCGATGCCTTTATCGAGCCAGAAGCGCATTGCCGAATCGTATATCGCTTTTCGACAGTCTTCGTTCGCCCAGTTCAGGTCCGGTTGAGTTTTGTCGTAGAGGTGGAGATAGTACTCTTCTGTGTGCTCGTCCCAAGTCCAAGTTCCGCCGGCGAAATATGAACGGTAGTTGGTAGGCGGCATGCGGTTACCTTGCTCATCGTATCGTGCAGGTTGCCAGAAATACCAGTTTCTTTTTGGGTTGTCCTTTGAACTTCGACTCTCTTTGAACCAAGCGTGCTGGTCACTAGTATGATTTACAACAAGATCGAGAATAATCTTCATGTGATTCTCGTGGGAAGCTTTGATGAGCTTCTCGACGTCGTGCACGGTGCCGTATGGTGCATATACGCCCTCATAATCAGAAACATCGTAGCCCTAATGTTTAGGTGTGCAAGATTAGCGCAAGCTTCACATGGATCTCATACATCGGAGTTCTTACCATATCAATCTGAGGAGAGTCAAACATGGGCGATAGCCACACTACATCGACACCAAGAGATGCGATGTAGTTAATATTTTCGAGTATACCGGGAATGTCTCCCCAGCCATCGCCATTACTGTCCTTGAACGATGCAGGATAGATCTGGTAGAATACTGCTTCCTTCCACCAAACCTGTTTGTGGTATGAAAGGTCTACGTGTGGTGACATGGCAGTATGGTAAAAGATAAGCTCGCTATCTGTGCGAAGCTTGGAGTATCTTTGGCTCAAAAGGCTGTGAAATGAAGATGGAATGCGATCTGGTCTGTTCAATCGATTCTGCACGAGATGATTGGTGAAAGCTGGTAGTCGTAGCGATATGGTGGCAGCTCGAGGCATCAGTTTGCTGGAGAAAAGAGGTTGAAGCTCTCAAGCCCGTGTGATCTGTTATCCCAACTGCTTCCCGACTCTCGAATGGTCCCACCCACATACTTCGCCATGACAAGCACTCTGATTCGTGGTTATAAAGACCGCTTGTGGACGGTTGGCATGCCTGGGCGACTCGTATTAGCCCCGCAATGCAGCATCCGTGTTGCTCCCGCGTTGCCTCCGCCTTGGCTCCGCGAAAACCCCAATACCTTGCCGGATCATGACAGCTTCTCCGCATTGCCTCCGATCAATTGACAACGAAAAGACTCGTGAACAGAACCCGAGTGGCGTCGCCTTGTGCCATTGGGGTAATCTAGAGCGTAGCGTGAGCGGTTTTCCTGCCGAAGCTGGGGCACCATGGGGAGCTCCAACTTGCCGGGCTTTCGCTAACCCGCATCAAAGACCACCCTAGTCTGACCATGATCACCTGTGCTCGTAGATGGTTATAAACTCAGCATAAATCCTCAGCAGTATTGCATCAATCCAAACCTCTTCTTCACAGTACCTGCCACTCAACCCGACGATGGCAGAGAAGGACCTTCAACAGCCTATGGCAACACAACTCGTGGCGCCAAATGAGGAGGCGCAACATGCTGCTGACGATGAAAAAGCCATGACCCTCGTCCAAGCGATCAAGCTCTATCCAAAAGCGGTCGGCTGGTCAGTCGTTCTCTCGAGTGCTCTGATCATGGAGGGGTATGACCTTGCGTTGTTGGGAAGTTTGTATGGCAGCCCTCAGTTCAATCGCAAGTACGGTGTCTTCAACACCGCTACAGGCAAATACAGTGTTCGGGCTAGTTGGCAGAGTGCTCTGTAAGTTTCATACGGATCCGACTTCCAGCTATGGCACAGTTCCTGACTGCATCAGATCGAACGGAGCACGAGCCGGTGAAGTCATTGGCTTGTTCATCAACGGCTTCGTCAGTGAGCGGTATGGCTACCGAAAGACCATGATTGGCGCTCTGATTGCGATGACCGCGTTTATCTTCATTCTCTTCTTTGCACCCAACGTTCAAACACTCGTCATTGGTGAGGTCTTCTGTGGGATACCCTGGGGCATGTTCCAGACTCTCACAACGCAGTACGCATCGGAAGTGGCACCTGTACGACTGAGGCCGATTCTGACCACATTCGTCAACATGTAAGCCTGATCGATCGCTTCTCCCGAAGCTAGTTGCTAACCCATCAAGGTGCTGGGTAATGGGACAATTCATCGCAGCGGGTGTGAATCGTGGCTGCGTTCAGCGTCCAGATCAATGGGCTTATCGTATCCCTTTCGCCATACAGTGGGTCTGGCCACTACCCATCATGGTCGGTGTCTTTTTCGCACCTGAAAGCCCTTGGTGGCATGTTCGAAGAGGAGACAAGGCAGGCGCTAGAGCTGCATTGCTTCGTCTGACTTCGCCGGACAAGGATCCAAACTTCAACGCCGATGAAACGATCGCCATGATTGAACATACCAACGAAATGGAAAAGAATATGTCGGAAGGAACACGGTGGGCGGACTTGTTCAAGGGAACAGACCTCCGACGGACCGAGATTGTATGCTTTGCCTGGATCGCTCAAACAATCTGCGGAACCAACATTATGGGCTACTTGTCAGTATATGGACTTGTGGTCAGCAAGAATTCTGGCTAACAATGAGCAGCGCGTATTTCATGCAGAAGGCAGGTCTCCCAACGGTGCAATCGTTCAACATGTCGATGATCTCGCTAGCCCTTGGTCTGATCGGTACCGCTGGTTCATGGTGGCTGATGCAGAAGTTTGGCCGACGAACAATCCACTTCTCGGGTGGCTGCACACTGTTTGTCATCCTCATCGTCGTCGGATCGTGCTCTTTTGCTGGCACACAAGCGTCTAATTGGGCCATTGGAGCAGTTCTGATTCTTTTCGTCTTTGTGTACGACTTCACGATCGGTCCGGTAACCTACTCGATCGTTTCGGAGATGTCATCCACGAGATTGAAAGCGAAGACTATCGTTCTCGCCCGCGCACTTTACAACATCTCGAACATCGTCGTCAACGTTTTGACGAACTATCAGCTCGGCGATGCCAATTGGGCGTGGGGTGCGAAGACGGCATTCTTCTGGGCTGGCACCTGCGGTTGCGTTGTGGTTTGGGTTTACTTTAGACTGCCAGAACCGAAAGGCCGGACGTACGGTGAGCTTGACATGTTGTTTGAGCAGCGAGTCAGTGCCAGGAAGTTTGCTAGCACGCAAGTCGACCCATACGGGCATGGACGCGTTACTGATGAGAAGAGTGCTGTGAGCCCGGAGTGGAAGGAGTGAGGAAGAGTCAGAGACGCGAGCGCTAGGATATAGTCTCCCACCACATAGAGAAGGCTGGTGATCTCCGATGTCTCAACGTATAGTCTTTGTGAAGTCTTTCCGTTGCTCGACGCGTACCTGACGCAAGATACGCGCTTATTGATGTGACGTAATCTACCTCGGCTATCACACAACGCGTCTGACCACCCGCTCGGGTCGCCCACCTGTTCTCCTAATATCCATGAACAGCACGCACACGCACGAGCTTGATGCAAAACACACCCGTCAAAACGCGCAAAGTCATTTCGAAGGCCTGTGACGCGTGCCGCCGCCGCAAGACCAAATGCAACGGCTCGCAACCTTGCGCAGGATGTCTATCAGCAAACCTAGCATGTACCTTCGATGCACCAAGAGGCCAAGGAGGCAACAGGGGCCCAAGAGCCACTGTTCTCAATGAATTGAGGTTGATCCCACAGAGCAGCGTGGACAACGCGCAGGATGCTTCATCGCCGCCAACTATGGCGGCCATAGCAACGCCCGTAGAGTTCACGCAGAGCGTGTTCGGAGAGTTCATTGGCCTCTACGAGAGCCGTATACATAAGCTGGTATCTCTTCTGCCTGTCGAGACATTGCGAGAAGAAGCTACAAGAATGCAGGTTTCGCCCATCTCTTGTCAGCTCATCTTTGCATTCTGTGCATACATCGCAAACTTTGGGGACACCGACGATGTCAACTGGGGGCCCACTCAGTCTTCACTGGTAGACTCAAAAACTTACTATTTAGATCACGCTTTGCTTTCCCTGGACCGAGCCAGGATCACACAGGTTGACCCTCGATCCGTTTACATATCCTTCTTCTTGTACGGAGCTTACGCTGGCCAAGGAAACTACCGTCAGGCATGGTTCTATCTGAGAGAAGCAACAACCCTGTTCATGATGTTAAAGGATGGGAATCAAGACTGGTTCGACACGGAAACACGAAAACGAATGTTCTGGATCTTGGTAGTTTCAGAGAGGTAGGTTAGACGATCGTACGGTTGGCGTATGGCACTTACTATTCTTCAGAGCACATGGTGTTCGCAGAAACCGGCCAATTACTCTACCTGTCACTCCCTCGACTCACCCACTCGACGCATATGAAGAGCCCGGGTTACACTACCTCACATCAATCTTTCGGCCCCTTGGTGATCTCTTCTTCGCAGTGTGGAATGGATCTACCAAGGAATGTAGTAAAGAGTGGTTACTACAGCTCGAGCGCGACGTTCGCACTGCGCTGCCTGTGGTACTCGAAATCTCGAATGAAGAGACTGCGAACATCCGTATATCGCAATTCTGGTTACAGATCAAGTTATGGGAACTTTTCCCTCGCTTTGGTTATCTTTCCACCGACTCTGTTTATGATTGCTTGACGTTCAGATACCCTATCCTGGTGGCTAGAGACCTGACTATCCTTTCGATGAAGCTGCCTGTCCAGAGCCTCCAGATTCACGGCGTTGGCATGGTGCGTTGTTCTCGTCCAAGTCCACGTCGTTGCTGACATAGTTAGACTGAGAAGATATTCGATATCGCCTGCGCCTTGGCAGATGTCCTACCTTTTGTATCCTTTCCAGCATCCCAGGTGGAACTTAGCCCCCCTGATTACTTGACGCAATTGATGCTGCTCTTAGCAAAGCTGCCAGGTGGCTCCTCGAAGTTCATACCTCTACTGCTAGCCAAGGTCAACGAACTACTGCCCGATTTGATGAGGCATATGTGTGAAGCGGTCCAGATACCCATTCATATGATCAACAACCCTATGAGCCCAGACACGAGATTTGTATACGAAGAGGAGGTCGGTAGAGGTCTTCACGCAGATTTGAGGAGAGTAGCATAGCGAGAGGGAATGAGATACATTTAAGAACTGCAACCAGGTCGAACCGGACTGGGTCTCAGCGTATCTAATCGTGAAATTTCAGACAAAACCACAAAACAGTACAAATACCGGAGCCTACAAAAGGAATAACGAACGATCTAGCCACCCTAGCGGCCAGCGCTAGGGCAGCTCGCCGCCGACAAAACTCAAACCCAACCCGCACATCCTGACCATCCTGGCGCTGGTCGCCAGGATGACCGATCGTCAACCACAATACAACCAGCATGGCGACCAGCGCTCATGCGAATCTCGGTCTCAACGCACGCCGGCGCGAGATTGCGCCCTCGATGTCGCCATCGATCACCGTCTCATAGCCGCCCCCAGGACCACAAACGAAGATGAGCTCGCTGCTCAAGCGATTGTACCTTGTGTCCCTCTTGGACACCACTGTGGCCTCCGGCTGTTTGTACGACCATGGCGGCCGCTCGCCGTGCTTCTCGATGTAGGCGAAAGCCTTCTCCAGCTCCGTCTCCTTGTTGATGTTGGCGTAAAGCCAATGGGCGAGCGGAATAACGATCGGGAGGGAGATCGCCACGAACGTCCAGAAGAAAACAGCGCGGAGAAATCGCCATACGAGATCGATCTCGTAGGCCTTGCGGCGGCGGAAGGTCTCGTACCAGTCGGTGAAGCCTGACCCAGGCAAGTCTGAGTCGAAGCGGTCTCGCTCGAAGAAGAGGTCTAGGAGGCGACCGAAGGTGTTCTGGTAGAAAGGGTCGTTTAGGCCCGCCAGCAGGCAAAACGACACGAGGATGTAGGTGTTGAGGGCTTTTCGGTACCCGGTCGGCAGCGCGAGACGATGTATGAGGACGTGGCCTATGGCCCAAGAGAAAAGGGTGCCGATTGCGATGCGTAGCTCATCTGAGCTCGCGGCGAAGACGGAGATGAGCACCAGGCTCAGGAAGATGCGCAGCTTGTTCTGCGTTGACAGCATTGTTGCTGTTGTTGTGGTGGTGATGGGAGGGAGAGGAGAAGGAAATTGTGCTGGTGGTGTTGCTGGTGTTGCTGGTGTTGCTGGTGTTGGTGTTATGAAGCGGTTTGTTGATGTTGAGCAGATGTATGTGGTGTCTGCTGAAGAGTAAGAGTTGGAGGGGGATGAGCTGTTTAAGTACCCTGACCTCCATTGCAAAGATGAGATGATGATAATAGCTAGTATTATTACAATAGGGTATGTTTCGCTTTTCACCTTCGATCTACAATGAGAACTGAACAATAGAGCGCAGGTATATATCGTCCCTTCACCTCGAAGGTCAGCGAGAATGTATACAATAAGAAGTTTTCAGAGAAAAGACACGCCTTTTGCGCCACTTTCACCTTCACCTCCATTACGTATACGCCAGGTTGAATGTTCGCACAGTTCGCATACAGGATGCTCTTCCAAGTTGTTCCCAGAGGCTGCTATGCGTCCCTCGCTGATCAAGCTGGTTTCCAAATCTGTCTCTCACAGTGCCCGAAAATAGTCACTGTACCTGTTCCTCGGCGTATTACCCCCAATGGACACTCAGCTACTTGCCTCAGCAAGTGGATCATACTGCTCAACCAGAATCATGTGTTGATTTGCCCAGTCTCTAAACTCTTGGTTCATTTCTTCTTCATCTTCATGAACATCCATGTCTTCGGATGCCCTTGGACTATTCCAGTCTCCCACATCACTGTCGCCTCCTGCAATTGTACCAGTCCTTCTTGCATTCACCGGTTGTGATTCTTCTCTGTCGAGCCAGTGGGTTGGAAGCGGACTTCTTCTTTCGTTGTCGATATCTATGCCATCCATGGATCTCGTGGGCTCCGGTTCATCAACCGCGGCGGCATTGTGAGCTGGGGCTTCCGCAGCCGGGGCGTTTCGCGTCTTCCAGTTCTTGGGAAGGGTGAATGCCCAGGCTGAGCGGACACCACCGGTTTTGTATGCCTCAAAGGCTTTGATGGTGGGCTTGCGGCGAATCGTGCTGCTTACTCGCTCGAGCCAGGTCTGGCTTGCTGTGTCATGGATCCCTGGGCTTGGTATTGCTCGCTGACTGACATTCGATACTGAATCGATGGGTCGCAAGTGTCCTGATGATCTTGGCGTCGTAAAACGATTTTGCCGGCTGGCAGTCGGTATCGAAGTGGTGGGTTGTAATCGAGATGATGCATTGGATGTGAGGATTGTGTTGCGAAACGTCTCTTCTCCATCATCTATCTCCATTGACCGGAGGAATTGCTCTACTCTCGTCCCGCTCTCTCCTTCTATTTCTGGTGTTGGATATTCGGGTTCTTCACCAGTTTGTTCGAGCACGTTGTGTCTTGTCAAGCAAGTATTCGCAGACCGTTTTCGGCGAATCGAGAAAAACCGCGTAGACGTCGATGCCAGTCCGGATTTCAATTGTGTTTCTTCGGCATCGAGTTCGAGCTGGGCGTTGTTGAGTAAGGCCTGGCGAGCTGCCCGCCTTTTGCGTTTGCGCTCATCACGATGCTTACGGATCTGTTACTGCTGTCAGCATTGAGTTCTCATGATCTTCGGCGATATATCATGCATCAAGGGCAGCCTTGCATGACATGCTTCATACCTTCGCTAACCAGTTGAGGTGGGGATGATAGACAGACTGTACTTACCCATTCCATATTGGCGGTTCGTGCAGTGTCTTTGCTGTTTTGACTGTCACGAACGCAGAGTGGAGTTGAAAGGAAACAAGCAGTGATCCTCAAGAAAGAATAAATAGTGGAAACATGCCGGAAAAGATGCACTCTGACCGTGCCTGCGAAGTTTGGTACCGTGAGTGGGGATGCCGTCAACTACAGGCTGAGGTTGATTGAGGGTTCATGGAGATGTCATCATGCCCACCTCTTCAGGGCCTAAACATCTTATAGCTGTATTCGCTGCATTTGGATTACTCGTGCTAACGCGCTATGTCAACTTTCGTTGACGTTCAAAAGGGGAAACAACTCAGTCCCGGACAGCCAATGCATGTACAGTGTTTAACTCAATCTTATTACATCGTTTGCGTCATGATCAAGCCTTCTTGAGCTGGCATTCGAAGACTAAGACCTGTGGCTACGTGTTATTCCCTCACCAAGCAAACGTTGGTTCCGTTACCATTGCCCTTGCCATTGCTAGTAGTCCCTCTAGATCATCCGTGAAAGCTTCCTCAAGCCACCTGTCTAACATCTGCTCCTTCTTCTCACGGCTGAGGTCGATTCCCACGCTATAGGCATGGAACTCAAGACTGGTCAGATGCATAAAGTATGCCTTCACCTCTCTCAAATGTCCCCAAGTAGCGCATGTAAATCTTTCCACGAATCTATTCTCAATACATTCAAGATCCACGGACAGGATGTCGTTGTATTTGTGGATACGAGCCGCTCCACTCTCGGAATTTTTCAACAGGCTTTTGCCATATGCCGCAGTCGTCAATAGATTTTTCGATCGCGGCCTTGAGAAATTCTTTTGAAATCGGTGACGATGATTCGGTTTCGGTGGTAGTAGTAGACTCGTCCTAAAAGCACCAATTCGTTTGCATTATAGTTCCAACGGATGGTCAGCATACAAGCCTCGGCTTCTCTGTTAGCTCACTTAACCCATCGCTAGCATTCAAGCACTCGTTGATCATTCCGTCGACCATAGTGTTGATTCTCCCCTTCATGTCCTTGAGCATACCCAGCTTGGCATCGTTGCTTTGCTTTAGACCTTCGGCGATCTCAGTTGGTGTCATGGAGGCCTTGCGCGGTACTCTCCGATGGTGTCGCGATGGCGTTCGTTTAGGTGTAGCGGTTGTGTTGTGAAGTCAGTGTCAGAGGTTTTTGTTAGAAGGCAAGAGCGACTAGCACGAAAACTACCAGGTCATAAGTGAAGGTGAAGGCGAACATGAAAACACGAAGATGGGAAGTTCCTTAGTCTGTATTTGGGGAGCTAACATCCTTCCTTACAAGTTATCTTCTGCCATGTTCTCTCAACTGAACATGAAGGGCAGGACATGGGGTTTGCTGCCTCTAGTCCGAATCTGAATCCGACGAGATCCGATCTCCCCAATGGTTTACGACATGGCTCCTTGCCAGACGCAACAAAGAGTCATAGAACTTGATCTGCTTGATAAGAAGCTGCTTAGAGTCCCACTGACGCTTGTCCATTTTCTCCTCACATCTGAAGTCCAGGTTCTCGAGTGCCTGCTGTTCTTTCTTGATACGGACCAACTCCGCACGACACAAGTCGAACGTCTCCTGCCAGATGTTCTGGTTCTCATGCTCCCAGAGATGACCAATGCCGGTGTGGATCTTCTTCATGCGTGCATGTTCATTAGCAAGGTCTTCAAGGGCTGTTTCAGTAGAGAGCTGCTTGTCTAGTCGCTCCTTGGCTGCTACCCCAGCTGCCGAATCGCGTTGTTGGACAAGTTCAGAAAGGATTTGTTCACCATGCTTGATAAACTTTCGCATGTCTGGAACTGGAGCAGCAGCCTGGATGCGCTCGATCTTTTTGCGTGCCTGAGTAGTGGTTAGAGTGATCCGGAGTCAGATTTAGTTGTACTTACTGTAAGCAGCTCCTCTTGTAGACGGCCGCAGTCGGAGCAGTTGTCCTCAACGACATTGACTGGCACCGTAGGTCTCTGGCGCTTGTTTGCGTTGGCAGTGGTGCTTTGCCTCGGTCGAGTGGATGTAGGGCCTTGTGCTTGAACTGACGATTGAACGCGAATGACTGGAGCTGCCGGTTCGTAAAAGGTGTACTCATCAAGATCTGTGTCCAGGTCTATACCAAAAAGTTCTGCGACATTGCAAAAGCATGCGATCTGCACGCTGAGTGTGGCGCAATCTTTTCTGTATGTCTCCTCCGCCTTCTCAATCTCGCCGGCCAGCTTGTCCCGGATACACGCTTTCTCTGCCTTGATTGCGCTGAATGAATCGGCAATGAGGATACCCTCCTTCGCGTCTTCTTCAACCAACGCATTGTGTGCTGGAGTAACGACCTGATTTGTGGGCAAGCGAACGTGGATTTCCTTCCTCTTGTCTAGGATGAGTTCTTGTTTCTTGATTCGTTCGTGCCACTCATTAATCAAGTCATTTTCGGCGGTGAAGGATTGGTTCGCATCGTCAATGTCGTGTTCTAGCTTGGCCTTGCTTTGTTCCAGAGCCTGCTTGCAACGATCAATGCCGTCTTTGACTGTTTTCGCGAGTTGTACTTTGTCCGATGTTGAGGCTGTTCCGATGGACTCTGGAATTTCCTAGCGTCTCGCGTCAGTCCATAGTCTGAGTGATATCGCGGCCATACATACAGCATATGTCTGCCCTGCAGGCTCGCTCAACATATCTTCATGGCTCCGGTGTGCTTGTTCGAAACCGTTTTGTGCTGCATCACCATTGGTGTTAGACGTTATGGTTTCAAGCAAGCTCAGGAATTCTTCGAGCTCTGTTTTTCCAGCGAAGCTCTCTGTAGATCGCCGATGTTCCTCAGGGTCGATATGCTTCTGTTCACCCTCGTAGTCGTATGGCTGCTCAAGCTCGTCCGTCGCCTCGCTCTCAATATGTGACTCTTGCCCATCCTCACTCGGGATATCGTCGTAGTCCTCGTCATCTTCATAGCCGAAGCACTCGTCGTCGTCGCTCCGGTCATACTCTTCTAGAAATTCGGACAAAGCATCGTTCATATACCCGACCTTTTTGTGAACTCGCGGAGTACTAAGCGGGTTCTCCGAGCTCTTGCGGCTTGAGTAGTCAGACATCGTTATGCGCTTTTGCTACTTTCGTGATCGATGCCGTGCTAGTATGATAGGACGTGGGACGCGATCGAGAGACGATAGAGTCGAGTATGGTTATGGCAACGATAGGAACCCACTGGCGCAGGACGTGGATCCACCCATGAAGGTGAAGATGAAACTCAACAACCTCATCGTCTCTTTCATAGCCACTGTCAAGCGAGAAAGGCCATCTCCTTACGCTTTTTAGTAATCAACAGGCAACATGGTATTCATCGCTCATCTCGGACGAGGTGCCACGCTGTGTGTCGAAGCATGTCCGCAACAGTGTGTGCCATGTCTTTCAGCTTTGAAGTGAAGTCGACTTGCTTGCCGATAGACACCAGCACTGAGATGCCAAGTGTCAATGTCAACAACGGTGCGTGATAGAAAGAACATGAATCAAAAAGGAGGTACCCACATTTCATCCCAAATACTACGTCTCGCAGAAGTCAATCCTTGTCTCGTGCACTCACCCTGGTCATCAATATTGAATCGTTAGATGGAGTTGCAATAGAATACTTGTACATGCAATCGAAAATGCCGTCTACCTCAGCCGGAAAAAGTAGGTTCAATCATCTGATCATACAAATCCAGTTCAGTTACCAAACCCAGATCCTCGTGTCTAGCCCTACGCCTTGCATACGCAATGTACCGATGAAGCACACAACGCTGAAAGCCACTACGCTATCCTCTTACGTTCCTTGCTCAACCTTATACCCTGAGGAGCTTGGCAGCGTAGTCTACAATCAAGCTCTCGGTGGGGAAGCTCATCTCCTCGAGCTTCTGGGCATAGGGTGTGGGAACCTCAGCACCAGTGATACGGGCGGGGGGTGCCTCCAAGTAGTCAAAAGCGTACTCGCAAGTAAGCGCCATAATCTCAGATGCGACACCGAACGAGGGGAAACCAGACTCTACGCAGAGCATGTGGCCGGTCTTCTTGACGGACTTGACAATGGCCTCGACGTCGAGGGGCTTGATGGAGCGGAGGTTGATGACCTCGGCCTCGACACCGTACTTGGACTTGAGTTGTTCGGCGGCGACGAGAGACTGACCAACGCAGCGGGAGAGGGTGACGATGGTGAGGTCCTTGCCGGGGCGCTCAATCTTGGCCTTTCCGAACTAGGGGGTTTGTCAGCGTGTGGACGTGGTGGGGAGGATGGCGGGGTAGCTTACAGGAATGACGAAGTCGTCCTTCTGGGCCTCCTCGCTCATGGGGAAAGACAGACCGTACAGAAGTCTGCCATTGTTAGTAAAATAGCCTCCCGTCTCATCTCTGCTGTGACCTACTCGTTCTCGAGAACCACGACCGGGTTGGGGTCACGAATAGCGGCCTTCAACAGACCCTTGGCGTCCTCGGCGCTGTATGGGGAGACGACCTTCAATCCGGGAATGCTTCCGTACCACGCAGTGTAGTCCTGGGAGTGCTGAGCAGCGACACCGGAGGCGAAACCGTTGGGACCGCGGAAGGTGATGTTGCAGGGCTGGATACCTCCGGACATGTAGTGTGTCTTTGCGGCGGAGTTGATGATCTGGTCAATGGCCTGCATGGCGAAGTTGAAGGTCATGAACTCGCACTGTTGTCGCCGTCAGAATTGCTTTTTCTTCCAGGGCATGGTGGCGGCTCAGAAACTCACAATAGGGTGGAGGCCAGCGAGCGCAGCACCGACAGTCAGACCGGCGAAACCAGACTCTGTGATGGGAGAGTCGATGACCCTCTTCTCACCGAAGCGGTCGAGCAGGCCCTTTGTGACCTTGTAACTGTTGTCGCTCAGTCAGCACCGCCCTTGATTCGATATCGACTGTGCACATCCTGCGATATTTGCCGTCCCCAATTGCACCCTCCTCTTTCTTATCGCAGTCATGTCACATGCGTCGTGGTGATGGTGGTGGGCACGTACGCTCCGTTGTATTGCGCGACTTCCTCTCCGAGCACGAAGACCTTTTCGTTTCGCTCCATCTCCTCGGCCATGGCCTCGTTGAGCGCCTCTCGCACAGTCATCTCCTTCTGGCCCGACGCATATCCTCTCCTGGCAATTGACGGTGTGATGGCTGCGGCGCGGAAAGCTGGTCGGAAGGCGGGCGCTGGCCGCGAAGCCGAGACGAGGCGGGAGGCCGGGCGGAGGAGCCTTGAGGCAGCCATTGTGGGTGGTGTGTGAGGGTGGAGGTGTGGTGAGGTTTTGCCGTGGGCGAGTGATGGCCGCTGAGCTCTGCTGTACAATTTCTTCGGACTTCGGGGATGCGAAGTTAGTCGTTGGGGCCCTGAACGCGCTAACAGTCCAGCTCTGGTGCACGGCCCCCGCTATAGCGAGAACACCCGACCTGCATCGTGCGTCCCGTCTCAACACTTGCGAGCCTCATTGACCCTCTCGTCATTTACTGTAACCCTGCTCTGAATGCAACACTCTGCCTGGTCAGAATATGCACCCAATACTTCACACACAGTCCACGATCCAATCATGTTGCTTAGATGAGCAGATTACTTCTTCTATTCTCTATGATCACCACGTTTCGCGTTACCATGATCGTCCCTAGACCGTGCCCTACTTCAATTATTACAGTATGTATGCGCGTCTCCCAAGCGCGTCGTGCAAATGCGAGGAGAAGATGCCCCTATATCGAAGAAAATGCCTGCAGACCAACAGGGCCCTAGATGCGAAGAAAGGTCTAATGCAAAGGGAAGCAAGAATCGAAGGCTTATGCGTCGGCGGGTTTCCTTCCAACCATGAGGTACATGGGTGTGAAGAGCTTCTCCTGTCCACCAGCGACGAGGCAGTCGGCGGCAAGCGCAAGACTGTCGGCAGTCTTTTGTGTGCCCTTGGGAGCGAGACCGATCATCTCAAGACCACCAACGAACTTGTGGATGATTCCACGTCCGATCTTGGTCATGCGGAGAATCGTGGGAATGTCGCCAATGGTGCTGATGTACTTGAGCTGGCCAGAGAGAGGCCAGTACCAGGGGTAGGGGTCGTCCCTGTCCGCCAGATCCTCGTTGTGCTCCAGCACGAAGCCGGCAGCCTTCATGGCATCAAGCGCAACCTCGATCTTCTCCATGTTTGAGATACCGTCACCAATCTCGATGCCAAGACGGATCTCGCGGTGATGGGGGTTGTCGTTGTCGTACTTGTCGGTCATGAGCCACTCGTAGACGCCAAAGACACCGCCAGGCTTGAGAACGCGGAAGATCTCGCTGTAGATGCCCTCGAGCGACGGAGCGTGGACAGTGGCCTCAATGGCGTAGACGGCGTCGAACGAGTTGTCGGGGAAAGACATTTGCTACACAAGTCAGTGAGGGGCACTGAGTGGGGTTGGGGTCAATCTTACCATGAAGTCACCCTTGGTGAACTTGAGCTTGTCTGAGAGGCCCTCCTTCTCGGCGTACGCAGTGGCACGCTCGATCTGGTAGTCGTTGTTGTTCAATCCGACGACGTTGACACCGGCGAACTTGACAATCTCACGGGCAGGGCCACCAACACCGCAGCCAACATCCAGTACGCGCATGTTGTCCTGGAGGTTCATCTTGTGGGCAAGGTAGTGCTCGTGGCGGGCAATGGCCTTGTAGAAAGACTCGCCATAGGCGTAGCGAGCAAAGTGGAAAGACTGTCCCCAGCCGTACTCGTACAGGTCGGTGGCGAGGTTGTAGTAGTGTCTTGTGAGGGTAGCATATTCGTCTCGTCGTTCCTGGGTCTGTTAGCATCCATGGTACACGTTGAGATGCCACATATACACACCTTACGTGTCTCCTCGGTCTCGTCGCTAGCGGCCTTGTTGTCCCAGTGCTTGAAGTACTCGTCTACGGCGGCTTGTTGGGCAGCCTTGTCCTTTTGCAACATGGCAGTCATGCCACCGCGAGCCTTTGCAGACTTGCCGTGCATGGCCTTGTTGAACTCGGCATCGCGAGTATGGTCTTCCTTTTCGAGCGCGACGGGAGACATGGCTGAGTATTAAGAGTGATACAAGGATATGTGGGGAGAAGGGAATGGAACGGATAGCAGAATAAACAATTGGAGCGAGACGACCCTTGGATGTTTATAAGGACGACCCTGGAGAAGAAAGAGCGGTATGGGTAGGAGATTGGGACTATAATTTCTTAGGGGGTTAACTGGTCCTGTCCAATCATGACCGACTCTGTACGCGGCCCTGGTCGACGGAGCTAGCGGTCGGTCGTTGCCACCCGAGCGCGTGAAAGCCAAGACCGTAAGTGCCGTATACTGCATGCAGTGCCTAGATTTCTACTGTCACTCACCTCAAAGCCACTACTCGCCGTCGCAACAACCACCGCGCCCCACTATCGCGTACTCCACGGCCCAGGATACGTTCGCTATTGTCGCGAGATTACGTTGCGACTTCCTTGCACGACTACACAGCCTACACAACACACTCACCATGCCGCCGCAAATCAAAACCGACCTGAACCGTACGTCATACTCTGCTTTTCAACCGCAAGTAGCCTATACTGACTTATGTAGGATCCGGCTGGGAGACGACTGACTTCCCGTCCGTCTGCGAGAAATGCTTGCCGGACAGCCAGTACGTGCAGATGCTGAAGGAGGACTATGGCGCCGAATGCAAGATCTGCACGCGACCCTTCACCATCTTCCGGTGGAAAGCCGACCGCACCGCGCGACAAAAGCGAACCAACATTTGCCTCACATGCGCCCGCCTCAAGAACTGCTGCCAACACTGCATGCTCGATTTGTCATTCGGCCTGCCCATCGTAGTGCGCGATGCTGCGCTGAAGATGGTGGCGCCCGGTCCACAGAGCGACATCAACCGCCAGTACTATGCGCAGGAGCACGAGAGAGAGATCGAGGAGGGACGGGGAGCGATGGAGGCGTACGAGAAGACAGACGAGAAGGCGCGCGACTTGCTCAAGCGTTTGGCGCAGAGTGAACCCTACTACAAGAAGCAGCGACGGATAGAGGCTGAGGAGGGAGAGAGCAGCCAAAAGGTACTACCAGCGCCGGGCGGTGGTGGCGCAGGAGGCGAGAGCAGCCACGTTCCCGGTCCGATCAGAACACGAGATTCGCGAGGCACGCCTGCACGAGGAGGCATGAGACCCGGAAGAGGAGGTCGCATGGGCGGCGCATCCGCTGAGCCAAACCCACAAGACTGGCTGCCACCCTCGGATCCCAACGTCGCATCACTCTTCGTCACGGGTGTGGAAGACGACCTTCCCGAGCACGAGCTCCGCAAGCACTTTTCACAATACGGTCAACTTCGGTCGCTGGTATGCTCGCACCGAGCGCATTGCGCATACGTCAATTTTGTAAAACGAGAGGATGCCGAGACAGCAGCAGGGACACTCAAGGGCAAGGTGGTTATCAAGGGTTGCCCTATGCGCGTAACCTGGGGCAAGCCCAAGCAGTTGGACAGCTTGGATCAGAACGTCAGAATGCAATATGCAAAGGAAGGACGACAAGTGGCAAGCTCATCGCGGCGGGCAGCTGCTTCCCAAGCTGCCATCGAGGCGGCACCACAAAACAGCCTGGATAACATGGTTGTGGCGCCTCCGCCAGGAGAGGACGACGATGTCAACTACGCCAGTTTGGCTGGCAACTAGGTCTGCATTTCTTGCATTGGGTCGGCGTTTTGGAATGTACGGGTATCATGATTTATTTGGCGTGGACAAAAGCCTAGGAGGAGCAGCACTTGGTTCCTCCCAATGAAGTCTTTCCCTTTCCTTTCTTAATATCGTCGTTGTTGCCTCTTTCGGTATGCTCGTGTATCCGTAGCTCTGGCGACTGTCAGCATTCAATCCAAATACCATAACTGAGCGAACGCACTGTAGCTGTCTGGTTCGGCCGCAGCTTGTCCTTGAACCACATTCTCTCGTAGGAACTTGGCGACTTCTTCGGCATGTACTAATGAGGCTTGCAATTCCTCGCTTCCGATTCGCAGGTCGCGATTCGACTCGAACTTCTTACGGGCTTCGGCGCGGGCGGCGAACAGGGTGTTCATGTCGCCTGTGCTGTGTGAGCAGCGGAACTACTCCGAATAGTGCGGTGAATACCTTCAAAGGCGATGCGCGCGGATCGCAGCAGGTTCCGGTAAGCTACTAGCGCCATTTTGTGTACGGTCGGGAGTGGAAGTAGGAAACCAAAAGCGTAGTGAGAGACGCAGTTCCGTTCGGAAGTTCCGCGAGGAAAGTTGCTCGCACGTGACATCGTTCATGCGAGGGGGATCCCTGCGGACGATCGATCTGACGTCGCGAAGGCGGCATCCACACACGAGCACGCTTCGCTGGCCTCAACGGTAGAACTCTAGCTCCCACACCGGGCTGCGATCTACCAGAGCCATCATGGTGTCCTTCTGGCCTTGGAAAGTAAGACAGTTCCAACTGCGCGCTAATGCAATTGCTAACTATGACAGGGTA